>NC_050458.1:64666833-65024333 GCF_903995425.1 Onychomys torridus | reverse complement strand
CAATCCACTGCTCGGCCATTTATTAGCTGGGATTTGAGGATTCTGTTTCTCAATTTCCTACCTGAAAAACAGGATGATTACTATATCTATTTTAATGACTAAGAACTAAAAACAAACAGAACACCACACAGGAAGCCCTTCGCTGTTCCTCCATTAAAATCCTAACTAGTTGGGACATAGGGGGCAGAGGCAGGTACATGTCTGTGGGTTTGAGGGCAGACCGGGTTACACAGAGAAACCCTGTTTTGAAAAAAAGCAGAAAGAAAGAAAGAAAAAGAAACTAAAGCCCTCAGGTTTGACTCTCAGTTGGTAATTTGGGTGCGCACATTCCTCACCTTTAAACTGTACAATTTCTCCATTCTGAGTTTTTGGCAGGCCCTTCAGACAAATTTCACTGGTGAGAGCTAAGGCAATCCCACAGCTCCCCAGCAAGAAGCCAATCTGTTGACCTCCGGCATCCTGGGGCAGAAGAAGAGTGAGCACAGTGAGGTATGAGTGTGAGTAAGCATGAGTGAGCAAGAGCACACCATGCTTAGCAACAGCACCCAGAGATGTTCCAGCACTACCCACTGTGCCATGGAGCCCAGGGAGCTGGCCAATGTCGCAGCTCGAGACAACATGGCTCCACATAATTTCTGTGGTGGTTTCCTAAGTACGAGCAGACACTGTTCTAACCTGACACTGTAGAGCATACACCTAAGCCACTGTACCTGCTCTGGCTCTCAGGCAAGTGGAACAAATTCTAACACTTTTCTCCTCCCAGCCCTAGCCCCGGATCTAAGAGGAACAGCTACCCAGGCCAGAACAACATGAATAACGCAGATGGACATCAAAGGCCACATTTCCAGACAATTACATCAAATCTTACCTTCCTTTATTCTTCTACTTTAAAGGAAATAGAATTTTTACTTTAAATAGCAGCAAAAGCAACCAAAGGCAAAGTCTAAAGTATTTACACGCCACTTTCAAAGGACCATTAGGGAACTATACAAGTACTCTCAACTTAAGAAGAACCGTATGACTTCCTGAGTAATAAAACGACAGACTCTATTCATCAACTAAAACTTTAGCAATGCCACCAAGTTGCTGATTACTTAAAAAAAATATGATTTCTTACAAATCAACATTCTCCACCATATTCGTTTCTAACATCAGTTCTCAGTAACAAACAACATGAAATGGCCAGTGTGAAAAGCTCAGGGAGAAACCAACCTAAGTGGAAACCTGCACTGTCATTTTTACTATCAGGGCTGATACGGTCTAAACAAAATTCTCCATTCCAGATCAGTCACCACCACCACTGCATCATCGCCTTCCCTCACCCTCACCACTGCATCAGCACCTTCCCTCACCTCCACCACTGCATCAACACCTTCCCTCACCCCCACCACTGCATCAGCACCTTCCCTCACCTCCACCACTGCATCAACACCTTCCCTCACCCTCACTACTGCATCAACACCTTCCCTCACCCTCACTACTGCATCATCACCTTCCCTCACCTCCACCACTGCATCAACACCTTCCCTCACCTCCACCACTGCATCAGCACCTTCCCTCACCTCCACCACTGCATCAACACCTTCCCTCACCCTCACCACTGCATCAGCACCTTCCCTCACCTCCACCACTGCATCAACACCTTCCCTCACCCTCACTACTGCATCATCACCTTCCCTCACCTCCACCACTGCATCAACACCTTCCCTCACCTCCACCACTGCATCATCACCTTCCCTCACCTCCACCACTGCATCAACACCTTCCCTCACCTCCACCACTGCATCAACACCTTCCCTCACCTCCACCACTGCATCAACACCTTCCCTCACCTCCACCACTGCATCAGCACCTTCCCTCACCTCCACCACTGCATCAACACCTTCCCTCACCCTCACCACTGCATCAACACCTTCCCTCACCTCCACCACTGCATCAGCACCTTCCCTCACCTCCACCACTGCATCAACACCTTCCCTCACCCTCACCACTGCATCAACACCTTCCCTCACCTCCACCACTGCATCATCGCCTTCCCTCACCTCCACCACTGCATCAGCACCTTCCCTCACCTCCACCACTGCATCAGCACCTTCCCTCACCTCCACCACTGCATCAACACCTTCCCTCACCTCCACCACTGCATCAACACCTTCCCTCACCTCCACCACTGCATCATCGCCTTCCCTCACCTCCACCACTGCATCAGCACCTTCGCACTCAACCATTCAGGGTTATGTGAAATGGTTAAGGAAATTCCTTGATAAAGTGAGTCTGAAGGAATGGTAACCACTGTACACTCAATATATGCCTCCTATGGTTTTTAAAATGTAATGTTATAAAAATTCTTTCATAGATGAAATGTGTTATCTGCTTGATACTCTTATTTACATAATTTTTGATGACTTTCATAGTTTTGGAAAGTAGAGTATTTAAAAATATGATCATGTTGCTTCTTTTTTCTTTTCCTTTTTTTCTTTTTTTTTTTTTTTGAGACAGTATCTATCTGTGTAGCCCTGGCTGTACTGGATCTCGTTCTGTAGACCAGGCTGGCTTCGAACTCAGAGAGATCTACCTGCCTCTGACTCCTGAGTGCTAGGATTAAAGGTGTGTGCCACCACTGCCCGGCAATCATATTGCTTCTGGTGTCGCTGAGTCAGTCCAGTGCTTACTGTATCACAGCAAAGGACATTAACACAGAGACATTACCTTTCTGGTCAATGGTACTTCTATGGGTACTGGAATCACTTCTGCCAGGAGACATCCATAAAAAGCCACCATAAACATTACTGGATCATTGTTGGGGTAAACCAAGGCAACCTAAAATTCCAAAAGACGTTCAACAACAGTGGAGAACAGACTGGTTAACTCTATGCACATAGAACATCCTCCATGAACACAGTAAGTCAAATATATATATATACACATACATATATATATTTTGGTTTTTTGAGACAGGGTTTCTCTGTGTAGCTTTGCGCCTTTCCTGGAACTCATTTTGGAGACCAGGCTGGCCTCGAACTCATAGAGATCCACCTGCCTCTGCCTCCCAAATGCTGGGATTAAAGGCGTGCGCCACCACTGCCCGGCCGGTAAGTCAAATATTTAATAGTTATTCCTTCTGAAGGAAATTAAGTGACTGAGAAGAACAAAAACATCTATTGGAGTACCATCATCCCCATGGTTATACAATATATTCTGGGAGTTGGTGATGTAGCTCAGAGAGTATTTGCCCCACATAGGCCCCATTTGCAATTCCTAGCAACACCAAAAAGCAAAGCCAAAATCATAAAACTTATACATTTTGAGCAATAAAAATGCAATTCAATATCATTACAGTAAAATATTTCATTTAATCTTAGTTGTGATTTAGTAGCAAACAGCTTGCCTAATGTGTTAATTACTCAAGCAGTCTAAGGCAATTGATGTTAGTGCGGGGTTAATGGCATAAAAGTGGTGGCTATCTCAAGACAGAGCAGCATCTACTTTAAAGCTGGGCATCTCCCAGGGAATGCACACTGGGACCACAGAGGCCTGCTCTTAACTACTTAATCCTATTACCCCTTAGTCACTCAACACGCAGAGTTACAGCATGAAGGCATCTGGTAACTACAAATACAGTCAACTCACTAACAAGAGGTGAGCAAGGGAAACATTGAAAGCCCTATGTGTTCAGGTCTGTGATTTCTTCTGCTAAGGCACAGGGATAACTCACCTCCCTATTTTACTCAAGGATGCAAAAACATACATCTCACTATACTTCGACGCTTGTTCTGTGCTTGGTTATTCACAGAGTAACATCTGAGATCTAATCATACCACTGGATTCTTTTTAATTTTTTAAAGTTTCCTTTTATTTATTAGTACTGTTTGTGTACGATGTGTATGTGAGTGCAGGGTGTATGCCATGGTACACGTGTGCTTAGGGGTCAGCTTCCAGGTCTCCCTCCACAGCGAGGCTTGGACAGCAAGCCCTTCACCCAGTGAGCCATCCCTCCAGCCCCTCAGTCGCTGGATTCCTGTTTCTTCTCCATTTGCAAATCAAGTCTTTACACTCACTCCAAAGGTGCCCTAGAGGTCTAAAAGTGACGAATTCCACAGAACCATCATTTCATTACTGCTCACAAATGGCCATCTTGACACTTGGGCAGATACAACCTCACTTGCTTAGGGTTTAGTGAGCCATGGAAAATCCCCAGTGTCGGTCTGTATAAGTAAAAGCCACACTTTAAGTATTTCTGACATCTTGTAAAAGCATGTTGAAAGAGTTACTTGAGAATCCAGGAGATAGTCTAAAAGTGCTTGCCACTAAGCCAGATGACCTGAGTTTAATTCCTAGGATTTACATAGTGGAAGGAGAGAGCCAGCTCCCACAAGCTATCCTCTGACCTCCATATAAACATTCATGTTCACACACATACACATATACACACAAATGTAAAAATATTTTCTTAAAAAGGTTAGTTTAAGCCAGGCGATGGTGGCACACGCCTTCAATCCCAGCACTCGGGAGGCAGAGCCAGGTGGATCTCTGTGATCCACCTGGTCTCCAAAGTGAGTTCCAGGAAAAGCTACACAGAGAAACCCTGTCATGAAAAAAACCAAAAACAGAAAGAAGAAAGAAGAAAGAAAGCCAGGGCCAGTGTGGCGGCTGAGTGGACAAGGGTCCTTGCCGTGGGGTCGGGATAGTCCGAGTCAATGGAAATCCAGAACCGACTCCCAAGAGTCATCTCAAGACCTCCATAACACCCCAGCCCCAACAAGTCAACAGTTGTAAGTTAATTCATAAAAACTGCTGTGTGCTAGCTGGTTTTTCATTCTACAAATAGACAGTAATATTGAATGGCAGGGAGGAATCATATTCAGTACATTACTAACAGGGAAAGAAAAAATTTGAAAATTAAAAAAAAAAACTATAATGTCGGGTTTAGTTCAGTGATAGAGCGCTTGCCTAGCAAGTGTAAGGCCCTGGGTTCGAACCTCAGCTCAAAAAAAAAAAAAAAACAAAACAAAAAAAAAAACAAAAAAAACCTATAATGTCACTTCCAATTAAGAACTAAATCAACATGTCAACTTGCCTTTAACAATTTTAAGAGCCAGTTTTATAAAGACAAAGATTGGAGTCAACATCAAAGTACTTACTTTCAGAAAGACTTAATTTCCGTTTTTAGTACTTCAGTTTACCAATGAGCAGTTCCAGAAAGAGGCCCAAAGCCTCTCAACCACAAACCAGTGCCTAGCACTGAGCTAGACCACTGGGCCTCTAAACTAAACTGGTTGATTTTCTAAGAGTAAGAGGGACACCGGGGCCGGAAAGATGCTCAGGGTTAAAAGCACTGGCTGGTCTTCCAGAGGACCAGGCTCCCTTTCCAGTACATGTGGGCACTCACAACCATTTTGCAACTCTAGTTCTAGGGAATCGGATGCCCTCTCCTGACATCCTTAGGCACCAGGCACATGGTACAGATATACATGCAGGCAGCACACCCATACACATAACACAAATAAATAAGCATTTTAAAAAGGAGTTCTGTAAATCTTACTACTGTACAACAAAAGCCCAGAGTGCATGTATCGGAAACAAAAGAACATCACCTACTAAACAAAACAAAACAAATTACCCTGTCTCCAGGTTTTAACACAGGTTCATTTTTGGTCCCCAGTTTATTAAGCAGTGTGTAGGCCAACTTTAAACTTCTGCTCCACAACTTTCCTGGGAAAAGAAAACAATCAGACAGAAAAAAATTATAGGCCTATTCCAGCCAGAGAGCTCGCTAAGACAAAGGCCAGTCAGGAGCCGGGCGTCAGTGCCACCCTCCCCACACAGCAAGTCTCCCTGCAAGCAGCCTCTCGGGCCTCTCAAGAGCCACTCTTGTCCCAGGACAAAGAGTATGTCACCCTGCCTGACTTAATATTTCAGTGCTTTTCTGTGGCTTTTTTTTTTTTCTGTCTCTTTTTGAGATAGGGTCTCACCATGTAGCCCTGGCTGTCCTGGAACTTGCTATGTAGACCAGGCTGGCCTCAAACTCACAGACATCTGTTCACCTCTGCCTCCCAAGTGCTGGGAATAATGGTGAGTGCCACCGATACATGGATCATCTCAAAATATTTTTTTTCTGATGTAACAAGAGTATATCCTTAAGTATCCCTTTAAAGAGAGGGCACCATTTCTTGTTAGTTTTACAAAACAAAACTCAAAAGCAATTGGTTCTGTCTTAGGCTTCTCCGAAGAACAGCTCTGTAGGTCTCACCAGCTACTTGAGCCTGGAAGAGTTGACTCAAATGATTAAAAAAAAAAAAGACAATAAACGGAGAGCAAGCTGAGTGTGGACTGAGGCAGGAAGATTTCTTCTGGTTCGAGGCCAGGCTGGTTCCATGTGAAATTCTGTCTTATAGATCAATCGACAACAGAACTAAAGTCAGAAGAGGTCAGTTCTAAGAGCCATGTGGCTGTACTCCTCAGTCAGTGTCAAATGACATGACAGGGCCCTTACACGTGGAGGGCTGGGAAAATGGAAAGTACTGAGTTTTATTCCTTCTAGAACTGTGTGCTTCTCGTAAGAAGATGCAGGACTGAAGAGCTAAGTGATGGTTTCTTCTCCGTAACCATTAATACTGACAAAAGAGTTTCCAAAACCCTCCTCTAGCCAGGTGCCATGGTTCATGCCTGAAATCTCGGAAATCAAGAGGCTAAGAGCATCGAGAGTTTGGGATACATGGACTTTGTCTCAAAAACACAAAACAAAACAAAAACAAATCCTTTCTAATGAAAATGTTTAGCAATAGCTCCATTGGAACACAGGGTCTAATTAAATAACACACATATCCAACTGAGAAATACCAAGAGAAACACTACCCACAATCCATGAGAATGCTTAGCGCAGTGGGGACCCACCATATGTGAGGGTATAGACTGGTTTCCCGGACACGTCCAGCCCGGTCAGGCAGGGGCACTTGGCTTGGGTAGAGCCCCAGCGCTGCAGGGCGGATTCCAGTGCAGGGGGCCAGTTACAGATGACTCCGAGGGGCTCACCCTTCACTGGCGTCATCTGTCGGCCCTCAGGCTTTGGCTGGTTGGGATCTGGCTGAGGTACTGTAGCAAACAGGCAAGAAGATGAAGTAAGTTCATGTGCCTCTAACACAACTCTAACCTCAAAGACATTTTCTCCTCTGAGCCTCTGGCTTATTCTCGCAGAGAGAAAGGAAGACCTGAGGGCTTCCATCATCCTCCAGAGGAGTCACAGCGTCCAGGGGAGGGTAGCTCTTACTCCCATCACTGCTTACAGTGCCCCAAATGCAGGGGCCGCTTAGCAGTGTTAGCTGAGTAGAGCTGTGAGAGACAGAGATATGAATACCTACGCCAAGACTCAGAGGGACTGTTTATGCTCTTTTATACACCACAGGCTTTGCTACAGTGAACAAGTATTATCAAATCATTCTTTAACTCCTACATTTTCTTTTCTGTTTATTGTTGGTTTTGGTTGTTTGTTTTTGTTTTAAGACAGGGTCTCCCTATGTAGGCTTGGTTGGCTTAGATCTCGATCTGTAGACCAGGCTGGCTTTGAACTCACTACCTGCCTCTGTCGCCCACTGTGCTCAGGCTGAAATTATACATTCTCATAGAAGGAAAGATAATTTGCATGTAGACTAAACAGTCAAGTATTTACTGTGTACCGATGATATGCACAGACTACGGTAAACTGAGAATGTAAGCAAGCAGGGGGTGGGAGCCTTTGCCCGCAGTCTCAGAGTGCAGGAGGCTGAAGCAAGAACAAGTTCAAATTGAAGGTCTGCCAAGGACTACTGCCAAGACTCTGGTCTCCACAAACACCTGGAGAAAGCAAACATGGCACAGACAGACAGCAGTGATGGTAGTATTTCAACTCGGGTAGTCCTGGTCCTGGGGTGATGTTCTTGCTCGTCCCTTCCCTGAGTCTGTGGTCACTCACTGCCCACCTTGTCCTGGTTTTGCTGTGTGCGTGCTCCTAGTGCATGCTGTAGCTGTATGTGAGCCAGAGAGATGGCTCAGTGAGTGGTTAAGAGCACTGGCAGCTCTGCCAGAGGATCCAGGTTCAATTCCCAGCACCCACATGTAAGCTCACAACTGTCTGTAACTCCAGTCCCAGGAGATCTGATGCCCCCGTCTGACCTCTGTGGGCACTAAGTATGAAAGTGTTACACATCCATGCACGAGGGAAAATACCCATCCATGCAAAATAAATCAGTATAGACAACTAAAAATAAGAGGAAAGCTGTTCTTTGTAACTCACTATTATGATGGATTTGTAGGAATTTGTTTTGACTCCTTCTTTTTCCGGGGTCAGCATACAAAGTATGGGTTTCCTAACAGCATTTTTAACACGTCTGATTTATGAGACTTCCTTCTTGCTCATCCCCACTCCCAGCTCTCCTACCCCTCCTGCTGCCCCCCACCCCAGTCCTCATTTCTGCCTCTTAGGCCCACCTCTGCTAAGACTTCCTTCTCCTCTCTCACAGTCCCTTTTTTCAGGACCTGCACACACACATTTAAGTCTAGACTCTGCAAGAAAAAACATGCTGTCTTTATGTTTCTGAGTCTGGCTTATTTACTTAGTGTAATGGTATCTACTTGCGTCCATTTCTTTGAATTCATCTTCTACTGACAAAATATTCATTCACTCCTTATTCTGCATAATTTTCAGACCTTTACAGATCCTTAAAGGTAGTCTGCATTTAACAGGACTACCCAGGAGTGACTGCTAATAAACTGTCTCGTCTCTACAGAGACTGGACACTTGGTAGGCACAGTTTTCCACTAAGGCTTCATGCACACTTTTTCATGCTTCCAAAAGATACTGGTGTTTTCTTTTCAAAAAATGACCATTAGTCAAAGAAATCTATTTACAATTAGTAAAATGCTGTCAGAACCCGACAAAGATCAAAACTAGTCTCCAATATGCCAAATTCCATTACTATTCTGATGTGGTTATACTCTACAGCTAGACACAGGACAAATAAACAAACAAAGAAACCCCACAAAAACAAGTCCAAACTGACAGGGCTTACTGACAGCTCCTTCCACAGTAAGAGTCAGCCCCCTCCCCTCACCCACCCCGTGTCTCACTCCCTCTTCTACCTCACCTGTTTTTATGGAGGTCTGTTCATCAGCTTCAGTCATAGAGAATGGCTGCTCTTTACCCACACTCACACCCATCCCATTCCCTTTTCAAGTTTCCTGATGAAATCCAGGATATCATGATTTCATCAGTGAATGTATTTAATTATTGCACAAATAAATTCGGATGATTGATCGATTGATCACCTGTCTTCAACTACACACACAGAACTAACCTCTTACCTCCCCCAGAGTCTCCAACGCGAACCTACTGGCTAACCTGTTTCCGTGCTGACTCATTTCACAACCGACTGGTCTAAGTCACACACAGCATGAGGAAGGAAGTGCGTTTGCATGTCTTTACCATCCACCCCTCTGTCCTCTAGAAAGTCATGTGTGTGTGCTGATTAGCAGATCCAGTGAAGGGCCAATCTGTATTATAAAAAAGAGTAGGCAAACCCTTGAGGCTGATTTGTTACCTCTCAGAAAATACAAACTGCAAATAACTTTACAAATTATATATTTCTAGGTCAATGAGATGGTGCAGCAAATAAAGGTGTTTGCCATCAAGCCTGCTGACCTGAGTTTGATCCCTACATAGTGAGAGAGAAGGAACTTTCAGAAATGACTTTTGACCTCCATACATGCGCCCCCTCCCCCCACTACATTATACTTCTGACTCAGTGACTAAGTTCAAAGACTTACACTAACAAGGACAGCTCTATGCTCCTGATTCTCCTTGCCCATCTCCCCCGACACCTAACACACAAAGATCCTTAGGGAAAATCTCACAGCCGCATGAACTCCTTGGGTAAAAACGACCATACACACCCAGCGTGTACCAGCTGCTAGTGAGTGTGTGCTTCTGGAACTTTTACTACTACCTTCCACAATTTCTTCTGAGTCGTCCACAAAAAACTCCTTTAAGGGGGGCCTTTTGGGTCGTTTCAGAGTGCTGAGAAGCTGCTGGATTTTTGTGGATACTCTGCTATTGACAGGAACACCTGTAGGGGGAAAATAATGGTAAATTCCGTTAAAACCATTAAGTTAAATATACTTTATTTCCTCAACTACCTCAAAAGACTTCTTCTTTTGAAAACTCTATTAAGTTTTTTATTGCCAGTGAGACTTCTAAGGAATTAAATGCCTTGTTTATTGACATGTTGTGATTTCTCCTTCTTACTCTTCTTCCCCTTCCTCTTCCCTCCCAGACTTGACTTCTAACGACGTTTGGCCCTAGCCCATCTTCTTCTGCTCGGAAGGGGCCAAACTTTCTGACAACAGGAGACAAACGCAGCGCCATGCTGCTGAGCACGTGCTGGCAGGTCCCCAGGCTTCCTCTTCTCCTCTTCCGCCCCTGGTTCACAGTTCACAAACACCAAGTGTGGAAAAGCGACAAGGGGGCCCTGCACGGCGACTGTGGGTGAGCCAGTGGCAGTGTGTCTCTGCAGCTAGGACAACATGGAAGAGCTGCCAGGCAGGTCTAAATCTCCCAGTTTAACAGAGGGACTCCTACCATCTGCTGTGTCCATAAGGCTGGACCTGTTGGATCCTTTGTGCATGCCTTTAACTATGCCGGCAGGGGGCAGGTCAATGTTTGCTGGGCGAAGTGAGGAGGAGGAGGAGGTAGTTGCAGTGACATCAGGAGGAGCTGAGACATTCTCTGAGAGGAAAAGACAAAACTTAGAATTATATTGTATTAACAGTAAAGATAAACAATGCTAAATCTTTTGCTTTAGAAGGAATAAAAATCATTAGCTCTTTTAAAACAAACTTTAAAAAATATTTCCTTATTATTATCGTGTATGGTGACTTAGTTCTCTCCTTCCGTTGTAGGTCCCAAGGATGGCATGTGTGTCATGAGGCTTGCCTGCAAGCGCCTTTCACCTGCTAAGCCATCTCACTAGCCCTAAAACAAACTTTTTAATCAAAGTCTACTAGCAACTTATTGGAGGAAAATGAAGGAAAAACAGAGTTTATCAGCTTTCCAAAATGATAATTTTCAAGATTTGAGTAGCTTTAGTTATTAGGTCAAATCACATAGCCAATGTTTCTCAAAAACATTATTTTCTATATGGAGTGGATAATAGGAATCCAATGTTGTAAAGGTCACTTGAACCAAAATGAGTTAGTGCCCAATTTACCACTGGTTCTCTAGTTCCTTGGACACTTCCTTATGTCATATTTTATCTAGGATGTTTCCCCTTCTACCAAAGCCCAAAACAGTGGCTTACAGAGGTTCAGAGACCCATGTTCTCAAAGGAGAGAAAACGAGATAAAGTCTACTTCTAATTTTGATAAAAAATGGCCCACAGTTAAGTTGAATCCACTTTCAGGCAAGGCTCTTTCTTGCTCTAAGTAGAGATCAACCCACATATGCTATTTCACGGAAAAGTTCTTTTGAACTTTATTTTTGAGACAGGGTCTCCTCAGCCAGGTCAGCTCTCCCCCTGCTTCTACCTTCCAAGTGCTGGCATCAGTGTACACCATCTTGCTCAGTGCTGACCGTGAACTAATGTGAGAAAGTGAGGGACACAGTTGGAAGAAAGCTATTGAATGAAGCTACACCACACCAAAAAACCAAAAAAAAAAACAAAAACAAAAAACAAAAAAAAACAAACCAAAACAAAACAAAATCAGAAAACATCTTCTGAAGAAGGCAATTAGAGGACGCAAACTGTATGACTTAAAAATAATGAAAACCGGGTGGGGATTTAGCTCAGTGGTAGAGCGCTTGCCTAGCAAGCACAAGGCCCTAGGTTCGATCCTCAGCTCAAAAAAAGAAAAAAGAAAACCCACCAAAAGGCATTGAAGGGGGAGATGTAATTTCCAAGATCAATTTAAGAGAAAGGTTTCTGCATCTCGAAGGTCTATGAGTCTTAGTTTTATAAATAATACTTTTTGAAGTTTGAAAAATAGCTGGTATGAGTCCAATGTGGTAAAATGTAGTTTAAAAAAAAAAAGCATTAAGTGTTTTCTTTTTCTGATTTTCCTGTGTCAGCCTCTTAAGTGCTGGGACTTCCGGTGTGTACCACCGCACTCAGCTGTTTCCTGTTTCATCTTGTTTTTCAAGAAGGAATCCTGCTAGCAGTTCAGGTTGGCCTTAATCTGTCTCAACCTTCCACATGCTGGGTTACAGGTGTGGGCCACTATACCCAACTAGAAATGTATATTTTATATTTTATTTGATCCAGCATGTCCACCTGAGCAATTTTGTAAGAGGACAGCACTGGATACTATTTCACTGTTCAAATCAGGGAGTGGCTATGTAAACTAAGGCATGGAAAAACAGTGGTGTACTTTAAAATCACAAGAATAGCATAATGGTAACTATACAAAAGATGTTCAGGACAAATTACTAAGAAAAGCAGCTAGTGGCTTAATTACATCTAGGACAGTTTACTCTTTACAAAATCCAAGTCAAACCTCTACATGCTCTTAACTAGATCTAGACTGCATATCAAGATGGCAATACCAACATGTAATCCATACGACTACTGTCTTTCTCCTCTCTTCTTCTTTTGAGGCAGGGTCTCTCTGCATAGCCCTGAATGCTGGGATTAAAGGCCTGAGCCACCACACCCTTGAGATTATAGTCTCTTCTAAGGAACAGGAATTACTTTCATAGGAGCTAACATCCAAAAGCAATATCACTGCAACTCAACTAAAAAATTAACAGAAAAATAGGAAGTCACATGAAATCCAGACAATGTAAAGTGGGGTATTTTGGATTTCTTTCTCAAGTGGAACAGCTTTTTTTTTTTTTTTTTAAATAAAGACGTACTCATCAATAAATTCTCCCGGTCACAGCTCAACTGTTTGTTCTCTGGGACAGAGTGGTGGGAAACATGGCAGCCTGTGTTTGGCTGCGCTGGGAGGCTCAGTAACACAGAGCAGAGCAGAGAGTGCAGGGAGGGTCCCCATGGTGACGTGTGGCTTCGGATGTGGAGTTACATCCACAAGGTAGCTAGCTAGCTTCATTGAAAAGTATAACCCTAAACTGTAGTCTTCCTGTCTTTCTTTTCAGAAGTTACTGAGACGACAATTGGACAAGGGGATGTGACTGGTGGTCAAGAAGGAAAGTAAGACACCAGACACAGTTTGAGGGCAGGACTCAGCAGGGCTGGTGCCACAAGTAAGGAAAGCAGACCTGAGAGAAAGCGAAAACACACTCACAAATACATAACGCAGG
Organism: Onychomys torridus; assembly: GCF_903995425.1. Taxonomy (NCBI): domain Eukaryota; kingdom Metazoa; phylum Chordata; class Mammalia; order Rodentia; family Cricetidae; genus Onychomys; species Onychomys torridus. Next base: position 65,011,048 of record NC_050458.1, on the reverse strand, counting down.
GGCAAGCGACAGCCGTACACACAACAGCACCAGCAGCAGCCAGAGCTGGGGTGCAGACCCTCGGCCGCACACTTCTCATGCAGCAGCATCACCGCAGCAAGCAACATAAATCCAGTCTTTAGGCAGGGACAAAAAGGCCTTGCTGACCATGGCTTAGTGTAGAATTTGCTCAGATTAAGTCTGTCACGTTTTATGAAATATAGACGATATTCCTGGGAAATCTGAGGTGCTACATATTTTTAGTAGCTCTTGATATAGGGACTACTTTTCTGGGATCAACCCATACTCAGACTGGTTTTATATTTTGCAGCTTCAGTATTGCTTATGGAAATAGATATGGCTTCAGGTGAGCAACATTTCTATCAGTAATGCTGAGGATACCTATTACTCCTGCAACAAATACATTGCTGGTGTTTCCTTCTCTGCCTCATGAACTGTTCTCTGTGATCATATTTTTTAGGCCCCATTGAAAACCTAACACAATCATAAACTGTTTCCAGGATACTGGGTGCCAAATGGAACATGATGAGGTGGGCTTCTTGGGTAGATCCAACTCCTACCTATTCGGGCATTGGCAAATACATCAGCTAGAGACCCACTGGTTCCTTTGACCTCTCCGTGGGACAGCGTAGAAGATGCAGATGAAGAGGTGGACGATCCCTGAATTGAGCGGTTGATCCAGGACTCGGCATTCTGCAAGCTTTGTTGCAAGGCAGCAGAGAGCGCAGCCTGGCGTCTCAGAGAGCCCTCATCCTCAGAGGCCGAAGACGTGTCTGTGTGGAATTAGAAAAAAGAAGTCTCGATCCTGTCTTGAGCACAGACTTTTCCGGTCTTGTGTATTGACTGCACACCCCAATGTTGACGAAACCAGCAAAACACTAGCATTCTCAAGTTAGATTAACAGGTGACATTTCTTAAGACGTCGAGGAGAAATCTGTGGGCCATAACTCGAAAAACAGAATGCTGACCTTAGAAGACCATGTTAAACTTTAAGAAAATCTTTTAAGAATTTAACTATTTTCCTGTCCTAAGATTAATCGATGTCTAAATTCTTCTGGTTTGCCTGCTTATTAGAGACCTTGGGATAGGTGGCCACATGGGCTTATGGGTATGTGTCTCTGGAAGCTACTTCTGTGGAGAGAAGTTAGATGAGAACTGGGTGATGGGAACTCAAGTGTGGTAAGAAACTGTCTCAGCCTGGAGGCGCTGCATGCTCTACTGGACAAGCTAGCTGCTCACAGGGCATAGGGGAGGTTTCCAAATGTGATGGAGTCAGTCACAGAAGACTGAGAATTCCCCGGGGCCTTGACTGAGCCTGGCTCTGACTTTAAGAAGTAGGCCTAAATTAGAAGAGCTGGCTGAAAAAATGAAAGTCCAAGTGCATACAGGAGGCCAAAGCTGGGGAGAAGCTAGAGTTATCTCAGGCTAGAGTCTACATTCAAAAGTCAGTGGTCTAACCTGAGAAAAACTTCTAAATGACATCAGCTGGCTCGAATTAGTGATCTGGGGGGTTGAATGAATTTCTTTACTTTGTTCTTGTTTTCATAACGCTAGGAATGGAAGCCAGGGCCTCATACATGCTGTATAAGCTAACTACTAGATTCCCAGTCCCATTCAGTTTATTTTTTAATGAAAAATGTCACTCTCAGTTCTGCAGAAACTTTTTGCCTAATTCAGATGAATCGGTAGGTCCAAGACATGGAGTGGTTTAAAGAGCCAGAAAAATAAACAAGAGGGCAGGAAAATTGCTAACACTCTGCAATAGGAATGTGAACTACAAACAACACAAACAAAATCCCTATGGCCATTCAGAACTCAGAAGTCTGATCTATAAGCCTGAAGCACCAAAGTTAAAGCAATGGCCACAGCCCTTGCTTCTTGTTCAGGATGACCAGCAATGTGTCACCTCACACTAAAGGAGACCCACAGCCCAAGAACTGTGATGGTTTCTAATGCACTGTATGCTGGAAACTGTGTCAGCAGGTCCTAGGGATGCTGAGACATATGAATGTCTATGAGATAGTATGTGCCACTATAAAGCCATATAGTGTGGTACCATCAATATACAACCCCACACAAGAACACAACATGCTGTAAGACATGGTACAAGCTGGGCTCTGGGAGAAGGACTCAACTCAGCACGGTTTTAATTACTGCATGTAAGCTGAACACTTTATAAGGAGGTATGAGATGGGGGATGTGCTGGGGGTAGACAGAGGCAGACAGATGGAGACCCCAGAGATCTCAGTGATAAAGCAACAAGGCTTCCTAAAGAAAAGGGTGCATAATATAACAGGGAATGGTCAAAGGAAAACACAAAGAGAGTGGTACTTAACAGAAGTATCTTCTATAATTTCTAGAAAATACTCTAAAATTTAAATTCTGTAAACAAGCAGAAAGTGGGAACAGGGAGGCAATGGGATGTGTGACTCTCGCCATGAGAATCAAGTATCTTTGGTGACATCTCATAATCCCACAAAGTCCTCTGGATTTACAAGCTGCCCCCACTGTGTCATTTTAATTTGTATAAGTCTAAAACTAGAATAAATCAATTTTTACAGATAGTAAAGCCAGTATTTTCATTATTGGATTTATGGAAAACTGACTGTATTATGTTCCTGTAGTTGATCTATTATGCAATTAGGTGTAGTGCTTCAATTCAATTACCTGCTTTGCCTGCTGGCCCTGCTCTGGGTATTTAATGGCTTACAGCTAGGGAAGTGTTTAGGCCAGGGGAAAACATGGATGGCTTTGGTGTCTCTCTCCCATCTGAACTCTGAGGCCCACCACTTTATTTGTAACTTGGAGTTAAAATGACCCATTGTGAAGCCTGTTTATCCATTCAACAAATATGCCTGTGCACTGTACCAGTGGGTGGGAATGAGACGCTGAGAGAAGACACAGCCCTGTTTCACAGGCCTGGGAGCCTTGTGGAGTTCATGCGTCTTTGCCCTGAGGGTAACTGGGAACTTGCTGAGAGGTGCAGGGCAGCATCAGGTGGAGAAGTGAGGAGGGATGGCAGGGACAGAAAACAAGGCATATTTGAAGACACTAACAAGACGGAGCGCAGCTGAGGCACACAGAGCAAGCAGACAGCGGTGAGGGCACAGTCAGGAGCACGAGGCCATGCAGGAAACACCCCTTCCGACGGCCGCTGTGGGGCCAGCAGGCGGCTCACAGCTACCGTCGACATCAGTCCCCTCTCATGCCCTGTCTCTGTCTTTCTCATCTGCCATGGTGCCTGGTATTTTCCTTACTCACAACTGAAATAAGATGTCACAAACACCTGCAACTCTATCTGATGGCACTTTCTGGACTCCGTGGGCATTCATACACATGGCACACACAAATAAATAAAGGAATCTTTTTTTTTTTTTTAAGGTAGCCTATTCCTTCCTTTACAGTTAAGAGCATTTGCTCTTAACTCTTCCAGCAGACCCGGGTTTGAATCCCAGCACTGACCTGGCAGCTCACAAATGCTGCTAACTCCAGCTCTTGGAGCTCTGGTGCCTTTTTTGGCTTCTGTCAATGCTTGAACATATATGGTGCATACATATACATGCAGACAAAACAGCCATATTCATAAAAATAATAAATGAGAGCAAAGAGAATGGAAACTGAAGGTTGGTAGAAAAAGAGAAAAACATCTGCTCTGACAACCCAAGGGCTGCTACAGGTCACAATTCCTATAGAATTCTCAGGAAATGTGCAATGCTTACGCTGCTCTGGGCCTGCTGGATTTCTTTCTTTTCTTTTCTCTTTTTTGAGAGCAAGTTTTTCTATGCAGCTGAGGCTGACGTGTACTAGTGGTCTTCCCGATCCTGTTGATCCTGTTTCCTGGGGAATGGGTTTACAGGCATGGGCCACAATACTTGCCTGAGCCTACAACTTTAAAAAAATAAAATAAGCCAGGCGGTGGTGGTGCATGCCTTTAATCCCAGCACTCGGGAGGCAGAGCCAGGCAGATCTCTGTGAGTTCGAGGCCAGCCTGGTCTACAGAGCACTAGCTCAGGACAGGCTCCAAAGCTACAGAGAAACCCTGTCTTGAAAAACCAAAAAAAGAAAGATTTGAATTAAAAAATAAATAAAATAAAATAAAAATGAGCTCTTTTAATATTATTATTTTGTAGTGTAATAAAAAATTGTCAACCAAGAATATTTGTAGAAATTTGGGCAAGATTAAAATTTTTCTTTTGGTTTGGGGAATTTTTAAAAAATCTATTTATTTATTTGTTGTAGGAGTGTGTATGTACCAGGGTGCACTTAAGGAGGCTGGAAAACAATGTGCAGGAGTTGGGTGGTTCTCTTCTCCCATCGTGGGTCCTGGATATCGAATTCAGGTTGTCACGCTTGGCAGCAAGTGCTGTTACCTGGTAAGCCATTTCGCTGACTCAGGTTTTTTGAGACAAGGTCATGTTATGTACTCCTGGATAGCTTGGCCTTGAACTCATGACAATCAGTCCTCCTGCCTCTGCCTCCTGAGTGCTGTGATTAGTCATGAGTTCCTACCTAGAGCTCAAAACATTTTTGTTTTGGTTGCTGGTTGGTTCTAGGGGTTGCACTGAATGCTTCATGCACGCTAAGCAAACACACTGCTACTGAGTTATGTCCCCAGTCCAGACAACAATTCTTAGAGCATGGTTTGCTCTTTGTGGTGTGCTGTGATTTAACAGAGCACCATTTGATATTGTTCATCAGAAGCCTAGCATCTATTTCAGTAGTTCTCAAGCTGGGAGTCACGCCCCACAGTGTCTCTCAGATGTTTACAGTACAAGTCATAACAGCAGCAAAACACAGTCGTGAAGTAGCAACAAAATAATGTTTTTCAAGACAAGGTTTCTCTTTGTAACAGTCCTGGCTGTCCTGGAACTCACGCTGTAGACCAGACTGGCCTCTAACTCACAGAGATCCACCTGCTTAAAGGCATGCCTGTCACCACCGCCCCACAAAACAATTTTATGGTTTGTGGGGGTCACCACCAAATGAAGAACTGTATTAAGAGGTGTCAGCATTGGGAAGGTTGAGAATCACTGCTCGATTTGGGTGTGTTGTTGTTGTTGTTGTTGTTTTGGTTTGGTTTTTCAAGACAGGGTTTCTCTGTGTAGTCCTTGCTATCCTGGAACTCACTCTGTAGACCAGGCTAGCCTCCAACTCACAGAGATCTGCCTGCATCTGCCTCCTGAGTGCTGGGATTAAAGGCGTGTGCCATCTCCACTGATCTATTTGTAACGCATCAGAACACATATAAATGATTAGCTTATTGTTTTTAAGGGAAAAAATGTCCAAAGTTTACTGTTCTTAACTGCTATGACTTTAGTCATGTGTGAACATTATATTTAAAATGTTTATCTTAAAAAAGTAAACACTTGGGGCTGAACAGTTGGCTCAACAGTTAAGGGTACTGGCTAGTCTTCCAAAGGTACCAGGTTAGACTCCCAGCACCCACATGGCAGACCTCAACTGTTTGTAACTCCAAGCTCCAGGGATCCACATGACCATACATACAAAAATTCTGAACACTTGTTGTATTGGCTAGTCATCGTACTCTGGGGTACTTTTCCAAGAAAAGCCAAAGCATGTATCTATACAAAGACTTATACATGAATGTTTCTTGTAATAGCTTAAAATGGAAAACAACCCAAATGTACAAATACAGATAGGTAAACTAGTCTCCCATGTCATGGAGTCTGACTCAGCCAAGAGTGATTTGCTGGGATGGATATAACACTGAAGAATCTCAAAATACTTAGGCTGAAGAGAAAAAAAAGCCAGTCCTTTCCTCTAGCTGTGAAAAAGAAAACAGAACTATATGGCTGTTATATAAGCATCAAGAAAAACGCAAATTAATGATGGAGATGGAGAGTAATCAGTGGTTCTCAGGGGCAGGGAGGGTCATGAGGAGTTCGGGGGAGCGCAGAGATGGCTATATTCTTAACTGTGTTTCTATGTCAAAACATGGCGAAGTACACTCCCTAAATTAAGTGCTGTTAGGCTGTAGCTAAATCCCAAAGACAGAGTGCATGCTTGGGGTGTGCAAGGATCTAGGCTCAAACCCTGGCACCAACTCCCCCACCCCAGCTATTTATTTTGTAAACTTCAATTCAATAAAACTGTTAAAAAAAAAAAAACAAACTAATTTTAAAAGACTTACAAGGATGAAAATGACACCCAAAATACATAACACCTGAAAGTCAGTGACATACTGAGGAACAATATAAGCCAGACAGTTCCTGGAAATAGTTCCTCTCAGAGCAGGAGAGCTGGCTCAGCAGCTAAGAGCACTTGCTGCTCTCTCCGAGGACCCAGGTTCAGTTCCCAGCACCCACATGGCAGCTCACAACTGACTGTAACTCCAGTTCCAGATCACACGATATACATATATATAAACAAAACCTTAAGATGCACAAAATAAAAAAGACTTTGCAAAAGAGGAAGAAAGAAAATACATCCTGCCATTCAGCACATTAATAGATGCCAAAATTAGGTCCAGACACCGGCTCAGGCGAGTGTTAACAACAGTTCACCGAGATGACAGGTGACGTATACCACCCTAACAACAATCAAGATAGCACGTCATCTAGACTGGGCACAGAACAGGCGACTTCAAGCAAGCGCTCCAGAAGAGCAAACCCATCAAGGGAACAGTGAGAAAGGGTGGGTGGCTCCGGCCACAGAAAGGTCCAGGGACTTCAGCTCTTCCAGAAGTACTCTGAGAAGAGACGGTTTCTACATAGGCAAGGGAAAATTTGAAACTTGGGAAGAAAAATCTTTACAAGGTAAAAGGAGGATCTAGGAGAAAGCATATGCATATAAGGAAGACTAGTGAGTTCTGGGCAGCTTGGAGCTGAAGGTGATTGCTGCTCACCGGACAAGCTGAGAGTTTGATTCCCAGAACTCACATTGTGCAAGGAAAGAACTGACTCCTGCAGGTGGTCCTCAGACCTCACCACACCCCTTCCCTGTGCACGCACAAATAAACAAATAAATATTTTTAGTTTTGAAAAAGGTTCATTGTGGAGATAGGAACCGAGTCTACTTTAGGCTACAAACTCTGAGCCATTGAAACTAACACTAAACCTACAACCATGGACACTCATTTGCCACACAGCTCTTAGGGAGAATGAAAACTACCAAGAGGACTTTTAGATTCCACAACAATCTGCGTGTGCAGAAGGCTGGCTAGGGAATGAAAAACTGGTCAGCGACTCTAAGGGCAGGACCATGAGCTGCCCGACAAACCAGGAAAAAAGGATATTCACTAATTACTCAGGGTCTCTCAATCACTATGTATCACTAGCAGTTTTTCCTGGGTACTGCTGTGGGGTGTTTTTCTGTACGCTGTGAATATCTGTTGCTCTGATTGGTTGATAAATACAGCTGCACTGGCCTATGGCAGAGCAGGATAAAGTTAGGCGGTGCATTCAAACTAAAGATGAGAGGAAGGAGGGTGGAGTGGGGGAAGACGTCAGCCCACTGCCCAAGGAGCAACAAGATTTCAGCAGACCATACTTCCTGCGTCTATTGAAAATCTGCTCAGAAAAACAAATGTTATAAAAATACTGGGAGACAAGACAGTATTTATGTTGTTTTGTTTTGGTTCCTTTAAGACAGAGACTCATGAAGCCAGACTGGCTCAGACTGACTCAGTAACTCAGGAGGAACTTGAACTACTCTGGTGCCCCTGCCTCCACTACCCAGGTGATGAATTACAGGCCAGCACTGTGACACCCAGTTACTGCCCATTTGAACTCTTCTGGTGCCTCTGCTTCCCAGGGATGAAATTACAGGCCTGCACTGTGACACCCACTTACTGCCCATTTGAATGCCAGACTGAATACATAACAACCCTTAATGCTCCGAGTTTTCAAGAAAGCACATACTCAACATAAAGCAATCCAGAATGAGAGGCAAAAATGCTAAGTGGCTTCAAGAATGACTTTTCAAATCAGACCACTCTGGAAATTGCTATATGGCTTAGTGGATAAAGGTGTTTGTTACCAAGGCTGACAACTCAGATTTTAATCCCTGGGGCCCACGTGGTAGAAGGAGAGAACCAAACACACACACACACACACACACACACACACACACACACACACACACACACCCCTCTCTCCACACACACACACTCACTAGTTAACTAATCAACTAGTCATGACTGCTCTAGACTTGGGTCTTAGTTCTGACATGACAATCAGCTCTTAGGCATCTTCATCCTGTCTGTTGTTTTCTTTGTATTCATCTGTGTGGGAAGGGTACTAGGGATCCATGCCAGGGCTTGTGCAAGCTACACATGCATCCCAGGACTGAACAACATTCTAGCCCTGCTAAAGTTGGCTAATGTTCCTCAAGTGTCTTCTCTACTAGCTCCCAAAGGTGATCTACCTTAACATCATCTATGAACAAGTGAATTTTCTCTAGTTCAGCCCTGTTCCTACATGCCCTCTGTCCCTACTTCCCTCTGAGTAGTATATGAAATGTATGCAAAAATGTTAAGAATGAGATTACTTTCATTAGCAAACCTTAAATTTTACAAAAAGCTATTAAAAAAACACAAAATTGACCTGATAACATGGTGGGTTGTGTATTATCCATTGGCCTAAAGAATACTGAATATTCATGAATTATTCCTCAAGTACATGTGACTACAGCTCATAACCCCTTTGGACAATGAAAGTACGCTGCCAAAACAACTCAGACCCATCCCTCACTGGGGTCTAGTCTATCCACTGCTCACTTTGTGGTTTAAAGTAAACTATAGCCTTGGGGAATTCTGCCAGCTGGTAGTCTATCAGATTTCTCTTTTACCAATCTTTTTCATTGGGGGGGGGGGGGTCTATGTACCCTAAGCTGGCCTCAGACTTAGAATGTAACTAAAGAGGACCTTGCACCTTCTTCTGTGCTACCAAACCTGTCATGTGGTGCTAGGGATTGAACCCAGGACTTCTGGCATGCTGAGCCTCATTCCCAGCCCAGGTATTCCTTTTCAAGAAGCATTTAACTGATTGAACAGTGTTTCGGTCTATAGATCTCAGGAGGCAATGGCTATTTAATGTACACTATTCTAGTACTGTACATACAGACAGCTGTTAGGTAAAAGAATTTCTTACCTATGACAGTTGGTAGACTGATGCACTCAGGAAAGACTGAGTCTGAGCACTACTACTTTACAATGAGCAAGTCCCTCAGTGACCGTGAACACGCTGTCTCGTGTCTACAGAACGTCTGCTCTTCCTATTTTCCAAAGCACTTATGAGAAACTCAAGTTTGGCAGGACAGTCTTTGTTATATGAAAGTCCTTGGCACAGTGTGGGGAACCAGAATTCTGTAAGGCATCCTTGAGGCAGATGAAAAACTAACACTATCCCAGTGTGTTCCAGGACGCCATTTTAATACACAGAGATATGGAGAATGAAATAAATAAATAGCCTAGTAAACGTTTAGAAACAGAGATGTGACATGTACCCCGTTCCCTCCCCAAGAAAACCAGTCATCGGCAAACAAGCCCCTGTATGGGACTCCCCCACATCCACACAAAGCCCCCCGCCACCAGTGCCAGTCTTGAGGTCACGGTGCTGGAGGTTATCTGGTCACCTGTCCACTCTTGCAGAGGGAAACAATAGAAGCCCACACACTGCAGAAAGCGCTCAGAAGCAGAGACAAGTAAGCAAATGCCGTGGGTCCGCATGGTTCTCTGTATGAATGAGTAATGGTGCCCGACAAGGACCTCTACAGAGAAAGCTGAGTGACTGCCTCATGACATCAGTAAAGGATTTCAGCACACAGGAGAACTGGGTGATAGTAATTCAAGCAGTCTAAAAGACAGGGAAAGGCTGTAGGCATTACAACCAGAAATCACGACACACTTAGAGAATGTAAATTTTCAAATCCATGGCAGTTTAGTATATGTACCAATAGTCACATTTTAGACTGACTGGTATCTTATTTGAAAGTTATTTGTGAAAAAAGACAAATCATTTCCCATGCCAACTATTTACCATTGATTCCAAACTGCATGATATCATAAGTGAAGCCAAAGTTTGTGGGCTTTTCCTCCTTATGCCCTTTTCATCAGGTTAGGAATCCAGGTGGCTGTACGTCTCCCAAAGGGAAAGCAGCTCAGTGGTCAGTGCTCTGGAAGTAAGGTCCCCACAACACAACACAAAGAGGAAGAGCCTTCATACCTGATGTGTGGAGTGACAGCTCAGTGCGCAAAGAACAAAGGTTAAAATATTGTGAAATGTGCAAATGTGGCCCATGGTTTTTAGGTTATTTGTGTGTATGCATCAGGTAGGATGTGTGTGCAAATGTGGCCCATGATTTTTGGGTTATTTGTGTGTATGCATGAGGTAGGATGTGTGTGGGTGCGCCTGCAGGGTGAGCCTATGGAGGCCAGAGGCTGACTCAAGGTGTCTTCCTCAATAGATTTCCACCATATTTTTCAGACAGGGTTTCCCCCTGAACATGGGCATTGCCATTTCTGCTAGGCTGACTGGCTGGCTGGTGAACCCCAGGAATCCATCTGCATCCTCCCTGTGCGGTGCTGGAGTTAGAGATGACAGTGCTGGGGATCCAGACCCCACTGAGCCATCTCTCCAGCTGTCCACCTTTTGATCACTTTTATAACTGGCCAGACGCTGATTTTAAAAACATTCAATGATGAGCAATCATGTCATTTCTCTTCCTCCTTCTCACTCCTATAACATAGCCTCTTAACTTGCATACTGGGGGCTAGCAAAAGTAGATAAGCCAGATAAAACTGTAATATCTGAGTTAGAGGTCACAGGTCCTGGGACAAATAGTTAGTGTCTTAAACTGCAACATGGCAGGCATAGCCAATGCTCTTTTGTTTTGTTTTTTGAAACGGTGTTTCCCTGTATAACCCTGGCCATCCTGGAACTCACTCTGTAGCAGGTTGGCCTTGGACTTAGAGATCTGCCTGCCTCTGCTCCATTCCCCTCAACCCCTCCACCTCTCCACCCCCACCCCAGCCCCAAGTGCTGGAATTAAAGGTGTGCACTATCACCACACAGCAAAAAAGGCAAATTCTACTGCTAACATGAAAGGTGCTGGCAGATCCCTAAGGACACTGGCCCCTACCTGCCCTCTCTGCAGTAAAATCCTCATGCGTGGAATGTGCAGAACTGCTGGGTAAGAACACCAAGATCCACCTCCCTGGGACTGTGTGAGGCTGCTGTGGCAGGGCCTCAACATCTCCTTTTGGGAAACAGAGATGTCCCAAACAGCATATGGAGATGTCTCAATTCCTATTCAGAAACTTCTAGAATGGAAGATAAATGGACAGGAAGCCTAATCACCCTGTTCTACTGAAACTGGGCCTTAGGAGAGAGGACTATGTCTTTGTTATAAAATTATTAACATGTGTAATGTGATCAAGAACATTACGCTACATTTTGAAGATTCTACACAGAACAGAGCATGCAGATTTAGAAATTCAGAGGCTTGCAGTAGACAGCAAACAACTATGGTTCCATTCATCAGGGAACAGCTGTGACTAAGTTCCCCTCTGGCAGTGACTCTTATGAAAAGACTGATAAAAGGGTTCCACTCCTTGTGAACTCTTTCCCGATCCTTGGGGGCACTCTCACTTTTAACCCAGAGCCATGAGAGCAGCCATTTACTCTGAACCCACACTGCCTGGACAGAGGCCGGGAGAGGGCTGCTTCTAAGAACTGCATGTCACGTTGTTCCCTACCCTTTGCCATTTACTGAAACTGAACCTTCAGCCATGCTGCAGGGGATCTGCCAACATGGATGGCTACTGGACTGAGAGCCCCCTTTGTGCCCAAGGACCCAACTTGTATACGCTATGAATGTGGAAGGGAACCCATCCAAGATTCTGAATGAGTGGGTCTGAAGCATGCACCATTATGGATTGTGTTAGTCTGCTGGAGGTGCCCTGTGTTACATTTTGAGAAACACTTGAAGCCAAAGAGCTATTTCTCTTTCAAACATACTGACACTACAAATGAAGGGAAAAAGCACACACAGCTAACGAGCCCACAGCAAACCCAAGTGCTCTGAGAAGTTAGTTCAAACCTACAAGAAAACTGTTAACAAGAGCCTGGATCCATAAGCATAGCTCGGCGTGGCAGCTGTGAATGAAAACCAACCACACAGTGCAGCCCTTCAGGGAAGCTCCTCAAAACCATGGCAAGGATGGGGTGGGGGTGGGGGTTAAGAGCACTTGCTGCTCTTACAGGACCCAGGTTCAGTTCCCAGTACCTGTAACAGTTTGTAACTCTGATTCTAGGGGACCTGTTACCTTCTTATGGCCTCCAAGGGCACCAGGCATATACACAATATACATACATACATGCAAGCAAAACATACATACACATAAAATAAAAATAAACAAATCATTAAAAAATATTATCTGGCATTTGATCTAAGGAAAAAATAAGGTTTTTATAAGTTTGGTGAAACATTCTGAACAGGAAAGAACTTTGAGATCTGTCTAGTTGGTCCTAGGATAGGAAGTTCTAACTCCTAAATTCACATCGGAAGGAATAAAGGATGGAAGGGATTTATCTATTTTCCACTTATCTCTGGAACTCACAATAAAAGGAAAACTTTAAAGATATAAAAATATATTAACAAATGGCTACTTTTTTCAGATCTATTTCAAATTTGTACTAATGTACTCCTCAAATCTTTAATGATTTTACACACAAAACTCCATCCCAAGTCTACTCACTCCTGGGATGGCCGTTGAACTGAGAAGAAGCATCAGTGGAGGAGACCAATGGGTTTAAATCTATGGCTACAGATCTCATCGGGAGAGACAGCAAACAGCCATGTCCGTACAGAAGGGCCTGGCCTGTGTTCACAGACGCATGAGTATGGAGAGTCAGAAGGAAGCGTCTGCACAGGTCTGAGGATGCCCTGGTACATGCTATGCACAAAGTGACAACATCCACCACTGTCAGTGTGCGCGCCTTAAGTTCATCTGATGAGGTGCAGGCCTTCCAGGTCTCACCACAGCAACTGTCAAAGAGAGAAGCTCTAACAGACCTACCAGGAGGAGTGCAAGCATCCACAGGAGACTGGACAAACGTGGACCGTCTTTTGGTGGGCATGGGCAAAGCCATCTTCTGTTCTTTATGCTTTGCCAGGGCAGCCTGAACCGCTTCTGTGTGGATATCTGAAAAGTTAAACACACAGAGTTATTTGCACTTGTGCTGGATGGTAACCTCTGAAGGATGAACTATTGGTACTTAGGTTGTCAAAAACACCAATAGGGCTGGGCAGTGGTGGCGCACATCTGTAATCCCAGCACTTGGGAGGCGGATCTCTGTGAGTTCGAGGCCAGCCTGGTCTACAAAACAAGTTCCAAGACAGCCAGAGCTACACAGAGAAACTCTGTCTCGAAAAACCACACACACACAAAATTAAATTCAATTAAAAAATAGGCAAGGGAGAAGTTTAGGTGGTTTTATTTATCTTTTGAGTCAGATCAATTAAGATAAAAACCGCCAGACGGTGGTAGCGCACACCTTTAATCCCAGCACTCGGGAGGCAGAGGCAGGTGGATCTCTGTGAGTTTGAGGCCAGCCTGGTCTACAGAGCTAGTCTAGAACAGCCTCCAAAACTACAGAGAAACCCTGTCTCAAAAAAACAAAAACAACAACAACAACAACAACAACAAAAAACCCCACAAAACAGAAAACCAAGATAAAATGCAAAGACAGAAGGAAAAAAGGCAAGAGCAAGGTCCCAGAGAACAGCGAGGACTGATCACAGAGCTGTGGGCCAGAGGGCGGGGGTCTGGTGAGCACCTGTGCCTGAGGAGCCCGCCTCTAAGAACTGAAGTTAATTCTAAGGAAATATTTACTGTGTCCTAAACTGAAAATGTTGATCAGAACATGTCCAACCAAAGTAGTTTAGGGTGGACTTGGCTGTCAGGAAGAACTCAGCTGAGACCCTTTGGGTCTGTGCCACAGGAACAGAGGGATGACTCTTGTCTACAAAGTCACAGGCACATGCTACTCCTTTTCCAGTCTGCACTCGGCTCTGCCCTCTTGCACATATCCTAGGAACCTGACAATTAACATATTCCAGACAGAACTCTGCCCCCATCACCTGCATACAGTATGACGCATCCTGCCGCTGCTTTGTGAATGACCCTCTTCCAAGACATTCAACTTGGACTTCTAGCCTGCACCCACATGCACACACAAGTACACAGCCAGTCACACCAACACAAACATGCATGCACAAACATGTACACCTGCCTCCTCACACACAAAGACTAAAGGGAAGTAAGGAGGCTCTTGCAGCTCCTACTGCAGCAGACCAAACCCAGGGTACTTCCTCCCCCTTGACTGTCTCTCCTCACCCAGGAACGGCTCCAGCCACATCCCCCCAGGCTTCTCTGCTCTAAGCATGACTCAGATTCCTTGGGGGTTTAAACTCTGAATCAGAAAGTGTAGGTCCCAGAGCACAGGGAGCTAACCCAGGAAGGAGAGAATCGGAACTTCAAGTGAGATCCCCAGAGTTCTCTCCCCTTCTAGGGGTTTCTTCTGTGACCCTCACCAGCTATTTAAGGTAGCCCGAGTCGGCAGCAGGGCACCCCAACAGCACCGACTAACACAAATAAAACTCTAACCATATAAACAGCTCCACAGCAGAATTCCAAAGTATTTCACTGAATTAACAGATCCCAACTTAAGCAACCCTTTATATCAAATATTAAGTTGTTTATATTTTTCTTACTACTGTCCACAATAAGAATAATTCAGGGGCTGGAGAGATGACTCAGCAGTTAAGAGCACTGGCTGTTCTTCCAGAGGTCCTGAGTTCAATTCCCAGCAACCACATGGTGGCTCACAACCATCTGTAATGAGATCTGGCACCCTCTTCTGGCATGCAGGCAGAACACTGTATACATAATAAATAAATCTTAAAAAGAAGAAGAAGAAGAAGAAGAAGAAGAAGAAGAAGAAGAAGAAGAAGAAGAATAATTATTATTATTATTTGACATTTTCACTTAGGACACATCTAATTATTTCCTTAAAATTAACTCCAAGGAAAGGGGTGAAATCAATGAGTGTGCACTTCTCACTAATACTTCCTTAGAATGAGGATTTTCCTCTTATAGAACCACTGTTATGAAACCTGGAAATCTAGCCAGGTGAGCTCGAGCAAGCACTCAGGAGGCAGCGACAAGTGGGTCTCTGTGAAGCAGAGGCCAGGCAAGGCTGCACAGTGAGATCTTGTTTTTTCAATCTGGAACCTCAACAGTGATGCACCCATCCTACGTTGGATTCACAATCCATATTTCAGTTCAGTTAGCTGTCCCAATAATGCCATGGTTTCCTGCTAGCTTCTCCTGATCTAGACACACACTTCCTTTAATCATCCTGATTCTTTATCCTCTTATAATCTGAGATAGTGTCTTGGTCTTGCTGTCCTGTATTACCATGGCATTGTTGTACAGCCTATTTTCAGAAAATATCCCCTAATGTTGGCAGCTTTGATATATTCTTATAACTAGATTCAGGTTATATATTCTGATAGGGATACCAAAAGAATGTGCCTTTCTAAAATGATGACAGTAATTTTGAATATTCAGTTAGATGTCATCTGCTAAATTAATCCATGTGGTGGTGGTGGTGCTGCTCCCTCCTTCTCCTCCTCCTCCTCCTCCTTTTCATCCCCCTCCTCTTTTTTCGGAGACAGGGTTTCTCTGTCTGTCCTGGATCTCACTCTGTAGCCCAGGCTGGCTTTGAACTCATAGAGATCGCCTGGCTCTGCCTCCCAAGTGCTGGGATTAAAGGTGGGTGCCACCTCCACCCCGCCCCTGATGAGTCTTGATTGCATCATGAACCTGGTGTGATACTTATTACTTAGCGAATCAGCACACTCACTGCCTTCCCCCTCTCTGGGGCCAGGATCTGTTAGAATACCACCGGCACCCTGGCTCTTGGATTCTTTTCATTTTGAGTGGTTACTTGTTCAATGACACACACTGTCCAAGGATCATCTGGCATCTCCCCTGCTCCAGGCCTGGCCGTGCACAGCTCTCTCAGGAGTCCTGGCTCCTGTCACTGGTGAATGAGGAGCATTTAGGAACCAGGATCCTGAACTGTGTGTTATTGGGCCATCTTTTTCTAGGGCTTTTCAGGGATCACAGGAACGCAAATACAAATATTTGTGCACATGTCCATATCTATTTCTATCTAAATGTGTATTAAAAATGAGTCCTGATACTGTGATTTCATTCAGCACAAAAAATTCCTTCTAATTTCCCTCTTTGCATTTGTAACTTCCTTTTAACATGCCCCCATATTTTATTCCACTCACTGATTCTATAGTATGCTACATAAATAGCTACTTCACAATTGTTACATCAATTACAAAAAATCTTCTAACTTGAGTTCAGTATCTGTTTAGAATCCTCTTGTCTTAAGACTGGGAGCAGTTACAGGAAGAAAGCACTGTAATCAAACATTGTTCAGGTCGGTTCTCGGGCTACACACCTGCTTGGTGTGGCTTCAGGAGTCACAGGAATGAAACAGTTACAGCTCCCCCCAACTATCTGACCAAACCACTCTCAGACCTCAAACTATGCCAAAAGTAAGCTTAAAATAACAAACACTTAAGTGGGGCGGTGGTGGCCGCACGCCTTTAATCCCAGCACTTGGGAAGCAGAGGCAGGCAGATCTCTGAGTTCAAGGCCAGCCTAGTCTACAGAGTGAGTGCCAGGACAGCCAGGGCTACACAGAGAAACCCTGTGTCAGGGGGGAGGGGGAGGGGGATTAAAAGAAAAAGAAAAGAAAAAGGAAAAACAAAACAACAACAAAAAACCCCAAACCCTTTTCTCAATCCCACACACCCTCAGAGGTGTTTGATGTATCTGTCCTGTTTCAAGTGTCCTTTCTTACCTTCCTGCCTTTCCTATTGAAAGGGTAACATTGTATACAAACATCACGCCCAGCTTTTTTCACGCAACAGCACAGCCTGGAAACCATCCTCTGTGGTAGTATTGTGTTCCCCAAAATATTGTGCACCCTAATAAACTTATCTGGGGTTAGAGAACAGAACAGCCACTAGATACAGAGGCCAGAAAATGGTGGCACTCACACCTTTAATCCTAGCATTTCAGAGACAGAAATCCCTCTGGATCTCTGAGAGTTCAAGGCCACACTGGAAACAGCCAGGCATGGTGACGCAGGCCTTTAATCCCAAGAAGTGAACCTTTAATCCCAGGGAGTGATGGCAGGAAGCAGAAAGGTATATAAGGCATGAAAACCAGGAACTATGCTGGTTAAACTTTTAGGCTTTCGAGAAGCAGTTCAACTGAGATCCATTCGGATAAGGATACAGAGGCTTCCAGTCTGCGGAAACAGGATCGCCTAAGGAATTGGCCAGGTGAGGAAGCTGTGGCTTGTTCTGCTTCTCTGATCTTCCAGCATTGACCCCAGGTTTGATTTATTAATAAGACCTTTTAAGATTCGTGTAACAATCCCCCATCAGCTCCCAGGCAGTTTCCTTGTTCTCTCTCCACCATATCCTACGGTCTATTTAACCACTCACCTGCTGGTGGCCACAGCTATTTCCAATATCTTCGAGTTATAACTAATGTAGGGAACCGTACTTAAAAAATGTACTGCTGCATGAGCTGGGGTGTGTACATGTGCGCATGTGAAGGCCAGAGGACAACTGTGGGATCAGGTCTCCTTCCACACTGTGGGTCCTGGAGACCTTAAGTCATCAGGCTCTATACTAAGGACCTTCATCCACTGAGTCATCTCTTCTGCACAAATGTTCCTGTGTTGACGAGGGTACTGCCTTAGAGTAAATTCCTGTAAGTCAGAGCCCTCCATGAGTGAACACACCTGTAGGGTATTTGTTGGTTTATTTGTTCTGAGACAGGGTCTTACTATGTAGCCCTGGCTGTCCTGGAATTCATAATGTAGACCAAGGCTGGCCTTCACTCGGAGATCTGCCGCCTGTCTCCCAAGTGCTGGGATTAAAGGCATTTGCCACTGCACCTGGCAGGCTTTGTGTGAGGTTTGTTTCGGTTAAACAGCAGCAGCAGCAGCCGGGTCTCCTGATAAATGTTTTCTTGTACACGTTCCCTTGGTCATGGCATCTCGTCACAGTACTAAGACAGTACTGGTGGCCAGGTGCTCATGTAGAGGTCAGAGCCTGTTCATTCCTTCCACTATGTGAGTCCCAAGAAGTGAACTCAAGTCATCTGACCATTTTCCCCACCAACTTCTGGCTTTGTCTTCCCTTAACTTCTCTTCCTATGTTAGAGACACCAGATACAAACTGCCAAGAGGTAAACTTCCGCTGCTTTCCCACCACCATAAACAATTTGATGTGGCTTTTATTGCCTCAGAAAGTCTTTCTATAGATAAAGTCCAAGTGATAGAAGAGTCCACTGGGGCTGGAGACTTAACTCAGTGGTGTGTGCAAGGCCTTGGCTTTGGTCCTCAGCTCCGAAAAGAAACAAGAGGAGGAAGAGGAAGAGGAGGAGGAGGAGGAGTCATTGGTTTCCTTTGGTACATGTATCCTTGTATCATTCTGATCTCTAATCCAGAGGTGAAGGGGAAGACAGGTGTGCTCTACACCACCTTCCAGCTGGGTGAACACCAGTATTTCAATAGTACTTGTGTGCCCTGGTGATCTGCAATGCCAGCTACAGATCCCACAGTAAAGACTCACAGAAGTACACTGGTCTACAGCTGAACTTGCTACTCCATCTTAATAGTGTGCCAACAGGCGTGTGCACCATACAGACTGTTCTGAGATCACTATAACATAGTTAATATCTAGCTATTTCTCACACTTCTCTGTGTTTTCTAAGCCATTCTTCTTTTTTCTAAACAAACCTCAAAAGTAAGTTCTCTGGCCCTGCAAATTCTTTGACAACCTAATTCTATGTACTAAGTGGGACAGGAAGCTACAATTTCAACCCCATATTTCACATTATCTGCTTTGCTATATCATGTTCTTTTACACGGGTAAATGAGCCATTTACCCTTCAGAACGGCTCAGACAGCGCCAGCGTGCAGCCAGCCCTCGGCAGCAAGTCACCCCTTCCCCACCCTCCTCCAGACATTGCCTTTGTACCCTGGACTGTGTGAAGGATTTGTGTATTTTCATCTGTGTTTCCCCAGAATGTCATGCTGTGCTCAGACCACAGGAAGAGCTCATAGGAAGTGCTCCATCACTGCTGGCTAAACTCAGGTCCATACCTTCTGTAGTATGAAGTGTATTATTAATACAGAAAGACATGACCTGGACCACCTGTGGGAGCCACCGTCCACAAACAGAACAGATGTGGACAAAGACAAGAGAAGCTCTCATCCAGATGAAAGAGGGAGGTATTGTGGCATTTCCCCCACATAAACTCAGAAGACTCCAAACTGACAGTGAGAATGTGTAGTAAGACATGAAGTGACTCACATGGGCTGTCACAGCCCAGTTTGCTGTCCTGCTTGCAATTACCCCCCAGGGAGATTTTTATGGATCATTTTGTCAACAATGAGAAAAATGAGCAGTGGGGATCGTTCAGTGGCCAAGCACTTGTCTGGAGTGTGTGAGGTCCTAGTCCAATCCTAGTTCAATCCCTAGAACCACCAAAAAGAAAAGAATTAGTAATTCTATGAAATGAAAACAATCTGAACACATACAACACTAAGTAAGAGCTTTGCAAGACCTACCAGCTCAATAGGAGGGTATGTTTTCCTCCCATGTCTCTGTGCCTATGAACATTAACTAATGTTCAGACTCCTGCATGCTGGGATTATAGGTGTACACTAACCACCACGTCCAGTTAGGGCTATTACTTTTAAAACCATAGTACCAAATTACTTTACTTTGGGTTCTGAAATGAAATAATTTTACATGCATTTATATTTATCATACTATTTTAGTGTTCCTTAAGCCTACTCAAATATAGATTGCCATATCTTATTGAAATCTTGACACTATCTTATAAAACAGACATATTAAAATGTTTTTTAAAGGGTCCTTGTATTAGAGGAAATACAGTTTGCCACTGTCTTAGAAAATAAGAAACCAATTCCAATGAGATAAAGTCCTTTCTCAATGACAGAACAGGAGCAAGCCAGTGCTCTCACTGGTTCTTTATCTCCTTGAGTATGTCTACAAGTGATAGGGAATGGGAAAGCAACATGCCGAAGACAGGCATCATCCTCCGCCCTAAGTCTTTGGGAGGCCTTGACCATCTGTGTCACGAAGAACCACACGGTAGGAGTCCTACTGTCCCTGCAAGAAAACCCTGGCCCAGACTCTGGTGTCAAAGGAGGCAGACCAGTTATTGTAGCCAAGCTTCCCACTGATGACAACGTAGCATCCGTCTTAACAGACTGTGACGGTTCAACAGTGCAGGATTCATCTTGATCGCTGATAAGGAAATCACTTCCGATGTTCAGTCCCTGGACAAAGCTGACTTTGGATTTCTCTGCCAGAAGCCATGGAAGCTGAGGATTGTTTTCCAGCTTAACAGAGTGATGCTAACACACCTTGAATGTCCTTTCTCATTTTATTGTTTTATTAGGGATGGCTAATTTCTCACAAGATCAACATCAAAGGTGTAGTTAGACGGACTTACTTTCTGCTCTAAGCATTAACTGTGTTTTCTACACTTGGAAACAAACCACACTTGTGTAGAAAGCTGTATCACTCCTAACAGTCAGGAAGAAGAAGTACTTACTAACTACATCAGCAGCATGTTCAAGTCCTCTGGCTAAGCACCAAGAACAGGTCACAGGAGCTACACTAACTGGCTGGAGAAACGCTCACCAAATAACTGCACTGGCTGTACCTCCAAGGGACCCAGGTTCCATTTCCAGCACCCACATGTCGACTCACAAAAATCTGTTACTCCAGTTCCAGGGGATCTAACGGCTTCTTCTGACCTCCATGGACACTCGGCACACACATGATGCACAGACATACATGCAGGCAAAACAGCCTCACACATACATAAACTCTGAAAACATAAGCTCTTACAATTATATCTGAAACATTAAGCACAAAGGCGTTTAGAGTTAATTGTGACTGTTTGAAATGTCACAGGTGCCAATAAACAAGCTTTTTTCCAGTCATACTTACCAGCATTAAAGTACCAAGCCTTTCTGTGGACATACCACCTCACTCTGAATTTCAAGTTTTACTAACCATCCCTTATGCTCTTGAGCTATTTTGTGTGTGGCATCTTGTACAGCCCTCCTCATGACTAGAGATGCAGAGGTGGAAGCTCCCTCCCCTCATCTCTGCAGTTGCTACTGATTTCAGGAATGCCAGAATTCTAAGACAGTACATTCTCCAATGTGCTGAGAGTTTCCATGGCTATTCAACTGAACAGGTCCCAGTACATTGAAAGCTACAGTGTTTGTCTATCTATACTTACCTGCCTTTTTATATTCCCTTATGGCAATGTTGCAATTCTCATAGCTTTTCATATTTTTGGAGATTTCCTTTTAATGTCAGGGAGGTGCTTTTTAAAGAGTCTTATCATTATTTATTTTATGTGTATGGAGTTTTGCCACATTTGTGTGCGTGTGTGCATGTGTGTGTGTGTGTGTGTGTGTGTGTGTGTGTGTGTGTGCGCGCGCGCGCGCGCGCGTGCGCGTACCACTGGATGCCACATGAGGGCATTAGATCCCCTGGAACTGGAGTTACAGATGATGCATATGGGTGCTGGGGATTGAAATTGGATCCTCTGGAAGAGCAACAAGTACTCTTTTTGTTTGTTTTTTCAAGACAGGGTTTCTCTTTGTAGTTTTGGAGCCTGTCCTGGAACTCACTCTGTAGCCCAGGCTGTCCTCGAACTCACAGAGATCTGCCTGGCTCTGCCTCCCAAGTGCTGGGATTAAAGGCGTGCGCCACCACCGCCCGGCACAACAAGTACTCTTAACCACTGAGCCATCTCTCCATCCCTTCAGAGATTTGAAAAGAAAAAAGAAAAAAAAAAACAAAAACAGGATTTATTTTATTTTCATTTTTGTTTCTGTGTTGTATGGGTGCCCTTGGAGGCCAGTAAACGGGATCAGATCCTCTGGAGCCACTCAATGTGAGTGCTGAGACCCAAACTAGATCCTCTGTCAGAGCAGCAAGTGCTCTCAGCCACTGAGCCACAGAAATTATTTTTGTGACTCACCCTTTCTTCCCTACTTAACTGCTCCTTCCTGGCCTGTCTCTGGCTGGTTTCTTCCCTCCCACAAATCCACCCTGACCACCACTGAAGCCTTAACACTGTCCTTGTACTTACCAAATACCTGGCTCACAGACTACACTTCCTATCAGCTGGGGAATTCTAAAAGTGGTTCAAAATCGCAGGGCTAGAGATCACAACTAAGTTTCTGGAAGAGAGAATCACAAACTTCACATCAGTCAGTGAGCGCACAAAGCCTTTTTGTTCTACAATCGTTTTAGACACAGAATTCAGGAAATCATTTTCTTGGTCCCTTAAACTAAGTCTTTTATCATAATCCATTAACACGTCAAGAAAGAAAGATAAACCAGGGGAGAAATCAAAATCTCCCAGAAGGCTAGAAATGAGAATTCTAAGTGCCCAATCCCTTCTGCTCTGGTTAGAGCACACCACTGACTCTGAGTCGGCCTCCAAAGGTGACAGTGGTACCTAGGAAACCAGGTTGGGTGCTTGGCAACAAACAGGAAGTCTAGATATGCTCTACCGCTTCCAGAGTAAGTTACCTCCTTCTGATCCACCCTGAAATGCAGCTGCTTTAACTGGGAGTGGTGGTGTACACCTGTATATCCCAGCACTTGGGAGGCTGAGGAAGGAGGACTCGTGCTTCTAAGGGCAGCCTGGGCCATAATCCAGGAGCCAAACAAGCAATCCTACTTTACTTGCTTCGTTTCCCCAAAGGACCTCGTGAGCACTGCAGTACAGCTGTGTACAGCAAGCAGTGTGCACTGGAGTGAGCTACTAGAACAAATAAAAATCTGAATAGATTTCCACTCTGCTAATCTCTTAGCACACTTAAGAATGCTCAGGATTTGGCCTCTGGAAACCTTCCCTAACCTGTCTCCACTCCCTGCTGGTCCCTACACTCCAAGTTCCAGCTACAATGAACTACTTTTGGCCCTACTATCTGGTGACATTTCCCTGACTAATTCTGGTCTCTCTGCCATGACTCTACTATTACCTGATCCCTCAGGACCAGGTAAGTTTCAAGGAAAACTGGTATGACGTGCATTCGTTTTGTGGTGGTGACTGACTATCATCTTCACCGTCCCATATGCAGAAATATGTCTCTAGTAAAATCCATTCACAGGATGGGCTGGCCGGCTCTGTAACCGTGTCCTTTTAAATGCTGTTTCCCAGAGGACATTTCTCGTTTTGTCAGGCCTGTGAGCCATGGACTTCGGCAACTCTGCATGCACCGAAAGAGCTGTCTCTTCCCCACGGGACTTAACCCCCACCTTCTGTAGACTTATTTATTCACAATGATGTTGTGCTTGTCTGGATCCTTTTCTGAAACTGAAATTTCTTGAGGGCAGAAATGGTCTCATTTGCTGCTGTCTGGTCAGAAACCCTGAGAATCTACAGCTGACATTCAGTACGTGCTAGACACACTGTTGAGTGACGGAACACAACCTCCAAGCTCAAGCACTCAGGACACAGTTCACGCTGCTTAGGACACAGTTCACACTGCTTGAGACACACAGTTCATACTACTCAGAACACAGTTCACACTGCTTGAGACATACAGTTCATACTACTCAGTACACAGTTCACACTGCTTGAGACACACAGTTCATATTGCTCAGGACACACAATTCACACTGCTTGGGACCTACAGTTCACAATGCCCAAGACACACAGTTCACATGCCTAAACACACTGTTCACACTGCCCAGGATATACAGTTCACACTGCCCGGGAAATACAGTTCACACTACTCGGAACAAACAGTTCACACTGCTCAGAACACAGTTCACACTGCTCAGCACACAGTTCCCACCACAGGCAGGAAAACTTCTGCAATCCCGTTTTACCTGATCGGTAGCGCTCATCTCTGGCCCCTCCAGATCGAGTTCGATGGTACTTGGAAGGAGCGGAAGTCTGAGCTGCAGTGGGAGCAGGAGTCTGGCTTCTGTCTTTCTGTCCTGTTGAATCAGTTTCTAAAAGGAAGTTTGAAGATGGTTACCCAATGGCAGCGGTGGGGAAGTGGTGTCTTCTGAGCACTCAGTCCTGCAGCAGCTGCAGGCAGCTAGCTTCCACCTACAGTAAAGGGCTAGCAGTCAAGGTAGGCACATAAATTCAATGTGAAGGCCTCAAGCTAAAAACTTACCTTACAGCTGGTCTGATGGGAAAGAAATAGCTAGACAATAAATGTAAAAGTCATCCTAAGACTGACCCATAAAGGGTTAAAGCCAACAAGGCCACTTGGTTTGGGTTTTCTGCAGTGCTGAGGAACAACTCAGGCCTCACAGGAGCTAGGTATGGCTTCACCACTGAGCTGCACCCCACGTCTAGAGGGTGAGAACAAGGAGGTGTGTTTTAGGATGCTCTCCACATGTATGAGTCCATGGATCTAGAGATGTTCTTTCCGGCCCCGTTGCCGGAATTCTCACTCAGGTCGTCAACTGAGCAGAGTGTGACAGCGGCGGAGCTTTTAAACCTGCTGTCTCACACGATGTGAGTGTCACATCACATGGCACTGGGGAGGTCGTAATGAGACAGCCCTCAGTCCCGCTCAGGTGAGTGGCAGCCCCATGCCGGCTCACTCTGGTCTCCCATCCTGACTAGCTGTCCCTTCCACTCCCTTTACCATGTCATCTGAGTTACAAACCAGCCTTTAAATCACCCTCAGTTCTCAATAGTCCACTTCAAGTAAGAGCTGCACAGAAGTCTCCTTCATTTGTTACTTTGATTAGTCTTGGACAATGCTCAACAGCCTATGGCCCATCTCCTGGATTTTTGTTTCATTGAGACAGGGTCTTTATGTAGCCCAGACTCACCTAGAACCTGGAATACTCTTGTCTTAGTCTCTTCAGTGCTGAGTACAAGTGTGTGCCACCAAACCAAGCTACACTGATTTTACTTTGCTTTTGCTTAAGACAGGGTCTCACAACTTCCTGGCCAGCTGGGAACCCGGTATGCAGGTGAAGCTGGCCTTGAACTTCTGATCCTCCTGAGTGCTAGGATTACAAGTGTGCCAGCATGTTGGCTTACAGTCTGTTTTTACAAACAAATGTATTGGGACATAGCCAGGACAGTCACGTCCAGTGTCTGGCCGCGTCCACACGTCTGGGCAGAAGCGAGGATCAATGACAGGCACTATAGGGTCTTTAAAACCGAAAACACCATCTGGCCCTTTGCAGAAAGCCGCTACCAACCCAATCTGCAATAATTACAACATCCTAGTTTTCATTCTGCACAATAAGCCTGCAAAGTCGGACCCCTGCCACCCCCTTACTAGGGAAGAGAGACATAGGCTGGCTGGCTGGAAGCTGCAGAGCTGGAGCACAGACCAGGCTTGTCTAACTCTGCTGCTTCTCAAACAAAAGCTCTAAAGAGGGACGAAGGAAATCTCCCAGGACTTTTAAAAAGGAAAGTGATGGGATCAATGACTCAGGCTAGGAACATCAGTGCTTTGGGATTCAGAGTCAGGAGTTGGGTAAAGAGGGAGAAGCATCCGACCAACCAACCAAAAACCCCACAACATCACACCACTGTCAGCCACAGAAAAGATCTGCAGAAAGCCGCTTGTTAGAGAAAGTACTCGAAATACAGTCCAGCTAACTTTAAATAGAGAACAAAAACCAGAAAGGAGCTATTTTTATTTCTACAGTCAGATGACATATACAGGAAGGAAATCACATTAGCACACATGAGCTACTTTGTAAATATGTACAGGAAAAATGGTTTGAGATGGCACACTCATCCTCAAAACTGCTCCTATTGGTTTGGAAGATTTTTTTTGTTTAAGTAGGTTTTTTTTTTTTTGTTTTTTTTTTTGGTGGAGGGGCCATATAAAATTACAATTGTTATTATCTACCACTGGTTATTTTACTAATCAATCAAACAACATAACAAATCACTCTAAGAATCAATCCAGATTGTATAGTTAATAATTTAAATGTTAAAAAGAACGAACGTAAATTCTTACTTAAAGGGGGAGACACAAAGATTTAAGTATTTTTACTATCTTTCTCAGACATGCTTCTGCTTTATGTTTTTCAATATAAAAATAGAGAAAGATAATGTAAGCTAAGGAATGAAAACTGACATCAAGAAATGACAGGCATACATCTGGGATGACGTGGAGAGCACACGTTTCTAATCAGGATGAGCTACAGGTTATCACAGGTCAAGCAAGGGCAGATACACAGAGAAAGTTTTCTAATGAAAATGGGGCTGGGCAGCGGTGGCACACACCTTTAATCCCAGCACTCTGGAGGCAGAGCCAGGCAGATCTCTGTGAGTTCAAGGCCAGCCTGGTTTACATAGCAAGATCCAGGAAAGGTGCAAAGCTACACAGAGAAACCCTGAGTCGAAGAAAAGAAAAGAAAAGAAAAGAAAAGAAAAGAAAAGAAAAGAAAAGAAAAGAAAAGAAAAGGAAAGGAAAGGAAAGGAAAGGAAAGGAAAGGAAAGGAAAGGAAAGGAAAGGAAAGGAAAGGAAAGGAAAGGAAAGGAAAGGAAAGGAAAGGAAAGAAAAGAAAAGAAAAGAAAAGAACAGAAAATGGGGTCAGCTGACACACAGCCAAGAGACAGCTCGTGGACACCAAACAAAGCCCACACAGATCTCTACCGAGTAACCAAGTAATGGGAACTCTGTGGCGTTTGTCTCTGTTCTCTCAGAAACCCATTCATCGAAGCTACCCATTTTCTCTGGGGTCTAAAACCATGACAATCATTTTGTTATAATTGATCAGAAATAAGCCCAAAAGTCCTATTTACAGTTCTAATAAAAATGTCCAACACATAATGCCATAGAAACATGGATTTAGGGCAGAATAAATTTGGCTTGATTGTGTAACCCATCTGCTTCAACTTGACGAGAGGCTATTTTCAAAGGATGTAAAAGCAGCCAGGCAAGTTGGCCCACACCCATCATTTCAGCACTCAGGAGGCTGAGGCAGGAGAACTTCTCAGAGTTTGAGATCATCCTGGGTTACACAGTGAGACTCTGTCTCAAAGACAACAAACAAAGCCAGCAAGATGGTTCTATGGCCAAAAGTGCTGTGCCCAAGCCTCACAAGC
This sequence comes from Onychomys torridus, assembly GCF_903995425.1. NCBI lineage: Eukaryota > Metazoa > Chordata > Mammalia > Rodentia > Cricetidae > Onychomys > Onychomys torridus. The sequence continues at coordinate 64,983,810 of NC_050458.1, read as the reverse complement.
CCACAACCAGAGCTCAATCCCCACGACCCACACGGCAGAGGAGAGAATTGACTCCTGCAAGTTGTCCTCTGACTTCCACATACTCACAGCGCAGACGTTCACACACACACACACACACACACACACACACTGAATGAACGAACAGACAAGTAAATATAAAAAGAAATGAATGAATGAATGAGCAAACGAACAAACGAACAGACAAGTAAATATAAAAAGAAATTGTGAGATAAAAACAAAGTAGCACAGACTCCTAGGAAGTCCACCAGGAGAACGTCACAGCTCAGTGTCATGAAACAGAACAATCACTCTCTCTGAACTTTTACTTCTGGGTACTGCTTTGAGACAGGTACTGCTAGGTTCCAGACAGCTGTGCACAACTGTGTGCTGCTAAAGAGCTCCTGCTGAACATAAAACCAGATGTTCAAGACAGAACATTTAGGGAATACCTAAGTGTAAAGAAGAAAATAAACCTAATACTGAGAGCCGGGCGGTGGTGGCACACGGGAGGCAGTGAGTTCGAGGCCAGCCTGGTCTACAGAGTGAGTTCCAGGAAAGGCGCCAAAGCTACACAGAGAAACCCTGTCTCGAAAAATCAAGGAAAAAAAAGTGATACTGATTCTCTTCAACTGAAAGTTATGACCTTGCGAAATAAAACAATATTCAGTCTTCACATTCCTGGATAAAAAGGGACTCTTTGAGCAGACTTTTCTAACACTAAGCTTAGTTATCTTTCCAAGGACTAGCAGATCAATGTGTACTTCAGAGAGAGAGGGCAGCACAGTGTCCTGGGTAGGTTACAGAGATGCTGGAGGGTTAGTACACCCTACTTGCAAATGCACTGATTTATGGATGGAACTGGAAATAATGCACTCCAGGCCTCATCAAGGATGGAGGTGTCTGAGGGCACAGGAGGGCAGAGATCATTATCTAACACTCTACAAGCCTCTGATGTGCAGGTAAGATGTTGTCCAAAGGTGAATCATCCCTGTGCAGTCAGATCTCAGAAATTACTTGAGGAACTACAACACAAGTTTCCATGTTTGGGATAAGTGTGTAACTTTACTGCCATGGTAAGGAAAAGTTAAAAGCAAAGGGGTAATTCAGTATATCTTGCAACATAATCAGATAATCTATGAATTAAAATGAAAAATTCAGACCCTTCAGTCTGAAAAATGTCCCTTTATGTATAAGGATTAGATGAGACTTACAAGTCCCCTGTGTAATGAAATAAAGCACTGATGAGATACACCAGAATTCTCTGCCCTCTCACTGTTTAGTTTAAAGGTATTTATAAAACCAAAGCAATCTCAAGGGCACTGAGTACATATAAATGCTGGGACAGAAGCCTCAGCCTGACAGTGAAGTCTCCAATCCTAGTGTGAACTCTCTAACAGGTCACAGCCTGGTGGTGCTTCAGCCCTTTAGTCTACAGGCAGCTACGCGGAGTGGCCACTAGGGGTCACCAAAATGTTTAAAGGTGATGATCGGTTTGGTTATGGGTTTGTTTCTGGTGGTAACGGTGGTGGTAACTGTGGTGGTGGTGGTAACGGTGGTGGTGGGGGTGGTGGTGGTAGTGGTGGTGGTGGAGGTGGTGGTGGAGGTGGAGGTGGGTGGAGGTGGTGGTGGTGGTGGAGGTGGTGGAGGTGGAGGTGGTGGTGGTGGAGGTGGAGGTGGTGGTGGTGGAGGTGGTGGAGGTGGTGGTGGTGGTGGTGGTGGAGGTGGAGGTGGAGGTGGTGGAGGTGGAGGTGGAGGTGGAGGTGGTGGTGGTGGTGGTGGTGGTGGTGGTGGAGGTGGAGGTGGAGGTGGTGGTGGAGGTGGTGGTGGAGGTGGTGGTGGAGGTGGAGGTGGTGGTGGAGGTGGAGGTGGAGGTGGAGGTGGTGGTGGTGGTAACGGTGGTGGTGTTTTAAAATAGGTTTTAAATTCTTCAAAACATTCCTTTTCAACAATCAACATGCATGTAACTTATTCCTTTTTTCAGAAAGGTGCTGTGTCTTCTGTCTGTTGCTTGAACATAGTGGCAATGACAGGACATAAAGGAAGAGGACACAGCTTTCCCACCCAGGAAAATTGGGGAAAGCCAATTCGGTTCTTACCCTCCGGCTTGGCCTATGATTTCAGAGAGTCGTGTGTGTAGGAGTGACAGAGTGAAACAATGAGCTCTGAGAAGCCATGCGATCAAACACCTGCATTTTTAAAGGTGATCAGAGTGGATGTGCACTCCAGTCTTGTGGTGCTGGTGTCCATACAGGAGCACCAGCTAGTGACCATTAATGGTTTGTTGTTGTTGTTTGGTTTTTCGAGACAGGGTTTCTCTGTGTAGCTTTGGAGTCTGTCCTGGATCTCTCTCTGTAGCCCAAGCTGGCCTTGAACTCACAGAGATCTGCCTGGCTCTGCCTCCCGAGTGCTGGGATTACAGGTGTGCGCCGCTGCCGCCACCACGCAGCTATGTTTCATGTTTTTAACTGGCATATTTCCTATTAACTTCATACGTGTACATGATGCATGCATTCTGGCTACTGTCTCCCCTTACCCTCACTGACCTCCCTCCCACCCCCACCAATCCAACCTCAAGTCTTCACATTGTGGTGTGACCATAAAGCTCTCTGGGCCCACAGACAGGGTATTATACTCCTTATGAGTTTCCGAAAGACACATAACAACTAAAGGGGTGCTGAGGCAGGACCTGGCTGGGCACAGAGAAGGCAAAGCCGCCTTATTCCCCAGTGTGATGTTTGCAGCAGCCCAGGGAGGGACAAGGGAAACTGGTGGAGGCACCACAGCTCTGCACAGGAAACAAAGGAAGGCGGCTCAGGCCGGCTGCTCTGAGTCCACCAGTGCCAGTGAAAGGTTCAAACGGGAATGACAGGTAGCAGCGAAGTGAACAGGGCAACTCTTCAACTTCCTTTTCTTTCCTTCTCATTCCCTCCTCTCTCCCTCCTCCTCCTCTGTATGAGACAAGATCAAGGCTATACCCAGAAGACGCTAGCCTTGGTCACCTCACAGCCCTCCAACTCAGGGTCCTGTCACACACAGCACTTTATCCCACAGAAACAGCATCTGGCAGATGTGTCAGCAAAGCAGGTGGTCCATCGCAGAGCTACCTTCAGAACAACGACCAACTGTCACCCAAGCCCTTATGGGGGTCACTGCCCTCTTTCTCACCCTGTTCAAGGAGGGATGAAGGTGCCCAAGTCCTTCAGGGCCTATGCTGAGGAGCTAAGGCACTGGGACTCGCTGAGGGCCTCACATCTGGGGAAAAGCCTGTGAGTGGTGGGTTCGAAGCCTGGGAAGTAGGTGGATTCTGGGAAGGAAGGGGATCGGCAGTTCTGGTCTACAGAGAGTGAAGAGTCTGGACTGACACCAACCCACAGATTTTCTGGGCCACAGGACACCAGGAAAGAGGCTGTGCCAGAGACTAAGGGGACACCTCTGGGAACTCCACCCTGGAATTCGAGAGGAGCATGTCAGTCAAGAGGAATGGGCTCCACCTTCAGAGAAGAATGTCAGCATCATGGGCCGCACAATCCGACTGGCTTTCAGCAGCACCCAGGGAGGCTCTTCACTTTTAGACGTGGAGGAGGCTGGACCACTTCTGCTGTCTAAGTCCCTGGGGCTCCTGGGCAATTCAGGGGGAAAAGACGCCCTAAGAGGAAGGGACTGGACTTCCTTCCGATAAGATATATGGGGCAGATACAATGATGTATGCCCCAGCCATGGCAACTCCCATCCTACCCACACCCACACGAAGAGCTCAGGCCTGGGGCTGGATCTGAGGCTGCATTCTCTCCATTACGCAGGAAGCCTTACCTGCAAAAGAGCTTCTAAAGCAAAATGAGACGGACAGGATGATTCCACAGCAGACAGCTCTCACCTCTCAGGGGCACACACAGGCCGACTTAACCACACTCCAAAACATTGCTCCTGTCCAGTGACCGGATTCGACTAGCCCCTCTGAGTTTCTCCAGGACTCTGTTAAGAACTCTCACACAGTGCATATTTTGATCTTTGGTACCCTGTCCATGTAACAGCCTTCCCGTGCCCTCAACGGTCAGAGGTTGTGGTGGGAGTCCCTGGGCCCCTGAAGTGACTGGCTTTGGTCACTTATACCAAGGCTCCTAACAATGGGTCTCACTGGTCTCCTCACATCTACCCATGACAGTGGGTGGGATTTAAAGAACAGAACATTGATGAAAGGTCACGACTAAAGCTAGGGGCTAGCGTGTGTCAATGAGTGAAGCTCCTGTGGGTAATCCCAGTGCAGTTCCACAGAGATTGGGCAGTGGAGGGGGCTGGGTGGGGGTCCTTAGATGCTGTGGGCCAGCTAGCTCAGTGGGAGCGGTGGCAAGAGACAGCAAAGGGAGATCAGATCCTGTCTGGAGGTGGAAGGTGACACCCAAGGGTGTCCTCTGATCTCCTTATGTGGACACCCATTCACATGCACATGCACTGGTGTGTGCGTGTGTGTGCGTGCGTGCGTATGTGTGTGTATGTGTATTTCACATATATTGCCAAAGCAAATCCCATCTACCAATATACACAAAGTTGCAAGTTTTATGAAAAATAAACAGTGATTCTGCTTTCCTATTCTTACAGGAAGCTGTTGAGGAAAATAGTATTCCAGACGCGTCTGGGGCAGTGGGGGCTAAACCACACGCTTTTCCTTTGCTCCTTTAACACAGTCGTATAAACACTTGCACGGCCTTGAGGCAGGATGAAATGTTAAAGACCTTTGATGAAAGGATGGAGAGCCAGAGCACAGCAGCCTGTGGACACCAGCCAACAGAAGCCACCCAAGCTGGGCAAAGAACCCTGCTATGACTTCTTACTGGTATATGTTAGAGAACGTCATTGCATGCACAGCCACATCCACAATTATGTCTTATCCCTAAGAAGGTGGTGTGTGTGTGTGTGTGTGTGTGTGTGTGTGCGCGCGCGCGCACACATTGATCTACAGGCCGAGGAGTGTGTAAAAGGTGAGCTCAGTCTGGTCCACATAGTGAGTTCCAGGCCAGCCACGACTATCTAGTGAGACCCTGTCTCAAAGGGAAAAAAAAGAAAGGGAGGGAGGGAAGGAAGGAGAGAAGGAGGGAGAGAGGGAGGGAGGGAAGGAAGGAGGGAAGGAGGGAGAGAGGGTGGGAGGGAGGGAGGGAGGGAAGGAGGGAAGGAGGTGGGGAGGGAAGGAGGTGGGGACTAGGACACAGACACAATGAATTGGAGTTGACAGAAGAAGAAATCAAATAAAGGAAAAACAAATACATAACAGTTGGAAACAACATCAACACAGTACAGCAGAGGAAGCTCTTCACCAAAGCCATCAAAAGCAGCTATGGAGACACATTAACGCAAAAGGTCTAGGATCTGGGGGAAGAAACCACAGTAGTACTTCAAGAGCAGTTTTTAATTAATTAATTAACTTTTACAGTGCTGGGAATTGAACTTATGGCCCCATACATATGAAGCAAGCAAGCACTCTACTACTAAACCACAACCTTTTATTTCAAGGCAAAGTTGCCTAAGTTGCCCAGGCTGATCTTGAACTTATTCTAATGCCCAGGGAGGCTTTCAATCCTCCTGCCTCAAGTAGGAATAACAAGGCTGTTTCAGCAGGCTGGACTTGGTCTCAGGGGGAATTTTAAACAGCAATGAGCTGCCAAAGCAAGGAGGCAGCAGGACACTCTTCTCAGGCCTGAGGGGGGCTGTGAGCTTGCGGGTGAACAGTTAAGCTGAGGAACCAAGTGAAAAGACCTTGCACATTTACTCACATCTTCTGCTGTAAGGACCCCTCACTTACAATGTGGATGACGGCCACCTCAAACTCCTGGTCCACCTGCCTTTACCTCACACATGGGGGTCACAGGCATGTGCCAAAACATCCCCAGCTCTGAGATCTTGTATCTTTGTGAAAAGCTAGAACAATCCTAACAGAAGTGTTCGGGTGAGAGGCTGGAAATGACTTAGTGGTTAAGAGTCCAGTGCTGCTGAGGGGTTGGGGATTTAGCTCAGTGGTAGAGCACTTGCCTAGCAAGTGCAAGGCCCTGGATTCGGTCCTCAGCTCCGGAAAAAGAAAAGGGGGAAAAAAAAAGAGTTCAGCGCTGCACTTGACCTCTGACCTAAGTCTGATTCTCAACACCCATGTCCAGTGGTCTCACCACCGACTGTGACTCCAGTTCTAGGAGGCCTGACATCCTTTTCTCACCTTTCTGGACACAGACACACACACACACACACACAGACACACACAGACACACACACACACACACACTCCTCCCTAACACTAAGCATAGCCTAGGGTACGTGTTGGGAGACGTCAATGGAAGGGGAAGGGAGGGGGTGTGGTAAGTCTGTGGTCAGAGAGGACAGAGGACACCTACCTTTGTCTGTCTCCCCTGCACAGAGGACTGACAGACCTCTATCACTGACCTCTATCACTTTGCTCTATCACTGAGCTGTATCTCTAGCTCACGGTTTCGGTTTTTGTTTTTGTTTTGTTTTGTTTTGTTTTAAACATTTTATTTTTGAAACAGGGTCTTGGTAAACTGCCCATACTGGCCTTGAACTTGTAATCCTCCTGCCTCAGCCTCTTGGGTATCTGGGATTCCAGGTTTGTATTACCAGACTGAAACTAATCTTTTACAGAAGGAAGTGAATAACTAATACTTCAAGTTGTTTAAGGCTGAGGAAAACCAAAACAACAACAACCATTTGGAATACAGAGTAATTATCAAAACAATAAAAAAGACTGGGAGACATTTGTCCTACAGAAGAAGAGGCGGGGCACTGCGCATCTTTGTTGCTGGAAGCCTGTAATACCAACTACTTAAAAGAGATAAATTCATTTCATTTAAAAATAAAACTTGATGGGTATGTATCTCAGTATAGGCACTTGTGTGGCACGTCCCACGACTTCAGTTTCACCCTTAGCATTATCATAAATAAAAGAAGGAAGGAGGGATATTGTCCCAGTGAGGGTGTCCAAGCCTGGAACCCCAGCACTCAGGACTGAAGGAGGACAGTGAGTGTGAGACAAGCCTGGGACACAGCAAGATCCTGTGCCAACAAATGAATAGAAAAATTAACTGAGAACAGAAATGCTCCAGACTCAGGGGAGAGTGAGCACACTCTGGACAGTGTCAGCAGATCTGAATGACAAGGTCACTAAGAGTGGAGACGAGCTGCCAGGAGACCTAGAGAAGATCCCTCCAGTGTATAGATCAACCACTGATTCTGATCCAACAATTTTACCTTGGAGATGTTTGCTGAGGAAAGGCTTTCTGTTCAGCTCTGCCGATATCTGTACATGCACTCAATGTGAGGCACAAAAGAGACAAGCAGTTAATAAGAGTGTTCCCGAGAGACCTCCAGAGCAGCAGTTCAATCAGACACAAAGAGGCCAACAAGCTAAGGACAGCACAGGGAACTTTCTTGAAATGCAACTCGGGAGCTGGAGAGACAGCTCCGTGGTAAAGGTGTCTATCTGCTGTATAGACCTGGAGAGACAGCTCCGTGGTAAAGGTGTCTATCTGCTGTATAGACCTGGAGAGACGGCTCTGTGGTAAAGGTGTCTATCTGCTGTATAGACCTGGAGAGACGGCTCTGTGGTAAAGGTGTCTATCTGCTGTACAGACCTGGTGACCTGGGTTTGGGCTTTAAAACCCACATAAGGCAGAAAGAAGGAGAGAACCAACTGCACGAAGCTGACCTCTGACCTCCACATGTGTACTGAGGCATGTGCATCCACTCATGTACAAACAGTAACATAAACTACGTCTAGAAGAATGCAATCCAGACAGGGAAATGGACTGTCTAGAACTTCTGTCATTAGCAAACTCCTGCATAGAGTGAGCACATGCCAGGGCTGTCAGGGGCTCTACGCAGAAGCAGCAGAGACTCACAAAGGCAGGCCACTGTTGGCCTTGTCAAGTGCTGCCACCTTGGGGTCCCAGCAGCTCCTGGAACACTGCCATTCCTCAATAAATATGTATTGTTGGTCTGTCGGTAATATCTGTGTATTTAAAATAAACTCTTTCCTCTTAAAGCTACCTGGAACTATTAGACATCTGTGCAGAGCTCAAAGATGGGGCGACAGGATGAGCAGAGTGAAGTGTCCTACACAAGACCTCCCGTTTTCTTGTCGCTCCAAAGACAGTCACACTTGGCTAAGAGAATGATTCAGAACACAGGTGGTTGAAAAAATCAGCTCTTTGGGCCAGGCCAGAAGGAGAGTTAAGTTGCTGGCCCCTCCTGGAATCGTGCTAACTGAGGCACGAGGGAAGCTTTGTTCTGGACTTCAGAAACTTTTCAGCACTAGCAGTAAGCCACTGGTGGCCAGAGCACATGGCTCTATCTGGGTAGGAGCTGAGAGCTACCAGGGGCCATGTCCTCATTTCTTATGCTGTTGAAAGTGAAAGTGTTTAGGACCTTAAATGAGACCACTCTTCATAAAGATGTGTCCGCCTCTCTAACAGACACCATGACATTTAATATTAGATAGTTTGGGTTTTATTCCTTAAATGAGACTGTAACCTTCATAAAGATGTAGCCACCTCTTTAAAGAGAGCATGCCACTTAATAACAGGGAGAGTTTGGGTTTTATTTAAAGGAGCAGCAGTTAGCTTGAATTTGGGGGTTTAAAAGTGATTTTCCAGGATAATTTGGACAGGTCACCTTCCTGCCATATAATGACTGTACAAACTTATCCCCAAGATGCTACTGAATTAAATCAAATTAACCCAAATTGTCAGCACTTGATTTCCATGATTTATCTTCTAAACATGTTCTTTAGTCTTCTGTTACCTGCTATATTTAGATTGCTGAATTTTCCAAATTTAAAGATCATGTAGCATTTGAGAAAAGACACACACACACACACACACACACACACACACACACACACACACACACATGACTAGGGGTGTAACTTGCTGGTAAAGTGTGTAGAAAGGATGGATGAGAGCCTGGGAACTGAACTCATAATGAGTACATGCATATAAGTTCTAACAATGCAATGTTGCAGTATTAACTTCTTGTTCTAAAAGGTATTAGTGACAAAGACAAATGTTACTTTCCACTTGTACTGAAGTAGTCACCTTCATAAGAAGCCTCTTGGCATGAAGAGATGGCTCAGCGGTTAAGAGCACTGACTGCTCTCTCAGATTTGGCTTGATTCCCAGCACCCACAAGCCAGCTCACAACCATCTGTAACTCAACTTCCAGGGCTTCTGATGCCTTCTTCTGGCCTCTATGAGCAGTGCACACATATTGTGCACAGACATATAAAACACAGGCAAAACTCACATGAACATAGAAGAAATAAATTTAACAGCAACAACAAAAGCAGCAGCAGCAGCAACAGCAGCTCTCTCTCTCTCTCTCTCTCTCTCTCTCTCTCTCTCTCTCTCTCTCTCTCTCTCTCTCTCTCTCTCTGTCTCCTCTCTGTATGTGGAGCTGAGGATCGAACCCAGGGCCTTGCGCTTGCTAGGCAAGCACACTACCACTGAGCTAAATCCCCAACCCGAAGCACCTCTCTAGGGGTAAAGGGGAGACAATAAAAAGAGTCTGGGAGAAGTAGACACATTTGGAAGGAGGAGGCGCTAATGTCGTTTCCAAAAACTACAGCTCTAAGGGGTAAAATACACAAAGAGGTAATGTCTTCTCTTGATACAGAATTTATATTACGCTGGGCAGTGGTGGTGTACATCTTTAATCCCAGCACTTGGGAGGCAGAGGCAGGTGGATCTCTGTGAGTTCAAGGCCAGCCTGGGCTACAGAGTGAGTTCCAGGATAGGCTCCAAAGCTACATGGAGAAATCCTGTCTTGAAAAAACCAAAATAGAAAAAAAAAAATTTATATTACATAGTCTATCCAACTGTCAACCTATTCCTTCTGAGAAAGACAGATTCAAGAAAAAAAAAGAGGACAAACAGACTCTGAGAGAATGAACTAGTACTGTCCTCACCACGCACCCAATACCAACAAGAGAAAAGCTGGTCTGAGAGGGAAGTACTGAAAGGAACAGTGAATAAAAGATCAGTAAGTTCACGAAACAGTACCAGCAGATAACTGAGAGGCAGGCAGATACTAACATGTAAGATGGGAATTGGTGGTAACCAACAGCAAAGTATTCTAGAGCTCTTAGATGAGGAAAATTAAGATACTTACAAGTTAAGTTTGTGTCTTTTCAAACTCCCTTCATTAGTCTTGCTGAGGCAGGTAAGTGCTCTAACAGGAGCTCCCTCCGAGCCCTGGAAGATCACTATCACAGCTTTTAAAAATAGAAAATCAAAACTTGACGGACTGACAGCGAAGTGATGGTCCCATAGTGACTGGTGCTTGCACACATGTGCCACGAGACACAGGTCCCTGAGTACACTTCCTGTCAACACTGGCGGCCCAGAGGACAGAGGACAGCAAAACTGAGAAGACCTGCAGACAACATGATCATGGGAGCCGGGCCGCCACAGCACTGAACCCTAACACGAGTTAGAGACCGACGGAGCTCTAGGCACATCTTGACAGCTTTCCTTTGTACAGGCATGTTCTCTGAGCACAGTGAAGTTAAGAACCACTTATTTTAGGAAATAAGGCAGACTACAACCCAGGAAATTCTGTCAAAGTTCATGAACCAACTTAATATAAACAAAACAATCACAAAAGGAACCTGCAAACAATAAGTCAGAAAATAAGCGAGTTCTCTGAAGAGACAAACACTGGGGAAGACCAGTAGGGATGTCGATGGCAACAATACAGACAGACAGACAGACAGACAGACAAGCAGAGACTTCAGAGAATGCTGTCATAGTGCAATAAATCTGAAAACTTAAATACAAGCAGTTTCCTAGAAAAATTAAGCATACCAAAATTGGCTCACAAAGAAACCGAAAACTGATGGCGTGGTAATTTAAGGTGGAGATGGAGACCGGAGGACAACATGCAAGAACCAGTGTTCTTCTTCCAGGGTCTGGGTGCAGGGACTCAAACTCAGGCTGCCAGCCATGAGGGTGAACCCCTCTCCTCTGCTCCCTGGGCCATCCTGACAACCCTAGGTGAAGCTTCTAAGGATGAGTTGTTGGACGCTGTTGTAGTTGGGACTTGAGGGGAGGGGACCTAGATGTGTTGTCTGCCCTGTGATACAACACCCTGACATGCTCAGAGGAGACAGGTTACTGAAGCTTACAGCCCCAGGGTACAGTCCATCGCTGTGGGGAAAGGAAGGGAGGAATGTGAGATAGCTGCTCACCATGTCCACAGGCAAGAGCAGAGAGGATGAACGCATCGAAGTTCCTAACATTTCGCTCAAGTTTCCTACCCTTGTATAGCCAGGACCAAACACAAGGAACGGCGTCGTCCACAGGGGCTGGTTCCTCCCGTCAATGAACACATTCAAGATATTCCCCGCAGACTTGCCCACAGGCCAACCTTATGCAGACAATCTGTCAAATTAACAAAACCTGCGTGCGTGCGTGCGTGCGTGGGTGCGTGCGTGCGTGCATGTGTGTGTGTGTGTGTGTGTGTGTGTGTGTGTGTGTGTGTTGGGGGGGTTGAATTGGTGGTACTGTAAGGGCAATATTCGGAAGTCATCAATTTAATTAATTTGAAAAAGTTGAAATAGAAGTGACTTTAAATGGATTATATAAGGAGGCAGAGGCAGGGGAATCTCTATGAGTTCGAGGCTGGCCTGGTCTACATAGTGAATTTCAGTCAAAAAGAGGAGGAGGAGTAACAGAAGAGTTCACAACTGGGTCTATGGACCAGGGCTCCAGAAAGGCTCTGGGTTGTATGTAGATTTGCATGTGGGGGTTGCCAGTATTCCAATGAGGAAGCCACAGTGATAGTCCATTGTTCTCAAAATCTGGTTGCTGCACCAGCAACCTAAGCATTATCTGGAAATCTAATGCAAACTTTCAGATTCCATCCTAAACCTATTAAATGCCTTGTTGTAAGTATTCCAACGTTTGCCAGCTGTGACAGTACACACCTTTAATCCCAGCACTGGGGAGGCAGGGGCATCCTGTGAGTTTAGGCCAGCCTGGTCTACACATCAAGTTCCAGGACAGCCAGCGCTACACAGAGAGACCTTGTCTATTTAATGCAAGAGGATGAGTTAGCAAGAATATCATGAGGAGCAACAAGAAATTAATGTTTTTAAGTAGTCAATCGTCCATAGACATGCCCACAGGCCAGCCTGATCTAGACAATCCCTCCTGAGACCTTCTTTCCAGGTGAGTCTGGACTGTGTCAACAGAAACAGGTCGGAAGACTGCAAGCACACCTTCAGTCTCTCTGAGCTCCAGGCTAGCCTGTCTACAGGGCCACACAGACTGTCGGGAGTGGGTGGGAGGGACACAGACCCTGAGAAGCCAGGGAGGACACTAATCAATTTGGTGGTGCGAGCTTCAGGCGCTGGGGTGGGCTGAGGAGTGCCACTGAGCAGAGGAGGCTGGAGATGGGGGTGGCTAGGGCAAAGGGAGGGCTGCTTTCTAACAGGACAGTAATGTGCTTGATGAAGGGCTCCGGAAGAACCGGCTGGGAGGGAGGCGCCGCAGAGGTGCTGGGCAGCACAGCTGCCAGCCTCTGCGGGGCGGCACTGTGCCACTGATAGTCAGAGCTGCTCCACGAGGTGGTAGGAAGAAGCAGGCCACTTTCTCTCAGTATGACTGCTCCTTCAGTTTTCCTTTTCTTGAATATCTGTGCACCATGTTCATTCAGCGCCCACAGAGGCCAGGAGAGGGTGTCCGATCCCCTGGCACTGGGGTTACAGAGCACTGTGAGCTGTGATGTGGGTGCTGGGAATTGAACCTGGGTCCTCTGGAAGAGCGGTCACCTCCCCCACACTCTAAAACTTCCACAGACACTGCACCCTCCCTGTATGTACTCAGCATGCGCCACTCAGAGTGCCTTGTCCCCCGGTGTGGGAAGGGGAGGGTATTGGGATTCAGAGCACAGCCCTTCTACCTGGACGGACAACTCTGTTAGGCCACACGAAGGACTAAAAGTGGGTGGGCACAGATGGAGGAAATGAAATCTTTAGGCAGGAAGCTAACAGGTGTAATGGAATGGCTTCTAGTTCCTTCATGGGGTCATCCGCACGGGCAATTCTACTGGAAGATGTGCACACAGTCTTGGTCTACTCAAAATCAACACTCACTAAGGAGTCATCTACTTAGGATTTAGTTCCCCATATAGGTCTGCCCACAGGGAAGAATGTGCTGACAATACAGGTTTCTCACTGTGAATTCATAGACTGGATTTCAAAAACTATGACTTGTGGACATAACCGTCTTGCTAAATAAGAAACACAGATCCAATTGCAGAGTTAAAAGCCAAGAGGTCAGAGCAATAGCTGAGAGCTGAAAACCTTACCCTTCACTTCCTCTGCTGTCTTTCCTCTCAGCAAGAGACCTACTTCTGTGTGTTCTTCTTTTTTATAGACTTTCTGTCCTGCCTTCTCATTGGTTGTAAACCTAGCCACATGACCTCTCATCACTGCCTGTCTGTACAGACCTCCAGGTCTTCTATGGTTGGTATTGAGATTAAAAGCGTATGTCGCCATGCTGACTCTGTCCTTGAACACACAGAGATCCGCCTAGCTCTGCCTCCCAAGTGCTGGGATTAAAGGTGTGTACCACCGCCCAGCTTCTGCTCTGGCTTGCTCTGACCCCAAAGCAACTTTATTAACATACAAATAAAATCGCATTTCAATACAAATAAAATATCACTATATGGGGATCTCATCTCTGTATCATGGTCACTGGATTCACAGTGGACGCTGGAGGGAATCTAAACTGCCCTGAAGCTTGAATGCCAAGCACTCTGTCCACTGAGCCACTCCTCAGCCTCTCTTTCTGTTGTTGTGTTTCTGGGCTTTCAGAAGTTATAGGCCAAGTTCTTAGCTAGATAACAAATCACAATAACATTGCCACCTTCCCTACTCCATCATACATCAGAGCAAATGCTGGCTTTTCATTAACTGCCATTGGTCAATTTCTACTTCTCCTCTCTCAATTTATTTCTACACCCATCTGTTTGTAAGTTATTTTTAAATCCACTAGCTTTTGTAGGAAGGGTACCATTGGGCCTCTGTTTCTGTACATTCCACATCCATGGATTCATCTAGACTTGGACGGCAAATATTTTGGGGAAGAGGCTGTCCACACAAATATGTGCAGACTCTCCCCTCCTGCCATGATTCTAAGCAACACGGTACAGCAGCGATTTAGCCAGCACGCACATCACAGTCAGCATCAGCAGTAAGCGAGAAATGATTTAAAACATATGGCAAGATGTGTATAGATCACAGTCAAACACAAATAGAAGAAGGCATTTTCTGTGAGAACCTTGAGCAGATGCAGATTTGGTAAGTACAAGGGATTCTAGAACCAGCTCCCTGCAGACACTGTGGGACAATGAAGAAAATGTTTATTTATTCTATTATTCATTCAACAAATATTCACAAACTATAACCCTATGCCACATTTAGTCTGACAACATGAGAGACACAAAACTTCCTGGTATTTATAACTGAGCAACTGGCTTTATAAAGAACAGACTTACAGAAACAGATTTTGATTATAAAGGGGAATTAAAAATAAAAATGTTTTAGTAATTATGATTAAAGCAGCACCCAGCTATCAAAAGAAATGCTGAGGGGATCTGTGGTTGGCATGTGAAACGAACAAAACAATTTCTTCACAGAAGAAGAAGAAGCAGAAGTGCTGGAGTAAGAGTGACTTAGGCTGGGTGAGGTGGTGCACACATTCAGTCCCAGCGCTTGGGAGCAGAGACAAGCAAGTCACCAGGAGGCCAGACTGCTGGTCCACACTTAGTCAGCCTGTGTCTTAAAAAAACAAAACAAACCACAACCACCTCTTAGGGCTGGAGGGCTGGATCTGAGGTTAAGGGAGCATGTGGATCTTGCACTCTTACAGAGGACCTGGATGTGATTTCCAGCACCCACATGGTGGCTCACAAGAGTTTGTAACTCAGGTGATTTGAAGCCTTTTCTGACTTCCATGGGCCCCAGGCACACTTGGTGGTGCACATACACTCAAGCACACAAAACAGGCTTCCACACAGAATGACTGAGGAAGTGAACTGCTTTGGAAAAATCAATATAAACCTGATGCTGGGATGGCATGACGGTTCACCAAGTGAAAGTGCCCGCCATCCATACTAACAGCCAAGTTCAACCCTCAGGAGGAGGGCACCAGCTCCCACCAGCTGCTCTCCGACCACAATATACTGACACCTGACACCTCCAAAGAGCTGGAGTGAAGCTCTGAACCTTCTGACACTAAGGAACCTGGCAGTTTCTTACAGAAGTAGAAACTAGGATGCAGACTGACCTCAGGTGTTTGGCTGGGGTCCTGCCTCCACATCCTCTGTCCCCCAGCACTGGCACACCCTATAATAGGCATCTGTCTTCTCTCCCCGTCTCGCTTTCCTTGTTCCCCTCTATCACTACCCAATCTGCATCTGCTCAGACTGCTTATATATACACACATACATATATACATACAATATACATACAATGTGTGTATATACATACACATATACATACATACATACAATGTGTGTATATACATACACATATACATATATACATACATCCCTACAATGTGTCCATATATAAAATACAGTTTTCCACAGCCTGGAATTTCCTGTCATTGAATCGTCTCAGTCACCCACACACAACCATCCAAGCTCTAATCTGTGGGGATATTTTGTTTGTGCTCTATCAAATAAAGCTTGCCTGGAGATCAGAGTGCAGAGCTAGCCACTAGAGGCCAGGCATGGTGGTAGATACCTTTAATCCCAGCACTCGGGAAGAGGAAACAGGAAGTGACATGGCTGGGTGGAGAGAAGAAGAGATAAGGCGGGGTGGAAACAGGAGCTTGGCCCTTTCAGTCTGAGGATTCCTAGAGGTAGCAAGTCTCTAGTGGCTGCTGCTCTGCTTCTCTGATCTTTCAGCCTGATATCGGACTCTGGGTTTTCATTATTAAGACCAATTAGAATTCCCACTATGCTAGACAAATTATGTAGTGACCTCAGGTGTCTTTAAAGTGCCCAGCTGAGAATCTTTTCCTCTGATCGTGCCTGTTTCTCTGCCCTTATGGGAAGGTGGAGGCAGGAGAAACAAATGTCAGCTATCTACGAAGACAGCGTGTCTTTGCCGGAAGAGCACTGAAAGCGCTCTCACCCCGTACCTTGGGTCTGTGGGCTGTATGGAGACAGGAGTTTGGCCCTCTTCTTTTCATATCCTTTCTGGGTGATGTCCCCTAAAATAGCAAGAGACAGAAATAGGTTATGCATTCTCCTTATTTTGTGGTTGTTCACTGTAAAAAGACAATTAATTACAGAGTGCTGCAGAAGTCCCACACATAGGACGGAGTTTAAAACCCAGGGCTCTTTGACAAGCCTTTGTAAAGTGTGACTCCCACAGGCTTGTCCCTCATCAGCCTTGCACAGCACCTTGCTACATACAATGACAGACGCCTGGCATCCCTCAGCACCCTCACTCCAAATGGAATGGCACACAGGCACCAGACATGCAAAAGGGGGTCACAAGGCCCTTCTGCTAACACTTGGGTCGGAACCTGAGGCTGGAATTCCCACAACCCTCGTCTTGGTTTACTAGATTGTTATTTATACACATGGTTGTTCTTTTCTGCAAGGTTAAATAAAACATACAGATGAAGTACACATACATACAGATACAATAGAATGAGCTGATAAATACGAACACTGCCTGCACTCCAAGGAACAGGTGGAAGGCAGTGAGCAGGCTGAGTGGGAGAGGGGCAGACAGCACAAGCCCAAGGGCAAGGGCATTCAAGGAAGACAAATGCTTCAGAGCTGGCAACAAACACAGTAGTGGAAACACAGTAGTGGAAACACAGCACAAGAGAGTTTTCTAAAACAAAAAAAAAAAAAAAAAGAATTTTTTAATCAGAGAAAGGTTTATTTAAAATAGTTTTACATATAACTCAATGCATAAAAACAAAAAAGTTTTTAAGTAGCATAAAAAATAATTTGAGCATACAACTTTGCAGTATTTTTCTAAAGCCTTCTATATTGATTCGTGTGTGCACACAGAAGCCAGGAAGCTGTTGGAGCCCAAAGTTCTGGGCATTTACAGGAATGAGCATCAGTATAGGAACCCCGTTCCCATGTTGCATAGCAAGAGCTCCTAACCACAGAGCATTCTCTCCAGCCCCTGTGCTGCTTTCAACTTTGAGACAGAAGCTTGCTATATGACATGGGTTAGCTTCAAATTCACAACCTTCCTGCCTCAGCCTCCTGAGCGCTCACATTCTAGATGGGCACCACCACACGTAGCTCTAAGCATTCACGTTTTTAACATTTACTGTTTATAAGCCAGTGGATAAGGGAGAGTTTGATGACAGAAAGCTGAAATCCAGGGTGATGCACGCCTGCTGTTGGCTTCAGTGTACAGACTGGACAAACGGGGAGGGAAGGAAGCTTACTGAAGACAGACAGCAAGACTAGCTGCCCCAGCCACCACAGGGATAAGGGTCTGAAAAGAAGCCAATGGACTAAGGAGAATATGGGGATGAGCCAGGAGAGGAGGAAGACTAGGCTGGGTTCCTTAGCAACCAGGTGATACCTGCTGAGAGTGGAACAGCAGCTGCCTTCTGACAGGACAGACCCGGAGCTGGACAGTGTGTGTCGTGGGACACACGGAAATGCCCCTCAACAGGGCGCATACAGACCTAAAACTCAAACCATGGATTTGCAATCATTAGGATACTGATAAAAATACGTTACATTTTCTAAGTTATCTGACAACTTCTATAAAAATTCTGATTTAACAACTTCACTTCTATGGATGTCTCCAATATTGTATTTATATGTGTACAAACAAAAAACGATGAAAGAATGCTCCATTCTTGTGGTGAGAAACCTGCAAACAAGCCAGCTGCTTATCAGTGACTTTCAGTCAGCAGCAGCGAGGCCCTGAGGTGAAGGTGGGGCGGTTTTTATCTCAGATGGAGAATGAGAAGCTGTGAGCACCTAGGAACAACAACTGGTATGTATACTCTTCAATGAACAGGACAGCCACACAACACAGGCCTCTCTAGCCCAAAGAGCAACAATGCTGAGGCTAAAAGGCCTTGACCCAGGTAAGGCATAAGCATTCTAAATACAGTGGGAAAGAACAGTGTCTAAAATTTGTTCCATGCAAACAGCAACAGCAGATCAGCGGGAACACGTGACCTAGTCTTATAAACCACAGACCTTGGTATGTCTGCACACAGACATGTAAATCTGGAAGACCAGGGACCAAGTGAGCTCCCCTTACAGAGCGGACCAGGTTTGATTTTTATTTATACCACCTCATTTTCCCCATAAGCCCCACAGCAGTGCACACCTATCATCTAAGCACTGGGAGGCAGAAGTAGAGGGTCACTGCAAGTTCAAACCCAGCCTGCTCTACTTGCTGGGTTCTAAGCTGGCAAGGGCTATATATCAAGTTCCCATCTCAAAACCAAACAAATCTTTTTTCCACTAATACAGAAGGAGGTGAGCTGGAGAGACAGCACAATCGTTAGGTTTTCTGCTCCAGCAGATAACTGTAGAGCTCTCAAACTCCACATGCGTGCAACTCCAGCTCTCCAGGGGAATCCTATGCCCCTTGGGTAAGTGCACACCCACACAGACACACAGACACAGAATCTTGGCTTATTTATATTTTGAAGACGGAGTGAGGACTAGTGAGACAGCTCAGGGGATAAAGCACCTGCTGCCAAACTGATGACCCCCAATTCAATCCCTGGTGCTCCCAGGAGGACCAACCCCACATGCTGCCCTTTGACCGGAGCCTGTGATTCCCCCACACACACACACCTGGGCCTGTGATTCCCCCCACACACACACCTGGGCCTGTGATTACACACACACACACACCTGGACCTGTGGGCCCCCCCCCACACACACACCTGGGCCTGTGAGCCCCCACACACACACACACCTGGGCCTGTGAGCCCCCCCCACACACACACACCTGGGCCTGTGAGCCCCCCCCACACACACACACCTGGGCCTGTGAGCCCCCCACCACACACACACACAGCATTTTTTAAATTACATAAAGAGGAAGAACCACATATGTATATTTGCTAGCATAAAACGGCGAAATTATCTAATGAGAAAAGAACAAGCTATACTATACTTGGTAGGGTGTAGTCAACTGTTGGAACAACAATGTTTTTAAACACACATGTGTGCACTAAAACTGTGACTGTCTCTCTTCTGTGTTCATCTCTTCATCTCTGCAGAACTGGGACTGGACC
Organism: Onychomys torridus; assembly: GCF_903995425.1. Taxonomy (NCBI): domain Eukaryota; kingdom Metazoa; phylum Chordata; class Mammalia; order Rodentia; family Cricetidae; genus Onychomys; species Onychomys torridus. The sequence goes on along the minus strand of NC_050458.1, from coordinate 64,964,497 downwards.
CCAGGACTTCATGCACACTGCCAGTGCTCTGCCTCAAACTAACATAGCGGGTTTCACGTCCTAATCTTTTACAACAAAACCCATTATTTCAAGAAATTTTAAATTTTCATTTGAAGTACATGCTGAACTATGCAAACTAAATCACATGGTTCATCCGCTTCTCTAATAAAATAGTAAAAAGTCAAAACCAAAAACCAAGACTCTTCCCATGGGCCAATTCAAGAATTCAGGTAAGCACAAAGAATTTGCACAGTGAACAGAGGAAGAGGATCCTGCTACACAGGAAACCTTCACTGCAAACAGGAAGCTGTTTTCACTGTAAAGTAACAGACCACTCAGTTTTTTCCCACTCACAACCTCCTCTGCGTCTCCTACTCTCTGCTGTAGGGGGTAGGGCACTGCCAGCAGCCATTCCTGCCGGTGAAAGGCCTCTAAATGGCTTTCTTCCATGCTCACAGTCTCCATCCCTCATTGTCAGTAAATAATCTTGGACAAACTTGGATCCAGCAGCTGGACGCCATCAACACTGAGTGTCTCAGGTCAATCAAGAGAGCCTAGTGCTATCTTGTCAATTAGTGAGGCCGGATTAGATGGAGCAAAGACACTGAGGAGGCTGGAAGAATCAGAGCAGCCACAGGAATGTGAAGACTGTGATGTTGGCTCCTAAAAACCTCTTTTCTGACTCTAAAGTTCTTTACAGCTGGCTCCTCCGAGGCTTGTCTTCTACCACTGTTCCTGTTCCTCCTGGGGCTCATCTCCTGCAACCCTGTGCACACTTGTGTGGGAGCACTTAGCACACCACTGGTGTTTTAATGATCTGTTTACACCTCTGGCTCCCTACTAGGCTGCACTTGAGGGCAGGGATTGTCTTGTTCAACTCAGTGGCCCGCCCGCGGCCTGGTACAATACCCACATGTAGAACCAGAGCCTGGATGAATTGGTGAAATGGAAGCAGTGGAGGGACAATAAATCAGAGACATGTGCAGTTGGGTGGAGAGCTGAAATGGAAGAGAAAGAAGTTTTTATTTAGCAGGAGCTTAAAGGCCTCGGGAAAGGAACCTAGAGAAGTTTACTGGGACCTGACAGCAGACATTAAAGGTGACCAGAACAGAGGGCAGGGCACGGCAGCCTTGCCTGTAATCCCAGCACTCAGGAGGCACGGGTAGGCGGGCCTCTGTGAGTTCGAGGCCAGCCTAGTCTACAGAGTGAGACTTTGTCTCAAACAACAACAATAAAAGTGACCAGAAAGGCACTTGTACAACCTGGAGAGGAAGGAACAGAAGTACACCGTGGAGCCTCAGCTGTGGAGGAAGCCAGGGAGATGCAGACACACACACGCACGCCACTCCATCATGCCCATCCTTCCATGTCTGTGTCCTGCCCCACAGGTTCAGAACTCTCCCCTCACTGCCCCGCCCCGCCCCAGGTCCACAGACTGCCGGCACTACAGGGCTCTGCCGACTTGACCCCTTCACTGCCCCCCGACCTTCTGACTTGACCCCTTCACTGCCCCCTCTTCCAACTTGACCCCTTCACTGCCCCCCCTTCCAACTTGACCCCTTCACTGCCCCCCCTTCCAACTTGACCCCTTCACTGCCCGCCCGCTGTGCTGTCATCCCTCAGGCCGCTGCAGGTGCTGCGGACCAGTGAAAGGCTTCACCGGCTAGGCAAGCACTCCTACCCCTGTCCTACAATCCCAGTCTTGGTCGTTTGTTTTCTAAAAATTTACTCTTTTGAATCCTCTCTCTGCCCCTCCCCTGCGTGTGTGGTGGGGGAGAGAAACCAGCTTTGTGGAATCCGTCTCTCATGGTGGGTTCCAGGGATCGAGCTCAGGCCACTGGGCTAGGCGGCGAGCACCTTCACTCTCCAGCGTGGAGTTTTTGAGAACTAAGCAAATACAGGGATTGGCTTTTCCCTGCCACTAAGATAATGTGTTTTCCACCCACACGTATGCTTATCAGAGAACACCTGTCCAAAGGTCTGCAGCAGCTGGCTAGGGAAGGAAGTCCACGGTCATAAAAACAACCAGCCAGCCAGGAGCAGGCTGAGACCCATGTAACTTAACCTTCAAAATTCTGTCTCAGCGAGGTGGAGAAGACACCCTGATGCTGCTGTGAAGTTGGGTTGACACCCTCACACAGACATACATGCAGGCAAGACACCAATGCACACAAAATTAAAAAACATTAAAAATAAAATAAAAATAAAAATTTGCTAGAGGTGGTAGCAAGATGGCAGCAGCTACTTCAAGTTCAGTGGTTGGGGCAAAACTCAGCCTGTGTGAGTTTCATGCCCACTTACTGCCAAATCTAAAAAAAGAAAGTTATAAAAAAAGTTATCTTCAAACTGATACCTGTTCCACACTTATTCACCACGTTACACGGAGATTTTAGGTCGGGAAGGTAGCAGACGTTAGGATGTTGTTAGGATGGCTGTGGAGTCCAACATAAGTTGTAACAATTCAGACACGAAGAGATGTTCACAGATCCACACAGAGGAAAGGAGAGAAGCACCACTGAGAATACCAATGAGGCCCATCTGGAAGCTGACCTGAATAGGGCAGAAAAGCTACGTGATACCTAAGAAATTATTTTTATTAAGTTTTATGTTTCCTTCGAATGAAGATTCTTTAGTTAACTGCACATGTATTTAGTGTGTGCGTGCTTGTGCGTGGCATGCACACATGTGAGAGAGCTTAAAAGGGAGTGTGTGCACCATGGCATGCACCTAACACAGGGGACAGCTCTCTGTTACCCTGTGGATCCTGGGAATCAAACTTAGGTCTCATCAAGCACTGTGGCAGGTACCCACACAGCCATATCACAGCCCTAAAATGAAAACAGATACGCAGTGTATTCCGTACAGTAGCAGCCACACATCTTCAAAATCCTCTTTCCTGAGACAGGCTCACGGGGATGCAAAACAACTTTGGCACTGCCCCTCAAACCTTCCCTGCTGTTTCTTGGTGCAGATGAACTGTGAATATCTATGAGGATTCTAATGAACTAAATATACTGTTTTGGGCAGCACAGTGGCTCACCAGGCCAGGCATTGCTGTGGAAGCCTGAGCTAAAGCCCAGGAACCCAGATAAGGATGGAGGGCAGAAGTGACTGTGCCCACAATACACACAGTTATTTAAAAACCTTAAAGGACTGATTTATTTCTAACACTCTTTGTGTTTTTTTCTACATGTAGGTGAAATAAATTTGTGTTGAAAAGGCAAATTTTTCATAGCTAAGAAAGAAATGCAGTTCTGTTAAGCTATTACAATCTGTAGTGAATTCCAAGCCCACTTGAGCTAGCACGAGATCTTGTCTAACAAAAGTTAGAAGATGAGAATCTTCACTTACCTAATATTTTTCAAATCAGTTTGGGTTTTTGTTGTTATTGTTTTTGGAGTTTCTGTTTGCTTGTTTATTTGTTTGTTTGTTTGGTTGGTTTTTTTGAGAGAGGGTTTCTTAGTGCACCATTGATGGCTGTCTTTGGAACTTATGGTAACTAATTTCTTTTTTTAAATCAACCTTGTTAACTTTACACAACAATTTTTGAAAGAAATGAAGATATTCAACTTTCCATTCTCAGTAGATGTCCTCTCACCTCATTAGAAGAGGGACTTGACATTTTTGTGAAAGAACTAGAAGTAAGCCCCAACGGCACTCTCCTAAAACTCCAATCACAAGACTGTTTTGGCTACATAGCTCAGCTTTCTAGGTCAAATATATGACTTCTTACAAATGGTATTTTACTAAAGGCATCATACAAGTTCAAACAGATAAAAGGCAACCAAGTGAAACACTTAAGACACCGAGAAGCTGAACTCTGAGTGTGACTACATGGTTATGCAGCTGGCTAAATTAATCTCGCTGTTCCTTTGTCCACTTAGACAAACTGCCTGCACAGAATTGTGCTCTACAAACGGCTGAATGTTAAAAGGAGCAGGAGGAATGGCGAGTTTCCCGCAGGTCTGGGCAGAGGAGAGAGCACAGGCCATGGAGAAGCAGCACACACACACACACACATACACACACACACACACACACACACACACACACACACACACCCCTTAGACTCTTGCCATTCATCTGCTACTACAGCCGCGGAGCAAGCAGACGGCACAGTGAGTGAAACCAATAGCTCTCCCGGGGGCTTCTGGTGCGACTTGAAGAGAATGACACAAAAGTCACTGTCACTTAGCATACACTCAATTAGTTTTAGTTGACACACCCCAGCCTACCCCACCCAGAAGTCCTAATACACCTTTATATTTAAAGGTACGATGTAGTGGGTAGCCATCCCAGCCTTGGCCTGGAAGTTCCAACCCCCATTGAGGCTTCGGGAATGGTCACGCCCACAAGGCGGGGCGGAGGGAGGAAGCTGAAGACCCAGGATCGAGAGGAGAGGTCTCTCTTGGTTGGGGATGCTGGACGCTGGAGGTAGACCGAGCAGAGTTCTCCAGAGAACACTGCCGGACTGCGCTATACCTTTCCCAGACCCTACAACCTATCCCTTCATTTGTAAGTTACCCCACAAAATAAACCTCCCTTTTAACTACGTGGAGTGGCCTTAATAATTTCACCAATAGTACATTTAGAAAATTCTAGGTTGACTAGATCTTTGTAGGCACCTGCTCTACAGTTGAGCAGTGTGGCTCCACAGTTCTCTAGTTCCATCTTTTTGAAAGAAGAGGGGCTCAGCAAGTAACAGTGCCTTAAGCACAAGCCTGCAACCTGAGTTCCATCCCTGCAATCCAGTGTAGAAGGAGAGATCAGACTTCTGAATATGACCTCTGACCTCCAAGTGCTGCTGTTGGCACACCCATCCCCCCAGTGACTATAGTAAAAAGTTTGAAAACAATATTAGGCCGCGTGGTGGTGGTGCATGACTTTAATCCCAGCACTCGGGAGGTAGAGGCAAGTTGATCTCTGTGAGTTCGAGTCCAGCCTGGTCTACAGAGTGAGTTCCAGGAAAGTCAGGGCTGTTTCACAGAGAAACCCTGTCTTGAAAAAACCAACCAAATCAAACCAAACCAAACAAAAACAACAACAACAAAAAAGGAAGGAAGGAAGGAAGGAAGGAAGGAAGGAAGGAAGGAAGGAAGGAAGGAAGGAAAGGAACAGAAAAGAAAACATAATATTAGAAAAGGAAAGCGGTGCTACACTCTGGCCACTGAAAGTCAACAACAACATCAGTCGCCTCAGACGCTGGCTTCTCACAGACAAGGGAAGTGAGGGAGACCTGTCAGCATGCACACGTGCGGATGTGTACAGTGCCATGCGCATGGCACAGAAGACTCGATGCAGACGTCAAGACAAAGGTCATCTTCTCGATGGCTACTTCATCCCTCAGACGGCCATCTTCCATTTTCTCAGGAAGTTGGAAAACCATTTCAAGCAGTGATCCATGCAGTGTAGCCAAGTGCTATGCTTTTATTCTCCATCCACTTGGACAATTTTTAAAGAGCTGTACCAACCAACAAAGCCACACTAAGCACTATATGAATCAGGCATGCTTCACCTTAACAGGCTAGATGAAACGAGCTGATCAAAACCCAGCATGTCCTCTGAAGTACAGACATAATAGGGGAGCTTCTCCAGTTCACACCTCTGTAGACCAAGGTGCAGAGACAGGGAAGACACCACCAGAAGAGAGCACACCGCACGCAGTGCCAGTACATGCGAGAGCAGAGATCAGGGCTGTCTCAGGGTGGGAAAGGCTTGCCATTGCCACAGGAAGCACATTTCAGTGTTTGGCATGGTTTGTAGTGTGGGGCTCCACGCATCAGGAGACTTAGGTTTTCATTCCAGTTCTGATATAAACTAGTTCTTTGATCCTAGGCTATACTCTGCCTCCGTTCCCTCATTAGAAGGGAGGAAGATCACATGATCATTGTCTGGCATTGCTAGCATGTAGCAAGTCAAAGGCAAAAGAGGATATCCAGTGGGCAGATGAGAGCCAGCATGAATACAGAGATTTTAGCAACCATCAGCGTAGGAGGTGGCAGCTGAAGTGTGGTGTGAATGATATCACCCAGAAAGAATTCTGCATGAGAAGAGAGGAAGAGAAGAATGCTGGGGTAAAGTAAAGAGTGGGGAAATATGGACTGAGAAGCAGGGAAGCCAGGAACAGACAGAAGGAGAGGAGAGGAGGAAGAAGAGGACGATGCAGCCACAAATGTAAGGCGAGTGCTGAAACATGAGCGCTGCCAGCTCCATCACCAGTGGCCCAGGTAACAGTTTACAGGAAGGGTGAGGGCAGAGGCAGGCTGTTCAGAAGGGAAGAACGAGTCTCAGGCAGTCCTTCAGTAAGTCTCCACAGGAAGGAGAGTCTACTGGCTACAGTGGGGGAGGAGTGTCCCCTAAAGAAGGACAAATGCATATCTTAACTAGAAAGGACTATAAAATAGAGGTTGAAACGCTGACTGGTACAGCCCACACGCACTAAACACCTCCTAAGTGCCAAGTATTACCTTAGCTGGGGACATTACCCCAGAATTTAATCACACTAAGTTTACAGCCTCTTCCAGAATAGAGACATCTAGAAATTCTATAATTAATGATGTAATTACACACTGGATGAGGTGTACTGAGAACTTTGAGACTCCGGTAGGGTCATCCCAATGAAGCACATGGTTCAATGGTTAGTCCAGGGGCCTCTCAGCTTCTGCTGGATTAGTGGTCTATGTCCTAGATCTGTGAGTCCGTACTGGCGTGTAAATGTCCTAAGGGAGCTGCCAGCCTTGGGCCAGTCACCTCTGAGAAGCCACAGTCTTTTTAGCCCACTGTATGAAACAAATGTAGTACTTTCTGTGTTTGTCCGGGCATTTAAAAGGCTGAAACACTGGGGAACTTTAATGGTACTTCTTCCTCTGAGGAGCAACAAAGAGTGGGTGTAGAGAATAGCACAGGTCATGCAGATTACCTGTTACCTGCACATGGACTGTAAGAGAGCTGACGGCCTCTGGGGTCTAAATCGACAACCACTGTCTAATACTCTGCTAAGAGAACAGGACCAGAAGGGGGGCATTTTGTTTGGTTTTGAATTGTGTGTGCATGTGTATGTGAGAATACAGGAGTGCAGGTGTCTTGTCTCTGCCTGTCTAAGCTTCAGTTTCTCCAGCGGCAAAATGTGTTAAGAGAATCCACACACTATTAAAAGAGCTAATTCATGTAGAGGGCCTTCCTTCATGTATTCCTAGCACAGAATAAACACACTATTCTAATGGCAAAGGAAGTTAACTCAAGAAATGCACCAAGTAGGATGTGATGCCGGTACTATACACGCTTGGGAGCTGTACATGTATAATCGGGATCAAGTCCAATAGCAAGGGCAGCATCACGGGACTTAACACGGCTGTGGCAGCTACTGTATTTCTTACAAGGAACTCAAACATGGGTGGTGATTTAAGTGCCACCGAAGAGGGTCAGTATGAAGGACACTGCATGTCTGAGCCTAACTGCCTACCCAGCTCCAACTCATGAAGAATTTGACTGTATCTGAATCTTCATACCCTAAGGATCAGTGTCCAATAAAAGGTGAGTGGCTTATATAAAAAATATATGAAAGGGAAAAAAAGAAATATAACTAAGCTGCCTTGGAATTCTAATAAATGACTCATAATTTAGATACTTACATATCATTAAGCAAATACAATTTTCGATTAGCTGCTGAATCAGTAGCTCTCAACCTTACTAATGCTGTAACCATTTTGTTGTGGAATATTAGCTGAAGATGTGTTACATTCATTTATGCTGTGGAATATTTGTTTAATGGTACAAAGATGTGTTGCATTTGTTTAACTCTGTGAAAATGTTACTTTGCCTGCCTTGCTGTGGATACTGCTCTGTATAAATAAAATGCTGATTGGCCAGTAGCCAGGCAGGAAGTATAGGCGGGACAAGCAGAGAAGAGAACTCTGGGAAGTGAAAGGCTAAGGCCGAGAGACGCTGCCAGCTGCTGCCATAGGAAGATGTTAAGATACCAATAAGCCACGAGCCATGTGGCAAGGTATAGACTAATAAAAATGGGTTAATTTAAGATATAAGAAGTAAGTAGCAAGAAGCCTGCCACGGTCATACAGTTTATAAATAATATAAGCATCTGTGTGTTTATTTTATAAGTGGGCTGTCAGACTACCAGGGCTTGGCAGGACGTGGAGAGAAAACTCCAGCTACACTATCTAAAGCACCTGGGCTGTGGGATAATGCTTTTGTACACTGGTTTAATAAAACACTGATTGGCCAGTTGCCAGGCAGGAAGTATAGGTGAGATAAACAGACAAGGAGAATTCTGGGAATAGGAAGGCTGAATCAGGAGACGCCAGCCTGTCATCCAGGGAAAAGCATGTAATAGCACGGAACACATGGCGACATATAGATTACAGAAATGGGCTGAGTTTAAGTGTAAGAGCTAGTCAGTAGTGAGCCTGAGCTAATGGCCAAGCAGTTTTTAATTAATATAAGTCTCTGTGTGTTTACTTGGGGGACGTGAGTGGAAAAGACTAACCTGAACACAGGTCAGGCGGGACCTGAGAAATTTCTGGCTACACACCTGATTGGTCTAATAAGTGTTGAATGGCAAATAGCTAGGCAGGAGAGGAATAGACAAGGCTGCCAAGCAGAGAGAATAAATAGAAGGAAAAAAAGAAGAGACAGGAGCAAGAAAAGGAGGGGAGGAGAACATCAGGGGCTAGCCACTCAGCCACACGGCCAGCTATGGAGTAAGAGGTAAAGAAAGATATATAGAATAGAGAAAGATAAAAGCCCAGAGGTAAAAGGTAGATGGGATAATTTAAGTAAAGAAAAGCTGGCTAGAAATAAGCCAAGCTAAGGCCAGGCATTCATGAGAAAGAATAAGTCTCTGTGCAGTTATTTGGGAGCTGGGTGGCGGGCCCCCAAAGAGCAAAGAGAAAAAAACAACTACACCCTTTAATACAGTTCCTCATGTTGTGGTGACCTCCAACCATAAAATTATTTTGCTACTAGTTCATAACTGTAGTTTTATTACTGTTATGAATCATAATGTAAATATCTGATATGCAGGATATCTGATATGTGACCCCTGTGAAAGGGTTGCTCAATCCCCCAAAGAGTCACAACCCACAGGCTGAGAACCACAGTGCTAGAGGGTGTTCTGTATATTTCAACAACTGGAATGCCTGCTTTCCTACAATCTCACTTGAGGGAACACACACACACACACACACACACACACACACACACACACACACACCTTATCCTACAACAGCAAAGATAACAATACAAGCAACAACTCTGGAATCTGATGGGTGTTTCCTGTACTTCGCTCAGGTGCCAATCACAACCAAGCCAAGGTTGCGAAGGAAAATATTACGAGTCACACAGTGACCAGGCTCCTGCCAACAACCCTGCCTGTAACACACCACCAACAGAAGCTCCTGCCAACATCCCCACACATGACACAATACCACTGTTCATGTGAACAATGGGAAAATATGCTCTCAAGACTACTGACACGGAACTGTGACTATTAAGCAATCTAAGTATTCCACAAAACAACTGTGATGCTGACAGTTAAGATCACCATTCTAGAATAAACATTAACATAATCCAATGCTGTCTGTTCAAACATCTTAGATTTTATAGCTATGTTCTCGAAAATCTCAAAACTATTAAAATCATTACATGAAAAATACTATTGTTGCTGGGCATGGTGACGGTTAATCTCAGCACTCGGAGATAGGCAGGCATATCTCAGAGTTAGAGGCTAGCCCAAGACCCGCCCTCCCCCCTTTTTTTTTACTTTCTGACATTGCCTCCTGCATGCTGAGGTTAAAGGGTGTCGGCACATGCCTTTAGTCCCAGCACTTGGGAGGCAGAAGCAGGTGAGTTTGAAGCCAACCTAGTCTACAAAACAAGTTCCAGAACAGCCAAGGCTACACAAAGAAACCCTGTCTCAAAAAACAAACAAACAGAATGTATCATCATACATAGTTTTTTTTCTTTCCTCATTTGAAATAAATACAATTTTACATATCACTTTTTTCCAGAACAAAACTTGTTTTGTTAAGGTGGTGTCTCCTGTACAGCCCAGGCTGGCCTCTAACTCATGATTCTCCTGTCTTAGCTTAGAATGAAAAATTTCCCCCAATTATGCATATATGGGATGAGGGGCCTACAGAGGCCAGAGGTGATGACCCCTCTGAGTTGGAGTTAACAGGCAGTGTGAGGCCACCTGATGTGGGCGCTGGGGACACAACACAAGTCCTCTGCAAGAGCAGCATGAACTCTTTTAACTGCTGAGCCATCTCTCCAGCCCTACTGTTGTGTATTTTGTTTGCCTGGAGATCAGAGGGTAGAGCTGGCCACAAGTTAACCATAGAGACCAGGCAGTGGTGACACACACCTTTAATCCCAGCATTTAGAAGGAAGCAGGAAGACCAGGAGTTCAAGGCCAGCCTGGGCTACACGAGATTGATCCAGTCTAAAAGAGAAATAGAGGCAGGTGGCGAAGGCTCAAACCTTTGATCCTAGCACTTGGGAGTTACACATCTTAATTCCCAGCACTAGGGAGGTGGACACAGGAATATAAGGCGAGGATAGACAAGATCTCATGCCCATTCAGTGTGATGATTCATATAGGTTAAGAAGTCTCGGGGTTGGAGATTTAGCTCAGTGGTAGAGTGCTTGCCTAGCAAGCGCAAGGCCCTGGGTTTGGTCCTCAGCTCTGGGGGGAAAAAAAAGAAGTCTCTGGTGGCTGACTGTCCTGCTTCTCTGATCTAACAGCTTTTACCCTAACATTTGACTCCAGGTTTTTACTGTTAGGATCATGCTTCACTCCACACACTTTTTAAGAATGTAATCATGGGCTGGAGAGATGGCTCAGAGGTTAAGAACACTGGCTGTTCTTCCAGAGATCCTGAGTTCAATTCCCAGCACCCATATGGTGGCTCTCAACCCTCTGTAATGAGATCTGGCTCCCTCCTCTGGCCTGCAGGCATACATGCAGACAGAACACTGTATACATAATAAAAAAATCTTAAAAAAAAAAAAAAATGTAGTCATGGGGCCAGTGAAATGGCTTGTCAGGTTGAGAGGTCCCTAAGTTCAATCATCAGAACCCACACGGTGGAAGGAGAGGACTGACTCCCACAGGCTGACCTCTTACCTCCACATATGCATGTACAGTACACACAAGTGCAACACATATACACTAAGTAAACAAATGTAAAAAAAATTTAAAGGCAATCATAATATTTTAATATAGTATGAAAAAGGAGACATCATTATAATTACCAAAGGACAAACATCTAAAAACCTGCCAAATAAGCACAGGCTGTGAGTGGCAGCCCAGTGACTGTAGCAGCCCAGCAACTGTCTTTGTCTTCCATAGAGAGACTGTAGCAGCCCAGTGACTATATCAGTGTTCTTAGCTGGATAAACAACCACCCAGAAACACCCAGATCACCTTGCCCACTGAAGTTATAACACAGTGTGCTCATAACAGACATTCTTGCTGTGGATATTGATCACTCTGTATGCTGTGAATGTGTTGCTCTGATTGGCCAGTAGCCAAGCAGGAAGTATAGTACAGGTGGGACAAGCAGACAGGAGAATTCTGGGGACAGGAAGGCTGAGTCAGGAGTAAAGTACCGGTAAGCCACAAGCCACGTGGCAACTTATAGGTTAATAGAAATGGGTTAATTTAAGATATAAGAACTAGATAGCAAGAAGCCTGCCATGGCCATACAGCTTATAAGTAATATGTGTCTGTTTGTTTACTTGGGTCTGAGTGGCTGTGGGCCCAGGCAGGACTGGAGAAAACTCCAGCTACACATTCTGTCTATCTTTCAGGTACTGGGCCTAAATGGAAAGTTCGTGTCCTCTGTTCCTCTCCTCTCTTATTGATGTCTGAAATAGGGCTGTGGTGAACAACCATCTTGTACCGCCAGTTGTGAGCCAGATGCAAGAGCCTAGCATTTGGCACTTCATGAAGGACAGCTATCCTAGCTCAGACTATCTTAAATGTCTGCCACGTGACCCCATAATCTAGTAACTATTCTGTAAATAAGATAATTTTCAGTCAGCGGTAAATAACTGCTGCTACAGGGTTCACCAGCAGAGCCACAAACTGTTACTGAAACATTTAAAGGCTATTTTAACTATTATTTAAGTAAGGCACATCTCTAACAAACTTCACAGCTAATCAGTTTATACAAATGGAATTGTGAATTAGGCTGAATTTTTACAGGGTAACTATGGCTTACTTACCTGTAATCAGAGCAGGGGAGGGGGCAGGGGCAGAGCACACAACACATACTTAACTCCACGCACATTAAGAGTTTTGAATGAGGACCAGTGAAACGGTCAGAAGGTAAAGGCACTTGTTGCCAAGATGATGACCTGGGTTCAATCTTCAGGATCTCCACGGTAGAAGGAGAGACCTTCCACAGGATCCCATAACATGTGCATGCATGCATGCATGCAAACACACACACACACACACACACACACACACACACCCATGTACCCTCTCTCTAAATAAATAAACATGTAGTAAAGATTTTCAAAAGTCTTTGAGTTAGTAGATCAATAAAGTATGTTGCTAATATTTCTGATCAATGCTATTTCTAGAGAGGCTGACAAGCACACAGGCCATGGCAGGTACGTAGAGGTGAGAAGACCATTTTGTGGAGTTGGTTCCCTCCTTCCACCTTTACTTGGGTCCTAGGACTCAAACTCAGGCTGTCAGGCTTGCGAGGCCCTGCTCAGCCACCTCACAGCCCATCAAAATGGCTTTTCTAAACTGCACTTGTGTTACCTTTCACAATTAAAGTAAAACCAGCAAGCATGTGATATGCTGCCCCTGCCTCAAAATAGCATCAAAATCAACTATAGTAAAAACAGACATGTGACACAATTTCTAACTTCTGATAGTTACACGCTGAAGGGTGCAGCCTAGAAAAAAGGGAAGTGTGTGAGTGAAGAACTATGCTTTGCCCGTGTTCAGATTAAGAGCCTGCCATACCAGAACAACTGGGAATTCGGCTGGCTCAAATCTGGGGCATTTCTGGGAATTAACTCTGATAGTAAAGGCATATGCTCAGTCACACTTCAGTACGAGGTTTTTTCTTAAAACTACTAAGATAGGGCTGGACAGATGGCTCACTGGCTAAGAGCACTATCTGCTCCTGGAGAGGACCTGGGTTTCATTCCTGGCAGCTAACAACCTTCTAATTCCTCCTTCCAAAGCTATTCTGCATTTAGCATAGTATTCAAGGCACATCACTGGCTGGGAAAAACAATCCATGAAGAGTCGACCTGACATACAAAACAATGCAAAGAAAAGAATTTAGTGGGCTAGTCAATGCCAAGGTCACTATCTCGCCAAAGCATTGTTCTAAATCAGCAAGCCAAGGCCTGGCATCAGGCCAGGCTTAATCATCATTTTGAATGTATCCTTGAGCAGCAGGTCCTGAGGAAAAACCTCCACTAGATCTCATGGCATCAAAAGTGAACTCAAATTGCCTAAGGCAACCAACGAGCTTAAAATTCCAAGAGACAAGGGCTGGGGCTGTAGCTCAATTGACAGGGTGCCCATCTAGCTCACACAAAGCTTGGTCTCCAACACTACACGCCTGTAACTCCATACTTAGGAGGCAGAGGCAGGAGAATCAGAAGTTCAAGATCATTCTCAATTACACAACAAGTTTAAGTCCAGTCTAGGCTGACATGAAAGTCTGAAAAAATGAAGAAAAAGAAAAAACTCAAAAAGCCAGTCATTTTTCCCACTACTAAAGCTGAACATTAGCCACTACCTCTCCCCTACTTCCCGAGGTAACTGTCTTGAAATGATCCGAACCTTTTCTAAAATATGCAATCCCAAATAACTGGCTGCTGAGTCTGGCGACGGGTCACTGTTCTCTCCACTGCAAACTGTCCCTGCCCCGTGCTCCAGCCCTGCGGAGCACTCTCCCCAGACCTTTGCTAACTTACAGAAAGGCCTGGCCGGGCCTAGTTTTTTCTGTTAAATTGACAACCCTTTATTTGCTTGAGAAAAGTTCTGTGCCAATACTAAATGCTGTTTTAAATTAGATGCTGGTGACACTGCAGAGATACATGCCTGTGTGGCCCAGGGAGAGGGCAGAAGGGAGGAGAGAGGTCCAGAGTGAGAGAGAATGTGAACTAGAATGTTCACACACCCATGTCAGTGTCTTCAGCACTGCATCACCCCACAAGCACTGTGGGGTCTCTGCCCCCTTCTGTCCACTAACAGACTCATAAAGTGAACCTGAAGGACTCCCTCAGCACACTAACACACACCCCAGCTTGAGAGCTCAAACACGTGAAGCCACTCAAGGCTAACAACAGGGATTCCCACAATTCCAAGCGCTCCTTTGTGATCCAGCCATGAGTGGCTAATAACGAGAGGACTTTTGCTCTCTGGTTACAGGACTACATCAAGAATGTGTGACAACCACAGCATACCAGGACAGGACAGAGCAGCAACTTGGGGGTGAAAATGGTGCCTATCACCGAAATCATATACAAACAGACTGGGATCTTCAGCGAAGGGACACCAGCCAGGTAACCTGGTTATAAAGTAAACAATACAGGTTAACTACAAAGAGGCATCAAGGTAGCAGATGAACACTGGGAAGGCCACCGAGAGTAAGCTAAAGGGGAGAAGCAGCCAGTGACCTGGCTAAGACATGATGGAAATCATGAAAACTTCATTCTTGCACAAGTATTTCAGGGAAGAGGTGGACAAAGAACTGTAGGTATAACAGGTGGACTGTAGAGTGAAGGTGGAGAGTGCTAAGAAAAAGGGGGGAAGTGGGGTGCAAGGCACAGGGCTCTGCACCAGAGAGCCAGGCTGGAGCCAGGGAAAGCTAGACTGGAGCACCGAGGAAGAGCTGAGCTGGAGCACGGAAGGGAATGAGGTAGAACTCTTTTGAGAATGAGAGATACAAAATCTGAAGGCCTCAGCAGCCATACAGAAGAGGAGGAATTGGCTATGCAAATCAGTGAATTAAGAAACACAATTGAGTCTAGCCTGGATCATGCCGGGCAAATGCCAGCTGCTCCCACACGCCTTGTCTTCGAAGAATAATTTTCAGATGAACAAATGATAAACGAGAGTGTCTGGGTTACACAGAAATATTTCTAAAAACAGGCCATCTGTTTACAAACTAATCGATTAAAATGGCTATCTGGGTGAGGCTGATACATTCTCTGAGCCCCAGCAGGAGGCGGCTGAGCTCGGCCAGGTTGGCAGGGCCCAGCCTCCTGCCTGGAAGGCCTGCTGTGACCTGACCCCAGCTTCCACACAGTACCCCAGGGCTACAGAGCAAGTACAGCAGCTACCTGGAGGGGTGGGCTTTTCTCATTTGTAAAGTGGAATTTAACTCACAACCATGCACACTATAACAACGGCACTTCTGTGAAGAAGAGCAGCCAACTAATTCTAGAGTCAACCAATGCTGTTAATAATTAAAACACTAAATTCACAGAAAATACTTTCTCTTCCTCTGCTACTAACTGATAGGAGCCAAGGACAGGTTTTGGAAATCATTTGAGACATCAAAAGATGTCTGATTTTAACTTTATTCATAAAATCGAGGGACAGAGGTTTATTTATTCAAACATGCAATTCCTGAATTGACTTACCTAATACCATGAATGAATAAATGTTAATCCCCAATCATCATGAAAACAGCACTTTCTGGTTCTCTCTCTGACAACACTTCCCAGACACCAGAGTTAGCATCTCCTTCTCCTGTCAGCTGGGATGCGGGAAGTGGGAGCAGCGGGGTGTGGACATGGACTCTCTTTCCAGGACAGCCATCAAGACAGACTACATACACAAGTCTGTCCTCTCAAACCTCCTGCCATCGCTGAAGACAGACCATCACTGTAGAGACGGTGTTGGCCAGAAGTGTCACACTAACGAAGAAGCCCAGCAGCTCCATCTCCAGAGGGAAGGAGGCAGCTATACCCCTTATTACGAACATCTCGTGAAATGAAGAAGAAATCCAATCAGAACATGCCCTCAGGGCAAGCAGCTGTACACTGCCCAAGAAATCTTTAAAATATTTATATGTGTTTAGGTTTTGGTTTTTTGTTTGTTTGGTTTTTCTCGATGTTATTTGAGGTCGTCTTTCTACACAGCCAGGCTGACCTTGAACTCACAATTCTCCTGCCTCAGGCTCTGGGTTACAGGTATGTACACACCTGGACATTGAAGAAAACTTGGGGGTATGCAGCTCAGTGGCAGGGTTCTTGGCCAGCATGTTCAAGGTTAAGAAGAGGGGAAAGGCAGAAGGAGACAGAGGGAAGGAGGGAAAGAAAGACTCATGAGAAATCACCTGAGTGAAGCCATTTTCTGTAAACACACTCCCTTCACACCATCCTCGGGAGGCAGAAAGCCACACCTGCCCGATGGGAAGCAGCAGGAAGACTAAGCTGGCAGGTCACTCCCTCTGTAGCACTGTGAGGCAAGAGAATGGTGGACCCAAGGACAGACCTGGCTGCAACAGTCCCCAGGCCCTGAGATGGGCCCACAGTAAGACTCAAAAACTGAAACACACAGAACAGAAAGGAAGCTGAAATACCAAAACCAGCGAACCCACTGGCTAAAACTATCCAAAGGACTTCCTGCCCACTGAATGGAACAGTGAGGTAAGAGGGGGCCGCAACCACTCCTCAAGTCTGGAGGAGACTTTTATGGCAGTTATTAAGGAGAAAGCAGGCAGGGGGAAGAGTCCAGGCTGAACATGGCTGGCAGACTATGAGAAGAGAGAGGCTGGAAGGGAGAGCAAGAGAGGAGCCACGGACTGAGAGACCAAGGCAAAAATGGCTGAATTATACAGGGATGGGGGGTGGGGCGGAAGCCCAGCCCCTGGGAGGGAGAGGTTTAGGGTAGGGAGGTGGGGTGAGGAGTGCCAAGAGGAGCCACAGGTACTCAGAAGGATTGTCCTGGGTTTCTTTGAGACCTAACATTCAGTTTCCAACATTTTCCTTATGACAATTCATTTCTCTCTACCACAGCTTTAAAAGGTAATTAGAAAAGAGCTCTAATATTAAAACATTCTATGGTTTAGACAAAATTAGAGTCAGCTCTCATTACACACATGCCAGCCTGTGCTGTCTGTGACTCAGTCAAGGACAGAGCAGGACAGGTATGGGAACCTCCTCACTGCCTGCTGGGGGCTGGTTTCTCACAATACCCTCCCCTGAAGCTCCCTCAGATCCTCAGCACAGACAGCACCATGCCAACGCCACCCTCTGATTCACTGGAATAACACTCTGCTGCATAAGAAGGCTCCAGCACCACCCGAAACACTCATTTTTAACCTTTTCCTTGGTAATCAGAACATTGGAGTGCCAAACACTTCAATATTAGACATCAGACTTTCAAATACCTTTGCTTAAACTCAAAGAATTGTTGTTGTTTGTTTGTTTTTTCAAGACAGGGTTTCTCTGTAGCTTTTTGGAGCCTGTCCTGGACTAGCTCTGTAGACCAGGCTGGCCTCGAACTCACAGAGATCCACCTGAGTTTGCCTCCTGAGTGCTGGGATTACAGGCGTGTGCCACCACCGCCGGGCTCAAAGAATATTTTAAGTGAAGTATGTTCTCATTAACTGGTGGCAGTGATCTTGTTTTGACACCGATACACAGGACTTGGAAAGAAAGAGGAAAGTAGGGTTGGGAGGGTAGCTCAGAAGAAATGAACAGGACCCACAAGAAAATTAGAGACATGGGTGTGTTTTTAACCAGCAATGTAGTTAGTGAAAAGCTAGCTAATTTAAAAACTAGGTCAGTATGCTGGCAGTGGTGCACGCCTTTAATCCCAGCACTCGGGAGGCAGAGCCAGGCGGATCTCTCTGAGTTCGAGGCCAGCCTGGGCTACCAAGTGAGTTCCAGGAAAGGCACAAAGCTACACAGAACAATCCTGTCTCAAAAAACAAAACAAAACAAAAAGACTAAACAAACAAATGAAGGAATGAATCAAACTGTACTTGACCAGCACGTACACAGAAGGAAGCAGTCTCTCCAATGACCACACTGAGTACAGGCTTGACATCAGGAGCTTGCAGCTCATGAACCACTTAACTCATCCATTCTAACAGATTCACCAGTGCGCACAGGGTCAGAGAACCCACCAGCCACGTGTACCACTGACATACAACACCCGATCCGCCTGCTTTCTCTCATCAGAGGCAGAGCTACGACCCTCTATCTACTCCTCTCTACATCCTGTGGAACCTACAGGGACGATTTAACTAACGATAATGTGGAAATCACTGTGTGTGTGTGTGTGTGTGTGTGTGTGTGTGTGTGTGTGTGTACACACATGTGTGTATACTGCCAGGGATAATCCTGATTGGGTTCATCAAGGTGGGAAGACCCGACCTATAGGTGGGTAGCTCCTTTCTCCAGGCCTCAGTCCTAAAGTACATAAGGAGGGAGCTAAGCAAGAACACTCGCTATCCTCTGCTTCCCCCCGGCAGGTGCGGTGTTGCCTTGACTTTCCCAGGATGCACCTGAGCAAAGGAACCTTTCCTCCTTGACTGCTCGTCTGGTATTTTATGGCAGCACAGAAGCAGCACGAGGGACTGTCTACGCTGATGTCTAACAAAGCTGGGGAGTCCATTTGGTCAGGTGCCAAACTCAAACACTACATTTTGTAAATACTTTTGTTTGTTTGTTTTGAGACAGGGTTTCTCTGTGTAGCTTTACGCCTTTTCTGGAACTCACTCTGTAGACCAGGCTGGCCTCGAACTCACAGAGATCCGCCTGCCTCTGCCTTCTGAGTGCTAGGATTAAAGGTGTGTGCCACCAACGCCCGGCTGTAAATACTTTTAATGACTTTCCCAGCCTGACAAATGATGTTGAGCTCTCTACATTATAAACAGCATCAGGTGACTAAGAATATGTCGTATCAGTCTACATCTTTAAAAGATAATACATGTACCACTTTACTTGGTAGCTTCACTTTCTAAAACTAAAGAAGGCTCCACTAAGTTCTAAGTTTGGCCTAAACATGAGCCACATGAGAAGGTAAGAATTGCTTCCCAGCCTATCACGCCATTAATCCCAGCACTCGGGAGGCAGAGGCAGGAGGCTCTCTATGAATTCAAGGACAGCCTGGTCTACAAAGCGAGTTCCAGACTGCCAAGGCTGCTCAGCAAAATCCTGTCTTGAAGAAAAACAAAACAACATCAGCAAAAGAGGCACCACTGAAGCTGTATCCTCACGAATACAGACAGAAGCCGGGAGCAGAACAGTCCACAAAGCGCAAGCACTGGGGCTCTAGGACATGAAAGACGGTGGTGTGAAGGGCCCATTAGAGCCCGGCACACTGAGGGACAGGGAGTGGGTCAGAGAGGAACAAGTAGCTGATTCTCCACCCAACAGTCAGGAAGGACTACGCAAGCCGCTCCAACACAAGCCGTTCCAGCGGTCAAAGGCTCCAGCAGAGCACCCGCCTGTTGTGAGAACAGCGTACAAAAGACAAAGATGGAAGCAAGGAGACCATTTCGGAAAGTTGTTTCCAGCTGAGGAATGATGACCAATGGTGGAACACACACACACACACACACACACACACGCACGCACGCACGCACGCACACGCACAAGCACCCGAGTGGGTGTGAGAGACACAGAGAGAACTGCAGCATGCTGCAGTGCTGCAGAAACAGGGACAACGGAAGGTGACCCTCAGGTTCTGACGTCACCAACCTGATGCATTAGGGTCTGTTGACTCAAGTGACCATGGACTGGGGAGAGTCACAACCCTCCAGCACAGGCCACTGTCATCCTCGCGGACGGCAACAACATAAAGACAGTGTCTGGAAGGCCACAGAGTCTGGAAAGAGAGGACAGAAGAGAACCACTGCAGTCTGGGACAGGCAAGAGAGTGAGTGAGGAAGGCTCTGCGAGACGGAAAGAAGCGCAGGATGTCATCACGCCGGTACTGTGAGCAGAGGATGGAATGGACCCAGCGTCAAGTGGTTGAAAAAGTGAGAGCGTCGGTACAGCTTGGCAGCAGAGCCCGGGCTTGGCCAGGAGGCCCAGGCTCCCGCCCAGCACAGTCCAAGACTGGACAGGCCAGTCTTTGGAAGACGTTTCCTGCGAAGAGAAGAGAGCGGGCCATAACTATAGGAAGAGGCTGACTGAACAAGGATGATGTCCTCTTACAGACGGGTGCCCCAGAACATATCAACAGACTCCACCGACAAACAGGAAGAGCCAGCAGACACAGGAAACAGAAGCAAGACAGAGTAACAGCAGAATCCTGTGAAGGCTGTGGAGGAGCTGAGGCACGGGTGTGAGTATGGACAAGCACTCCTACCCTATAACATTAACCAGCACCACAGTGGATGAGGAGACCATATGGGCTGACTGCCAGAGGGAACGTGATACCATGGTGGGAAGAGGCCAAGATGTTCTGGATTAGCCGCTATTTTTTCAGAAGAACACAGCTTAGCTACTGGGAGGAGAGCAGTCAGATAAGAAGCCATGACACCGTTCTCAGAACACAAGAAGACCATCATCACCTTGGCTCTAAAGTGTGATTCCAGTCACAACTGCACAGAATTCTAGGAATAACCATGTACAGTCTTCGCTTCAGTTTTATTAGACAAACTCCTATTGAGAATGAGATTTTTGTGTGTTTATTCATTTAGAATGTATATACGTGTATATGGGTACTCATATGTGTGGACACAGGTATATGAGAGTACATGTGTGTGCATTAAAGCCACAGATTGATACCTGGTGTTTTCCCTGGTCACTTTATGTTCTGAGGCAAGGTCTCTTGCTGAACCTGGAGCTTGTCCCGGAACCCACCTCCCTCTCCAGAGCTGTAGGATTAGAGACGGATTGCCATGCACCTGGGGATGCAAACGCAGGTCCTTATGATCACACAAGTACTTTATCCACTGAGCAATCTCCCTAGGTCCAGTAATTATGCTTTTGAATACCATCTTTGGAACTCTAATCAAATAAACATCACTCCCCCAAATAGAATAGTATACACTCTACACATTCTCAGGTTCCTTTGCCTAAATATCTCTTCAAAAGAAAACTGACCCCCCCCCAAAAAAAAAAGCCAGGCAGTGGTGGCACACACACCTTTAATCTCAGCACTCAGGAGGCAGAGGCAGACAGATCTCTGTGAGTTAGAGGCCAGCCTGGGCTACAGAACAAGTTCTAGGACAGGCTCCAAACCTACATGAAGAAACTCTGTCTCAAAAAACCAAAAAGAAAGAAAGAAAGGAAAGGAAGGAAGGAAGGAAGGAAGGAAGGAAGGAAGGAAGGAAGGAAGGAAGGAAAGAAAGAAAGAAAGAAAGAAAGAAAGAAAGAAAGAAAGAAAGAAAGAAAGAAACTGACAAGTAACTAAGAAGGAGGTATGTGTGACCACTACCATTCTCCATTTCTCAGTGAAATAACAGAGGGTGCCTATGTTTTACTGATTCAATGGTAAGAATTAAGAACGCCCCATTGGTTCCCAGCACCCACATCCGACAGCTCACAACCACTTGTAACTTAGTTCTAGGGGATCTAATGCCCTTTCCTGGACTCCATAGGCATGTGGCACACGTGTAGTGCATAGATAGATAGATAGATAGATAGATAGATAGATAGATAGATATAGATAGATATAGATAGATATAGACATATAGATATACTATAATACATATTCAGGCACTCATATATACATATAAAATTAAAATATTTTTTAAATATATAAAATTACTAGAGATGAAGTTACATGGATACGTGGGTGAGGGATACATGAAACTAGATTGGTCCTGTGTATATTTGTAATTATCATTACTGAGCGATGGGCACATGGAGTCTTGGTACTCTACTCTCTCTATATTTGAAAATGTTCAGAATACAGAAATAGACAATATTAATCCAGAAGGCTAAAATAGAGCCAGTATTTACCTTATGCTTCCTATAAGATGACACTATACTTTCATAAATTTTACCTTGCATCCTTAACAGCAACTCAGGGGGAAAGTTGCTATCACAACAAAATCCACATCATTTCAAAACTGAGTGCCCTTCTCTCCCCCTTCAGGATCCACCCTGGTCAATTGTGGCGTGTGAGTCACACAATACCGGAGAGGAGAGACACTCCTATCTAACTGGGGAGGCTCTCCTGGCTCTCCACTAAGCCCTACCCCAATCAGTGCTAAAAGAGGTGACATTTCAGCTACAAAGAAAAGTAAAAAGTTCCATCTTTCTTTCCTTCCTAGATAGAAGATTTCTATAACCTCCACAGCTCACAAAAGCCCTGCAATGAAACAGCTTGCCCGCATTAACTTTCCTCTCTGCCAACAAGAAGACAGCGCAGACTGGAGAGAGGAACGGAGTACCCAGCCTTGGCGCCTTGGCGCCTTGGCGCCTTGGCGCCTTGGGCAGGTGAATTTGCAGCAGGGCGCTTAGCTCTGTGGTGAGTGTGGGCTGCAGCAGACACTCAAGAGGGAAAGTCAGCACTGAGTAATTCCCCTCCTGAGTGAAAGAGTGGTAGGTA
The DNA here is from genome assembly GCF_903995425.1 of Onychomys torridus. NCBI lineage: Eukaryota > Metazoa > Chordata > Mammalia > Rodentia > Cricetidae > Onychomys > Onychomys torridus. The sequence goes on along the minus strand of NC_050458.1, from coordinate 64,941,972 downwards.
GGGCACAGATCCACCAACCAGGTCCTCATCCCTCCCACGTTCCCTTCCACCCTTCCTACTGCAGCTGGTGGCTAACCAGATGAACTTCCCAGCACAGGCCCAGAGAGCCCAGCTGGTGCAGCCCAGGGTGGTCTGACTGGTTTTACTGACAGGACTGGTTGTCCCAGAGGTGAACAGTACTTCTGGAGCAACAAAGAACGTTTTCTTCACACACAACGAGTCTTCAGAGCACATCCGATTTTTAGCTCATGAACACCTATCAGTTTCAGGGGTTCTCAAGCTGGTTAATTTATAGGCATTCCACAGGAAGTTTTTTAAAGACTCAGCTGGGACCTGTATTTTTATGACATCACATACAGTTGTTAGGTTTAGAAACTAAATAACCCAGCATGACCTAAGGCACAAATGTGAGCCTTAATTCCTAAGAGGGACCTATCACCTTTAAAATCAACTTAATTATACCGAACATATTAAAACATTTTTTCCCAAAATAAGACTACAAATATAGATAAAAAATAAGTAAAAACAAAAAGCTTAAAAATTATTTATTTTTATTTTATATCTCTATTTGTATGCAAAGTGTACCATATGTGTTCCTGGTGTCCAAGGAAGCCAGAAGAGGGTATTGGATCCCCCAGAACTAGAGTTATTGATAGTTGTGAGTCACATGATTGTGGATACTGGGAATTGAACCCAGGTCCTCTGGAAGAATAGCAAGTGCTCATAACTGCCATTTCTCCAGCCCCAAATTAAAATTTTAATTAAAAAAATGTTTTTAAAGGGCTAACAGCCAGGTGTGATGGTGTGTACCTTTCATGCTAGCACTTGGGAGGCAGAGGTAGGTGGAGCCTGATCTACACAGTGAGTCTCAGTCTCTAGATAAATAAACCTAACAAATTATGAGACGTAACTAAAATAAAACCGATTTTTCAAGGCTGGCACCACTGACATTTTGGCCTGTATGTATCCTTTTGTTGGTGAGAGCTACCTTGTGCACCACAGGTTATCCCCTTCACATCCTACGGTAACACAATTAGTGATTTTGCTAAAATGAAATCAAGATCCCTGACCTCTCTACCCACTAGATGTCAGAAAAGAAACCACCAGTTTGTAAAAAGCAATGTTTCTAGCCCATCAGGACAAAGGCAGCCCAGCCCAGAGCACCTGACTAAAGGAACCATGTTGAACAGAGACAAACGCACACTGGAGTGGCCTGGGAGAAAAGACACAGGAAAGGAGCCTCCTTTGGATATAACAAAGTCACAGGGGCACTGTTCCTAGACACCTGTGTTAAAACAGGCACCAGTCACAAAAGCGGCGTCCACAGAACTCCTAAGGGGGAAATCTCTTGGCGGTGACGCTTGCTACAGCCAGGATCTGAGACCTTTTCCTGGGGAGGGTGAGCTCAAACCAAAGCGCTATGACTCAGAGGCTCTGGGGCTAGCCTGTGTAGCCCGAGAGCTCTGGAGGCCCTAGGTAGCCTGAGTCACCCCACCCTGAGATCACACATGACTCACAGCCAATGCCTCACTGTGGACTCCTGTATGATGGGAGCACTTTCCAAAAACCAACGGGGTGAGCAGGTTTGTGGCCCTCCCTGCTCCCTTTGCCCCTAAAGCCTGAGGTGAGGCTCTGGACCGGTTTTTCTCTCTGCCCTAGGACATTCCCAGCATTTGCCTGGTACCTGTCTGAGGCTGCTCGTAGGAGTGGAGATCTGACGCAGAGTGGCATTTCAACCATGGTCAGCATCCCACAGGGCTTCAGCAAAGGCAAAGAGCCAAAGTCAGAGAGGAGAGGAAGAAACAGGGAAATCAGGAATGTCTCCACAGAACACCACAGTCCTCTAAAGTGACATCCCCAACTTTCTGCCACCCCACCCCCTAGAAACCAAGGGATCTTTAAAGTAAAAGGTATTTGAGTCACGACATTAAGGTATTGCTTGCCTTTTTACTATGTGAAAGGCTATTTGAAACATTTACTTGTTATGGCTCAAGGAAAACACAGTACAAACCAGCGACGAGCCGAATCTACTGCTTTTTCCTCTTTAACCCCACTTCTCCTCAGAAGACTGGGAAGAAATGCATGTCTGAAAGCCATTTTCACAGAAATAAATGAATGACCCTCAGGGTCAATGAACTGAAAGGGATTTCAAGCAAAACCCACAATTTTTTTGAAATGCTGAGCTTGACAGACTCCTAATATTTGGAAGGTGTTGGGGTACACAGGTGCTCCACGTGGGTGTGGAGCCAGAGACAGAGCTTGAGCCATCCGCCCTGGCTTTTGACAGGGGTCTCTCACTAGGACCTGCGTGATCACTGAAAAGCAACACTGGCAGGTCAGGGAGCTTCAGGGACCCGCCTATCTTGAGTGGAAGTTAGCCATGCTGACTTCTCACACACACACAGTCTAGAGACAGAACTCATTCATTCATCATGCAGCAAACACTTCACTGCAACTACCTCTGGTCCCCAATGATTTTGATATCGTTTAGCGAAACGTTCTAAATTTGGAAGCTATGCATAACTCAATAAATTTGGGATTTTCCAAATAACTATAATTTTTTTTTTTTTTAAATAAAGCAGGCATTAAAGCTGTGTATGGTAGCACAAATCCCAACATTCAGGAGGTAGAGGTGAAAGGTTCAGGAATTCAAGGCCAGCCTTGGCTACATAGGAGTTCAAGGCCAGCTGAGCCTGAGCTATGTGAGATCCTATGGCAGGAGGGGAGGGAAGGAAGAAGGGAGGGAGGAGAGGGGGAGAGGGAAGGTAGAATTTGTTCTAAGTACCAGACAGATCAAAAGAATTTAATGTAACAGTTTTTAAAGTTAATTAGGCAGAAGCAAGCAAGTCTCTGTGAGTCTGAGGCCAGCCTGATCTGCATAGCAGGTTCCAGGCCCACCAAAGCTACACAGTGAGACCTTGTCTCAAAAACAAACAAACAACAAAAAACCCCAAAGCCCAAGCCACACAACTGAAAGGCAGAAAAGACGGCTCACTAGTTGAGTGCCTTCTGCTGCTTTGTTCCCAGCATCTGTATCAAGTGATTCACAATCACCTCTAACTCCAGTCCCACGGGATCCTATGCTCTAGTCTGGCCTCTGAGGGCACTGCTGTGGGCATTACACTCACATGCATAAGCACTACACACACACACACACACACACACACACACACACACACACACACCACATATAGACAGAATTAAAATTTTTAATAAAATATTTGATAAAGGTAGTTGATAGATTTCATATTCTACATTAACTCATCATTAAAAAAAAACACTACTTGCTGAGCAGTGGTGGTGCACACCTTTAATCCCAGCACTCAGGGGGCAGAAGCAGGTGAACTGACTGGTCTACAGAGTGAGTTCCAGGATAACCAGGGCTGTTACACAGAGAAACCCTGTTTTGACTGCCCCCCTCCAAAAGAAGAAAATTTTAAAATCTATGAAACAGGAATTAAGAAAATAAAATATGGGGGCTGGAGAGATGGCTCAGAGGTTAAGAGCACTTCCAGAGGTCCTGAGTTCAATTCCCAGCACCCACATGGTGGTTCACAACCATCTGCAATGAGATCTGGCACCCTCTTCTGTATACATAATAAATAAATCTTAAAAAAAAAAAGAAAAAAGAAAATATGATTATCTCAACAACCAAGGCACTAACTAAGTCCTGCTCACCACTTGACTCTGAGAGCTTGACATGGTCTACAAAGCGAGTTGTGAGTCTATATAGGACGACAGTGAGTATAGAACAAAATGTACACTCGTTCCCAAAGTACCATGAGTATCAATCCTTGGAATCCTTCCTCCAGCACCCTGTGGTGGTATTGTGTTCCCCACAATATTATGCACCCTAATAAATTTATCTGGGGTCAGAGAACAGACAGCCACTAGGACAAAGCCAAAATTGGTGGCTAGAAAATGGGTCAGAGCAAGCCATAGCAGAAGTTGGGCAGTGGTGGTGCACACCTTTAATCTCAGCATTTGGGAGGCAGAGCTAGGCGGATCTCTGAGTTCAAGGCCACTTTAGAAACAGCTAGGCATGGCGACACAGCCTTTAATCCCAGAACTCCAGCCTTTAATCCCAGGGAGTGATAGCAGAAAGCAGAAAGGTATATAAGGCCTGAGGACCAGGGACTAATTTAGTTAAGCATTTTGGCTGGTTAAGCATTACAGGCTTTGGAGCAACACAGTTCAGCTGAGACTCATTCAGATGAGGACTCAGAAGCTTCCAGTCTAAGGAAACAAGACCAGCTGAGGAACTGGAAAGGTGAGGAAGCTGTGGCTTGTTCTCTGTCTCTGATCTTCCAGCATTCACCCCAATAACTGGCCTCCGGTTTGATTTCATTAATAAGTACCCTTAAGTATTCCTGCTACAGCACCCCAGACAGGATGCCAGGTAAAGGAGAACTGAAAGGCGGACATGGAACTTGCTCTAGAGATACACACTGCAGAATCATGGATGAACAATACCTGAGTCCAGACCCTGCCTGGACTGTCCAAAGGGTGGAACCTAGCTCCATGGGAGACAAAAGGTTAACTGAAAACGTGACAACTAAACTAAATAGTTCTGGGATAAGGAAGCTCAGACAGACAGAAAAGGTTAAGCAGGCACAGTGCTGTGCTCATACCTATGCCCCAAAGAGAAGCCTGAGAGAACAGTGTGAGGGGAGAGTTGAGCGGGTGTAGGTTACTGTGTTGATCTAACAGAACACACAGGCAGGGTGGGATGGAAAGGACAACCCAAGAGCTCGGGAAGAACTAACAGGATCTGACAGGGGAGAGGCAGCCAACCTCCTCTCTAAAGGGTCAGAGAAACATTGAACTTTAGAGACCAATACATGGTCCTTCTCTCTCTCTCTCTCTCTCTCTCTCTCTCTCTCTCTCTCTCTCTCACACACACACACACACACACACACACACACACACACACACACACACACACGCTTGTGTTAAGATGTAAAGGTCAATTTGGGTCAGGCATCTGGGCCCCCTGTGGCTACTAGCCAGACCCGGGGATTCAGTAGCTATGCTTCACTGATCCCTGACCTATGAGGCAAGTGACAGGAAGGAGGACCAACAAGAGATGACGCTCAGGATTCTGGCCTACCTTAAGGGACAGACAGACTGTGGGTGCTGCACGCAAAGATTGTGAAAATAAAATAGAAAGACAGACCTAGTGAGCTCCTGCTGGTGAGAGTGGGTACAAAGACGACCGGTTCCTGGTCGGGGGTGGAATGGCTAACTGTAAACAAAGAGCTCAAAACTGAGACAAACGGGGCTGGAGAGATGGCTCAGAGGTTAAGAGCGCCGCCTCCTCTTCCAGAGGTCCTGAGTTCAATTCCCAGCAACCACATGGTGGCTCACAACCATCTGTAATGAGATCTGGTGTCCTCTTCTGTGTACATAATAAATAAATACATCTTTGGGCTGGGGATTTAGCTCAGTGGTAGAGCGCTTGCCTAGCAAGCACAAGGCCCTGGGTTCGATCCTCAGCTCAAAAATTGAGATGAGTGTGGGACTCTCAGGACAGGTAGCAATAAAGCTGTTTACTGACTTGAGTCCAGCAAGGACACAGATGAGAAACACAGCTTTGGTGGAAGGAAACATCGAGGGAGGGAGGGAGGGAGGGAGGGAGGGAGGGAGGGAGGGAGGGAGGACGGACGGACCAAGTGAGTTTGTGAAGAAAGCCTTAAGAAGAAAGAGAAGAGCTAGGCGGTGGTGGCGCATGCCTTTAATCCCAGCACTCCAGAGGCAAAGGCAGGTGGATCTCTGGTCTACAGAGTGAGTTCCAGGACAGCCAGGGCTGCACAGAGAAACGTTGCCTGGAAAAACCAAAATGAGGAGTAGCAGGCAGGTTTACACACTTGTAATTTCAGCACTTGAGAGGATGAGGCAGGAGAATCAAGTTCAAAGCTAGCCTGGACAATATAGCAAGACCCTGTCTCCCAAGCCAAGCACAATGGTGAATGCCTGTAATTCCTGCACTTGGGAGGCTGCAATTTTGAGGCTAGCCTGGGCTACATAATGAGGTCCTGTTTAAAAAGAGAGGACAGAAGGGGAGGGAGGGAAGAGAGGGGGAGGGGGTATTTTAAAATACTATCAAACAGCAGAAGACAAATTATAAACCTCATTATTCAAAAAGGAACACTAAATCACATGTTTGAGAAGGCAGAGAAGCAGGGCGGTGGTGGTGCACACCTTTATTCCCAGCACTCGGGAGACAGAGGCAGGTGGATCTCTGAGTTCCAGGCCAGCCTGGTCTACAGAGCGAGTTCCAGGACAGCCAGGGCTACACAGAGAAACCCTGTTTCAAACCCACCCCCCCCCCTGAAAAAAAGAAAAGAAAAAGGCAGAGAAAACTACTGAAGGGCTAACAACTGGCACCGTTCCCATAAAAAAATGCTCGCTAGGAATTTCCAGGAGACCAAATAAGGTTCTTTTCCAAACAAGGTTTGCTCATTGGCTTACTTACACTGCCATTTCCTACCTCAGGACTAGCCCACCCTCACATAAACCACACATGGCAAAAGGGAACACCTGAAGAGAGGTCCTTCATTCCTTGTTGGTTTCTAAAGCCTTCCTCTGCCATGAATCCAAGCCTGCCAGGTGTAACATCTCCAGCATCTCTGAAGAGTCAGTGGCCTTGCCCTAGATAGCAAAGAGGTTGATCTGGCTGGAAAAATGGGAAAATAAACAGCAGTTCCAGTGGAGTTAGATTTGGGGTTTATATAGCTTACACCTCCATTCCTGCACAGCTGGACCGGGGGACACTCTGCCAATCACAGAATTCAGTTAGAAAGCCAAATTGTAAGTAACACTGAATGGCGTCCTTTACCATGACCATTAGTAGTAGTAGTAGTAGCAGCAGTAGCACTAGTATTGAAGAGGAGGAGGAGGAGGAGGAGGAGGAGGAGGAGGAGGAGGAGGAGGAGGAGGAGAAAAACCACGCAGAGGAGCCAGGCACCACCCAGGCCCAGCAAGTCCGGGAGTGAGGTGACTGAAGAGAGGCTGCAGGAGCTGGGAAGGACTCCGACACAGGTCCACTCTGCTGTATTTACGCACTTGGTCAATAACACCCACGGGCTCATCAACCGCCACAAGAAATGTCTTTGGCAAGTACCACTTGACATTGCATTCCCTACCAGATGAACATTTTTAAGGTATTTTGAGACAGAATGCTGCCCTTCATACTTGTTATAAAGTGAAACTGGCAAGGAGTGCCAAGATGCCAAGCTGACGTCTATTCTGCATGCTGCATCCATTCTCACATTGTGAGATGTGGGGAAAGAGCCCCACCAGTTCTTACGACCTTAAACACAGAAAGACAGCCATAAGAAAAATACATCTCCAAAACGCCCTCGTTACTGAAATATGACCCGTAAATATTTATCTTTGGTTGCTTTAAAAACACTTGAGATGCCATTTTATTTGAAAGAATGAATTTTATGCCTTTATGTAAAAGACCTCCATATTGCCACCATAAATTAGACTTTGCCATTTTTAACCTGATGAAGGGAAAGTACATATTCTGGAGAAGAGAATTTTCTAAAACTGTCTCCTGTCTGACTGCCTGTCTCATCTGTGGCAAGTGTGGGATCCACTGGGAAATAAAACTTCCCTGAACAGCTCCTTGGCGATGGTGCTACTTCCCAGTTCCTAGTAGCACTGTCTAGAACAGCGGTTCTCATGTCCTGATGCTGGACCCTTCAACACAGTCCTCCAACCATAAAACTACTTTCTCTGCTAATGCATAACTGTCATTTTGCTACTGTTATGAATCATAATGTAAACCTCCGTGTTTTCTGATGGTCTTAGGTGAACCCTGTGAAAGAGTTGTTTGACCCCAAAAGGGTCATGACCCACAAGTTGAGAACCACTGGTCTAGGGCTCCAGCACATCTCTGCTACATCTCCAATATGTAGCGTACACCAAGGCTGAGGTCATGTTACAAGGACACCAAGTGTCCCAACACTGAGTTGTGGGCAAAAGGAAGAAATGGGCATAAGATAGGCTAACGCAATTGACAAGACTCACTTTTACTGATCTCTTCACTCTCTAAAACGCTCAACACAGAGCTTTAGATAGGCACTCCAGCAGTTTAAGGGGACAGAGGGCTGCAGTGTCTGGGTGAGCGGCTGAGATCTGCTTCATTGGGGTGATATGCCAATAGTCTGCACTAGACTTCACTGGACGTCTACAAGGATATTAACTATTTAATTCAGCCAGAATGACAGCACACAAGACCCTAAGCAGCATTATTTATGAGCACTCACATGCAGAATGGTACATGACTATCAGTTTCTGAATGCCAAAGAGCATCCTTTGTTTTAACCTTCCTCCTAGCCAAGATGCTGACTCGGGGCATATTCTCAAGCTCTCAACTGTCTCTTGGAGCTGCTCAGATGTGATTTAATACTCTCCGTGAAGACTCACAGCATGAGAGGGGCTGGATCACTGTGCTCCATGAAAAGCAGGCACTCTGGGAATGTTCATTTATGGAAACAAGCACCAGGACATCAACATGTTTGCTGTTACTCTCAATTTCATTAGCATAATGAAGAATCTGTAAGCAATATTTTAAGCAACCGAATTTAATAGGCTTTTCATCTTACATGACTAACATTAGAACTTCTCTCTCATTATCTGGAAAATGGCCAAGATGGGATGGAGGGAGGTGGTTTAAAAGAGTCAGCACAGTGCCCTGTGTCTTCCAAACACAGCCTGCCTCCTGCCCACTCTGACCCAGCAGATCTACGAGGCGTCCCTTGCCCACAGCACTCAGGAAACGTTTGCCTGGGTCAAATGTTACAAAACTATTCCCACATAGCATGAGTCCAAGGAATCACAAATTTAGCAACCTCTACTCCCTCCCTGGCAAATTCTTTCAGTTCCTCTTCTTGAAAAGATTTTTTCTAGGAAATAGAGCTCAACTAACTTCACAATGGAAACATAAAAACCAAAATCTCCTTTGTACAAACACAATTTTTAAATTTTTACTTATCGGTGCGTGAGGGAGAGAATGTGAGAATGGCAGAGAATGATGGAGCAAAGGCGTGTGGAGGTCAGAAGACATCTTCTGGGAGTCAGGGTAAGACCATCACACATCAGGCTCGTCATCAGGCTCGTCCAGCAAGCGCTGTTACTTGCTGAGCTGTCTTACTGGCCCGAGCAGTCTCTTAAAGGAGGAGTGTGCATTCAGTGAAGTTTTAAAGGCCATAGCCCTTGTTTTGGTTTGTTTGTTTTTCTTTTTGTTGTTCTTGGTTCCCCACCCCCAACCCCCAAAACAGGGTCTCTGTGCAGTCCTGGCTGTCCTGGAACTCCCTCTGTAGACCAGGCTGGCCTTGAACTCAGAGATCCGCCTGTCTCTGCCTCTGTGCTGGGATTAAAGGTGTGCGCCACCACTGTCCGACACAAAGTCACAGTTTTAAATAAATTCTAAGTCCTGGATATGTTAAAGTTACACAAACAATTAAATAGCGTAGGTTTCGAAGGTCACAGATTTTTGACTCCTGCCTACACCAACCAATTGTTCAAGAAGCTGCCAACAATAATATATCCTCTGTGGGGCCTTTCCCGGCAGCCCGTCCTTCCTGATCCCTCCCTACACTGTCACTGCATTTGTTTCTCATGTCCCTGTTACCACTTAGCTCAGCACACAGCCACACCTGAACTTCCTTTTATTACGAATCTCTCCCTGAAGACAGCTTCTTTATAGACAGGGGCTAGGTCACAGTCTTTTGCTACAGCTCATTGTCTACTAAATAGTTTAATTAGTCAACAAAAGTTTGGTTGAGAAACTGAAGCCAACACTTCTAAGAATCTTTCATCAAAAAATTCTACTCAGCCAGGCAGCAGTGGCACACACCTTTAATCCCAGCAGAGCCAGGCGGATCTCTGTGAGTTCAAGGCCAGCCTGATCTATAGAGCTAGTTCCAGGACAGGCTCCAAAACTACACAGAGAAACCTTGTCTCGGAAAAAACAAAACAAAACAAAACAAAACAAAAGGCTACTGACACCTTTTACCCCAGCACTCAGGAGTCAGAAGCAGGCAGATCTCTGTGAGTTCAAGGACAGCCTGGTCTACAGAGTGAGGTCCAGAACAGCCAGGGCTACACAGAGAAAGCCCATCTCGGGGGGGGGGGGGGGGGGGGGGGGGGGTTTGAGGGAGAGATTGATTTATCTGACACTTATATAGTTCCTAAAAATGACAGTTTATCTAAAATGGAATATGTTTTATTTAAAAAAAAAAAAAAGACTACACTTAACTTGGTAAGGTACTAATGGCCAACAGTAAGGCTAGGCAATCTCCAGCTGCCACCCAGGAAGGGGCTGAAACCCCCACACTTCTCCAAGAGTCTTACCCCTAGCCAAACTCCCTGAAATAACTGTAGAAGGACCCACCTTCAGGGATGGCAGCATTCACATGAACATTCCCTTTGATCTGAAAATGCCTGTCAGGCTAGAAAGGGTAGGACCAACCTCTGGTTTTCCACGGAGAAAGTCACTTATCACGTTGCAGTGAAACAACCTGGTGTTTCTAGAAAGGTCCATCCCTAGCCTAACGCCGGCCACTAACTAGTTCTCTGTTTATTGACCTAAAATTAACAAGTTACGCTAAGAGGAAACAGTGCCATGCAACTTAGGGACCTTCAGATTCCGAGGATAGGGGTACTACCCAACCGCCACTGCCACCCCACCCCATCACACCCCACCGCACCACACCGCACCATGCGCCCACCACTGCACACTGCAGCGTCCTGCTCACATGGGAGATGGGAGTTCTTGACAGAGAAATGGACACTGAAAGCAAAGCTTATCAGCACTGTGCTGATCAGGAAGTGCAAGCAGTGTCTGAGGAGGTCATTCACCAAGGCCATTCAGAAGGAACTCGTTTCATTTGATTTACTATTGTGCATGGCGTCTTTGTGTGTGCATGCATGTAAGAATACATGCTATGGCATGTATGCAGACAGAGAACAACTTCCAGGACTCAACTCTCTCCTTTCACAGGGGGTCCCAGAGACTGAACTCAGCCATCGGATCTTTCTGACAAGCACTTTGAGCCACTGGGCCATCCTGCTAGCCCTAGAATTAATATTTTATCAAAGTTCTACAGGCTAAAGAAAAGGGCAGATACAAAAGTATATTTCTGGTGTTAAGCAAGATAAGAAGAGGCTCCCAATTGTCTCTCTCCCCTCTGACTGCTACAAAAGTTCTGAACTAAACACAGCGATCAAGCTTTCTTAGAGAGCTCAGAAAACAGCGAGGCAGGCAGAGTGTCCACTGGGGCTCACAGTGCTGTGTACTTCCTGCTGCTGCTGCTGCTGCATTCAAAACAAACTCCTTCGGCCCCTGGCTTTGACCCAAGAATGGCCTCGTCCTTGTGCCCAATTCACAAACAGCACAGTGAACACAAACTAAAACTGCTGCACTGACCTCGTCCTGGCCAGAGGCCTGAGACCCTAGCAAGCCTCACGCGCCAGGTAAATAGCTTCCTGTCATTTTCCCACTCTCGGCTCAGCTCTGGGACACTAGGTCTGACTTAGTCGTGGGACATGAGGGAAGGGGTTCTGAAACCTTAAGATGTGAACGCTAACACTGACCCAGGCCGGTCTCCACATGGACGGGTCCTGGCTGACCCTCAAGCTCACACGTGTAGACATGCTCCAGAGAAGAAAAGCAAAGTGCCGAGACCTGAATGAGAGACAGACTCTGCCCAGACTCCAGACGACGCATGCGCACAGTAACTCCAGCAAAGGCGCGAGATGAACTCTGATCAGAACCACCACCCCTAACATGGACCTCACTGAAGGGCTCTAGGCAGCCAAACTACCACCGACCTGAAAGGGAGGGACTGCAGTGCCCGCACCTCAGTGGTAGGAGGTTTGTCTGACCCACAGGAAGCACTCCCCTGCCCCAGTCTATCCCCAGCACAGAAGGCGGAAGAGGTTATATAGAAGTGCAAAGTAACATTTTTAAATTTGTATTTATTTATACTTATATGAGTACTTTGCTTGCATGCATGCCTGTGCATCATGTGCACATCTGGTACCCACAGAGACTCAAAAAAGGTGCTGGATCTCCTAGAACTATGTGGGCCGGGAATTAGGTGGCTGTGGGCCGCCTGATGAGAGGTGGGCCGGGAATTAGGTGGCTGTGAGCCGCCTGATGAGAGGTGGGTTGGGAATGGGACTCGGGTTCTCTACAAGAATTATACATACTTTTAGCCATTAAGCCAGGCCTTAAAATAGTATTTTTAAAGTATCAATCATTATTTAGTCCAAATTATTACCTTTAATCTTTTAAACTTAATTGTATCACATTATTTTCTATTAAGATTAACTTCCAAATTACAGTTTTAAAAATGTGATAATTTACTCATGGGAGGACAGTAAGAGCTATGTCCCCTGAAGGAAGAAGGTAAGGGAGGACATCTGATCACCCCATTTACTATCCCAGTGAACTAAATCAGCCCTGATGTATGATGGTAGGAATGTAAAAAAGTATACCCAGGCCAGAAGAGGCTGACCAAATGCACTCTGGTCCTCTACTAAGCCTGCTGCACCCTAGCCTAGACACTCTGCATTTCTGCCTTCCTAAGAAGTAAATATGGGGACTGAAGAGATGGCTCAGTGGCTGCCCTTCCAGGACTTGAATTCAGATCCCAGCACCCACATGGGAGTTGTCTGTAATTCCAGTTCAAGGGGGTCTGATGCCCTCTTCTGAACTCCATGGCTACTACACACACACACACACACACACACACACACACACACACACACACACGATGCGCAGATATACACAGGCAAAACATTCATTCACATAAAATAAAATTCATAATCTAAAAAAGAAGCCATAGTAGTCGTCGTAATGACAGATCTGGAGTTGGGCCTAGTGGTGCCTTATGTTTGCCTTTTAGTATACACAATAGACTAGTCCCAGCCAAGTCCAGATACAGGCAGGAGGGTCTCTGTGAGTTAAAGACCAGCCTGGTCTATGTAGCAAGTAGCCAGGGATGCACAGTGAGACCCTGCCAATAAATAAATATACATAAATAAATCTGGACTGACATAGTACCCCAGCATTCAGGAGCCTAAGGCCAGGGCTCCCAAGATCACAGCAGGTGGGGAGGAGGAGGAGAAGAGAGGAGAGAGAAGAGAGGGAGAAGGAAGAAAGAGAATATGAACATTTCAATCCGCAATTTCCTACTAACCTGGGAGAGAGAGATTTTCTTGGATAAGTGAAGGGAGGAAGAGGATCTCAGAGTCTTTCCTCAACTCTACTTTTGCCCACCATGGACTCCAGCAGGCCCCTCAGGGACTACCTCCCTCAGGCAAGCTGCTAGCCACAGTTTGGCAGGTTCCGCCATGGACCACGTTCTCCTTGCAGATGCCATCTATCTAGGAAGCCCTGGTCACTGCAAACACCAAGGCCAATGCTTCGGTCCAGAGGGCAGAGCAGGGATGGTCATCACCCAAGAATGGAGCTCAGGCAGGAGGAGGGTTCTCACCTCTTCACTGTTGTCAGACAGGACAGCCCCACACCTCAGCCTGACATGTGCACAATCAAACGACACCCCTGACATGTGCACAATCACACGACACCCCTGACATGTGCACAATCAAACGACACACCCCCGACAGGCAACTCTGAGCCCCAATGCTCCCCGTCTTCGGGCTTGGCTTCTGCCATCCTACAAAGCAGGAAGAGGTTACTGCCCACGTGACAGACAAAGCACCAAATCTCAGCCATAAAAAAAGAAAGTTCAACATGTATCATTTAGAACCTTTCCACCTCAGCCTTTCTAATTCTGAATAAAAGAACCATTTATTCTTCTACTCACAAGGTTTATTTTACTATTAAAAAGCAAATACTTGTTTCCATAGTGGCAAAACCCTGTGAAGAAAAAGACATGTCACCTAAAGAGTAGAAAGACAGGGAGTGAGGGCTGTGCAGCCCAGAGTCAGGACATGCCCTGAGCCAACACGGTCTCCCGTCGGAGGGCTCAGCTCCTGCTCGGCATTCTTTGTCAGTCTGCGGAGCAGCTGACCAAACACAGCTAGAGCCTGCCCTTCCTTCGGCAGCACGCTTTGTCTTTGGGGAGCAAAGAAGTGTAGACACCAGGCAAACCAACAATAAGCCGATAGGAAGACCAGTCTGATGGGCTAAACAGAAGAGGACTGGGACTGGAGCAAAGGAGGGTAAAGGTAGAAGCCAGAGGGGACGGTGACAGAAGGTGACTAGAAGACCATGAGAGGAAGAGAGGAGATACAGGGCCGCTGGAGCCTTCAAGGCAGAGTAAGTGCTCAGACTGGTGTTTCTCAGACCAGACACACACACACACACACACACACACACACACACACACACACACAGACACAGACACACACACACAGACACACACACACACACACACACACACACACACAGACACACACACACACACACACAGACACACACACACACACCACACACACAGAGACACACACACACACACACACACACACAGAGACACACACACACACACACACACACACACACACACACACAGACACACACAGACACAGAGACACACACACTGAAGGAACCGCAGCTGCACAATTCTGAAATCTGCAAGGCAGATAATTATAAGATAAACGTCTCCCACACGACCCAAGAAAGCCAATTCCTAAGTGCAAGAGTGATTTACACTACAAAAACCTGTGGGAATGAGAGGCCAGATCCCTCAGCAAATGGGATTGCAATGGACAGACTCAGTGGAAGTTTGTTTAAGAAAAGCCAGCTTCCCAGATCCTCCCTTCTCCTCCATGCAGCCAAGAGAACTCCCCTCCTTGCTCTGGCAGAAGAGAGAATTGGTCTCTAGAGGACAAACAGGTCGTCTCTGGAATGGGGTCCAGGCACCGCTGAGAGCAGGGACAGTATACTGAAAACACAAGGCACACAGTGTCTTTCAGAGATCACCAAGCTGACGTGCTCCAGGGAGCTCACAAGTGGAGACACTGGCCTGAACAAAATACAATGCAACAGAGGACCCAGAGGAAATCTCTAGAAAACTGGAGAGATGTGATTTAGTCTAGTGTTGTGTCATTCACCCAGTGACCAGCCATGCAAGACTCCAAGATGGGGCCCAGAGGTGGTGGTGGTAGCACACCGTTAATCCCAGCACTCCGGAGGCAGCTGGATCTCTGTGAGTTTGAGGCCAGCCTGGTCTACAGACTGAGTTCCAGGACAGCCAGGGGTACACAGAGAAACCCTGTCTCCAAACACAAAACAAAACCAAAATTCAAACTGATCAAAGCCATGATATGATGGTCACACGGGAAGAATCATAAACTAGAAGAGTCTGGATACACATCAATGAGCAATATAGAAAATAAAATCTAACAATTTCCAGGACACTCATTTAAGGAAAGAGAAAAAGAAATCATGGTACACCACATAACTTAGTTGTAAACAGTATTTACAATCATAATATAAACACCGAATATCAATGCAGCAGTTAATAAAAATTGCAACTATGTGAAAAGGAAGGTGAATGGAAAATGTAAAAGAACTAAAAACCCCGAACACTACACACCCATTTAAGGGTGTGAAGGTAAAGCCCAACCAAGCAGACAGAAAAGCAGAAACCTGACCTCCAGGGGGCAGGGAGCCGGGAAAGAGCTGAGGAGGAGAGCTGCTCGCTCACACATATCCTACAAAACTAAGTTGTTTAAGTATGTGCACACAATGTTATTTTATAAAATAAGATCAAATTATTTATTTGTAAAATAAATACAATTTCAATTAAAACAATGAGTAGAAAAAAGCAGCATAAAGTCCTCTTTGACAGACTAACAAAACCATTTATAGTGCACTCTTTCATTCAGCCCTACCTACCTCACCCTGCAATAGTTCTCAAACAGATCTGCCACACACAGGTTGCCTGTTACATTCAGCATTGCTTACTGCACTTCCCCAGTAACGATGAGGAAGTGGGGCTGTAAAGGGCTAGCAAGAGGGGCCGTGTACGTGAGTATGCACAGCAAACATAATTCTTCCTCATAGTACTTCATTATAGAGGCAGAAAGACTTAATCAAGTAATCACACACTAAAATGAATTTTTTTTTTTTTTTTGGAGCTGAGGATCGAACCCAGAGCCTTGTGCTTGCTAAGCAAACGCTCTACCACTGAGCTAAATCCCCAACCCTCTAAAATGAATTTTTTAAACACTCATGAACAAATGCACAACCATTTAATGGAGGGTCTTTGACAATCAGTGCTGGGAAAATTAGATAAATCCACACGAAGAATGTGCACCACATAAAAAATTAACTCAGAATGGAGTCAGGACCTAAACATGAGACTGGAACTCCTAGAAGAAATAAGGGAGCGTCCTCATCAAAGGAAGCAGCCGCAGCCGTGATCCCCTGAATGAAGTCTGGTGTGGTGCTGTATAACTGAACCTTTAAGGGAGGGGTAAAAGGATGTGAGTTCAAGGGCAGCCTGAGTTAAACAGAAATGCCCTGTTCTATTTTATTCTATTTCATTTTATTTTATTTTGAGACAGGGTCTCTCTATGTAGCCTTGGCTGTCCTGGAACTCTCTATGTAGACCAGGCTAGCCTCAAGTTCACAGAGATCTGCCTGCCTCTGCCTCTCCAATGCTAGGATTAAAGGTGTGCGCCACTACACCTGGCTGAAAGGCTCTATTTTTAAATGAGACGGATGATAGATAGATAGATAGACAGACAGACAGATAAAAGAATGAGACAAACAGGCCTATAACAAATTAAGAATGCTGGGGTGGAAAGAAGACTCAGCAAGTTAAGGAGCACTGGCTGCTCTTCCAGAGGACCTGGGTTCAATACCTAGCAGCCACATGGCAGCTCACAACTGTCTGTAACTCCAGTCTTAGGAGATCCAATGCCCTTCTCTAGCTTCTGTGGGCAACAGGCACACACATGGCACACAAACATACATGCAGGCAAACACCCATACACATTACAAAAGGAAGGGGGGGAAGTCCACCAAAGGACACTCCAACACAGAGAAAACCACACATGTGTCACTTAAGGTAAGAGAGTGAGCCCACCCCAGGATGCAAATGAGCAACAAAAACCACCCTAGGTAAAAACAGGCAGGGAGCAAAGAGAGGAAGGAAGCAGAGAGTTGTCCTCCTGGTGGATAAGCAAATGCAAAGGTGAGTGCTCACATCACTCACCAGCAGAGAAATGCCAAGGGGCCCAGCAGGAGAGCTGCTGAGAACCCCAAACAGTAGAACTCTCTACAGGGGTGGAGGGATGGTACAATGATGGAGCCTCTAAGGAAAACAGCATGAGTTCCTCACAAAATGTGAAAAGAAGAACCATCATATGGCCCAGTAATCACTTCTGGATACAGACCCAAAAACACTGCAAGGGGTGATGTGAACAGCGTGTGCACTCATGTTTTCCAACCGTCAGCTACACAAGCAATTGAAACGTCAGTGGACAGGATTCAGTACACAAAAAGTGACAGGGTGTACTGGAAAAGCATTTAGCCTCTTAAAAGGAAGGAGCCCACAAAGCATGGAAGCACAGGAATGTACTCAGCCCAAAGCAGGAGGTCATGAGTTCAAGGTCAGCCTGACCTACACAAAAACACCCATCTCCAAATTAACTAACTGACTAAAACGATATAAAAGGGAAGGGATCCTGCCACGTGCTTGTTGTATACCATGAGCTAATGGGATGGGGCTTCGGGGCACCACTGAGACCCACAGAGACAGAAAGTTGCTTGGGAAGATGGAAGGAGGTTGTCCAAAGAGTTCAGGGCTGTAGGAACTCATGGGAAGTTCTGGAGTGTGGGTTCACTGAATGTACATACTGCCACTGAACCAAACAGTATGGGAAATGTAGGATCTAACTCTGTGTTATGTATTTTTATCACAAAACATTTTTTAAACAATCAGATAATGTGAGAAGCAAACTTATGAAGCAGTTGAGTGGGAAGAGAGGGACCAGGAATAACTTGGGTTCGGGGACATATCCATCAACTCCATGCAAACATCTATGGACAGTCCACATTCTGGATTTCTGCTATAAGGAACAACTCTCACAAAAAGGAAGGGCATACTCAGCACTACACTGTAACAGGCTGTGAGTGCTTGTTCTGGGCCTACTGGTACTACCAAGAGTAAAGAAGGCAGAATTTGCTCCCACAGTGAGTAAACTACAATGACATGGAACACGTGCCAGGTGCCATCTCCATGTGGAGAGAGACCAGTGCCATGCCATGCGGCCCAGAGAGCTCACAGTCCCCAACACAGACAAGCAGAAGAGGGAATGTGTGAGAAGTGCTCAAGAGGGTGGAGGAAGAGCCCAGATGGCTTCTGAAGGACACACAGCCAGGGGTACAGGAGGCTGAGGTGGGAGGGTCATGAGTTTGAGGCCAGCCTGGCCTACCCAGAGAAACCATGTTTCACTTAAAAAATAAAATAAAAACAACAAAGGATGTCAACACTGTACACCAACAGGGTCACCTGTGGCTCTAGTCACAGCGCTGAGGAGCTCACCTGACAGCAGCCCGGGACGACAGCTTGTCATCTGGCTTTGATTTACCTACAAATCGTACCTTTTCTACAATGAACACAGGTTCTATGTGTTGTGTGCTATGTATACAAGAAATTTGAAGATCAAATTCTGATTTGAAGCAGAACTGACCTCAGACCCCATCAGCCGCTGAAGCCCTGCAGTGCTGGGGGACCGGACTTCTTAGAGCTCGCTCTCCACTTAGTCTTCTTACTCAACGCACAATGCCACCACAGCAGAAGAGTACACAGCCGCCACCACTCATCATACACCCCATGAGACCGTTAGAGCGACGGGCCATGTAATTTAGAAAAAGTTGCCCAACCCTCACTCTAGTTTTAGAGCTTAAAATGCACGTAAGTACCAGTGGTCTGGGAAATCTCATATCCAAAATATTGTACTACTCAACAATAATCAGAGAGTTCTTACATGATTGCTTTGTTCTGACTAAGCTCCTGTGACTAATGTAACACGTGACAGCTGAAGAGAAGGCAGGACCCTGAATAGAGGCACATGTCACTGTAGGGTCCCCTAATTTACATGAAGAAGCCAGCCGACAAAACTATAGGAACAAAGAGTAACTGAGTGTCTGCCTGCCAGAGGCTTGACTGCAAGGTCATAGAGTGGGGTGTCTTTACAAGAGAGAAAATGTCTTTAAATTGGATGCTTTTGGTGTTTGTACAACTCTGTAAACACACTAAATGCTCTAAGTTTTCCACTTACTTTAAAAGTTTGAAATTAACAGAACACAAATCATTATCTCCAAAATAAATCTCAGCCGGGTGGTGGTGGCGCACACCTTTAATCCTGGCACTTTGGAGGCAGAGACAGGCGGATCTCTGTGAGTTCGAGGTCACCTGGTCTACAGAGCGAGTTTCAGTATAGGCTCCAAAAGCCACACAAAGAAACCCTCTCTCTCTCTCTCTCTCTCTCTCTCTCTCTCTCTCTCTCTCTCTCTCTCTCATTAGGCTTAACCCCCACAGGAGCCTCTCACAGCCCCCCCCCCCAAGCTGGGGATCACTGGGGTCTCTGTCAGAGTCTGGCTACCTGGGGCAAAGGCAAGAGCTTGCTGTTTGATCCCGGCTCTTTTCCCTCCTGCTCCCTGTGTCTAGACTCACTGGTCCATCTGTCGGGACTCAGTCTAAAGGCCAGAGCCCGACACTGCACCAGGGGAGCTGAGGCAGGAAAACTGTGAGAATAGGTAATCCAGGGCTTCTCAAAACAAAACAAATAAATTGGTCCAGGTGGCTCATCTCTGTAATCTAAGCATTTAGGGAGTAGATGTAGGAGACATAAGTTCAAAGTTATCTTTGGCTACATAGTGAGTTTGAGGTCAGCCTGGTGTACAAAAGACAGTCTTAAGAAAACCCCCACAACAAACTTGATCAACCCATCTATAAATCAATAAAGGCCATTCCTCCGAAGGGGGGGGGAGGGGGGAAAGGCAAGGGAAGAATTAATAACAGAAACAGAGCCAGTAGTGGTGGCACACACCTGTAATCCCAGCACTAGGGAGGCAGAGGCAGGTGGATCTGTGAGCTCAAGGCCAGCCTGGTCTACAGAATGAGTTCTAGGACAGCTAAGGTTACACAGAGAAACCCTGTCTCAAAAAAATAAATAAAAAATAAAAACAGAAATCACAAAATGTCTAAAACTAAAGATTAAATGCTTTTCTTTTAAGAAGAAAGAAAGAAGGGCTGGAGAGATGTCTCAGTGGCTAGAAACCCTGACTGCTCTTCCAGAGGACCCTGGTTCAGTTCCCAGCACCCACATGGTCCCTCCAGTTCCAGGGGATCCAGTGCCCTCTTCTGGACTCTATGGGCACCAGGTATACACGTGGTATACATACCAACATGAAGGCAAAACACTCCTACAAAAAAAATTAACAAGGAAGGCTCCAGGCCATCACAATTGATGGGCTACTTCCCATCCCTGGATCCTATATGGTAGGAGAACCAATTCCCACAGGTTGTCCTCTAACTTCCATACATGTGCCATGGCATGCATGTGTAAGCACACACATACACATGCACACAACACAAAATAAATAAAATGTTTTAAAATAAAAACAGGCCAGGTGGCGGTGGAGCACGCCTTTAAATCTAGCGCTCAGGAGGCAGAGGCAGGCAGATCTCTACAAGTTTGAGGCCAGCCTGGTCTACAGAGTGAGTTTCAGGACAGCCAGGGCTGTTACACAGAGAAACCCTGTCTCAAAAAAAACAAAAAACAAAAACCTACCCTGTGAGAGCATTGTCCGTGGAGAATGGTCCCCATGGCAGGAGCTTCCTAACAGAGTACTCCCACTGTGGCAGGGTAGCTGGGGGCCTGGTTCTATCAGGTCTATTCACTTCCTACTAATTAACAAGCCCCTCCCTAACCCCTTCTTCCTTTCTCCCTCCCTTAGTGAGATGGGATCTTACTTTATAAGCCCAAGCTGGCATCAACCTCATAATCCTCCTGCCCCAGTCTCCCAAGTTCTAAGGTTGCAGGTATGTGCAGACACTTGGCTTTGATAATTTCCAGTAATGAACAACAAGGTAGAGAAGAGCCTGTCAGGACCAGGCATGGCAGCACACACAGGACTTGGGAGGCAGAGGCTGGAGGGTCTTTTGGTGACATGAAGGTTCCCAGGTCAGGCTGGGATATATAAGATCCTGTCTCAGAATGTAAAACAACAGCAGCCAGCCTGTTAGGTTCCCAGATAGCCCTCAGGGGCCTCAATATAGGAGAAACCTTTATGTAGCTATTAGTAAAGTACTGGCTATAAATGATAGCTTCATTCTTTTATGATGGGTTTTTCATGAATATTCACAATTAGATTCTGAGCAGTTGAATATTTCAATGCACTAGTTGCATGATGAAGAAGATGGGTGGGTAAAAAATTAATGAGGAAACTGCTCAAAAAAATCAGAAGGAATGGCCAGGGATGGTGGTACATGCCTTTAATCCCAGCACTTAGGAGATAGAGACAGATGGATCTCTCTAAGTTCAAGACCAGCCTGGTCTATATAGTGAGACCCTGTCTCAAACAAACAAACAAATAAATAAATAAACAGAATAGAATAAATGCATAAAAATAACTAAAACTAGCCAGGTGTACTGGCTTTGATCCCAACACTCAGGAGGTAGAAGCAGAAGGATGTCTTCTAGTTCAAGGCTAGCCTGATCTACATAGTGAGTTCCAGGACAGCTAGGGCTACACAGTGAAACCCTATCTCTCTCTCTTTTTTTTTAATTTATTTACTTTTATTTTATGCATATCGGTGTTTTGCCATGGGTGTTGGGTCCCCTGGAACCGGAGTTACAGACAGTTGTGAGCTGCCATGTGGGTGCTGGGAATTGAACCTGGGTCCTCTGGAAGAGCAGTCAGTGCTCTTAACCCCTGAGCCATTTCGCCAGCCCAAAACCCTATCTCTTAAAAACAAACAAACAAACAAAAATTAAAACTAAAAAACCCAACAGGAATTCTCAATTTCCAAAAATAACCCAATAAACTTTGCTAAGGTCTGTCCTGCACAGCAGAAATGAAAGCAGGCTCCTTCTTTGCCAGGCATGTAGCATCAATCTATAACCCTAGTACTCAAGAACCAGAGTTCAAGGCCCACCTCAACTACACAGAGTTCAGAGGTCAGCCTACAGAAGAGAAGGAGCACGAGGACGAGGACAAGAGGAAGAAACAACCTGGGAGCCAGGCATGACACACACCTGTAATCCAGCAGAGGCAGGGGAATAGCAGCAAATTCAAGGCCAGCAGCTCTACAGCAAGTTCAAGAACATCCTGGAGCTCACACACTATTATAAACCTTAAACTTAAAACAAAAAAGCACATGTGGGTTTCAGAACTAAATGCCACGCATTACAGACAAAGTAAGTCAGGTCTGAAAATTAAACTCTAGATACCTCTTTTTTAATTAATTTTTTAGATTTGTGTGTGTGCGAGCGTATGCAATACATGTGAAATATTTTGTATATTACAACAAATATAGTCCTCTGTATTTGTATCAATATACAAATTATCTTAAATAGGAATATAAAAAGTTTACATTTGTATCAATATACAAGAATCCATAACAGTGCAAATTATCTAAGACTGATATTTTACTAATTACTTTACTATTATATACAATAATCTACCTTACCCAGCTAACTCAGTCAATACTTAATCAAAGTAATTTATTTGAGGGTAAACACACAACCATGGGAGATTTATCATAGGATCCTGGAAAGCTGAACTATGTCCCACACTGAACGCCTTGATCCAAAATCTCAGCATCTAAAACCAAGAGAGGAGGCATATGTGCACCCCAGGTCTTAAGGTTCCCCAGTGGGGTGTGCACCAAATCACAAGTGTGAAGGTCAGAGGGCAACTTGCAGAAATTGGTTCTCCCCTTCTACCATGTGGGTCCCTGGGATCGAACTCAAGTCAATAGCTTTGGCAGCAAGCAGCTTTACCCGCTGACCATTTCACCGACCCACCTCATTCTTTCACTGAGCAAAGAACACAAAACAAAATGGCAGATATTCCACCAGCTGAAGGAAGAAGACATGAGGCCAATATAACTTGCAAACTGGAAAATTTCTAGAAAAATCTAATATTGTATCACTGGCTGTTATCTAAAAAAGGAACAAGTCATAATATTCAGTCCTTTAAAAATTTTTCAAATTGGGGCTGAAGAGATGGCTAAGCAGTTAAGAGCACTGACTGCTCTTCCAGAGGTCCTGAGTTCAATTTCCAGCAACCACATGGTGGCTCACAACCATCTGTAATGAGATCTGGTGTCCTCTTCTGGCCAGCAGGCATACATGCAGACAGATCATTGAATACACAATAAATAAAAATCTTTTTTAAAAAAAGCACTCAAATCACTTCTCAGTCTTGGCTAAGATTAAGTATAAAAATTACTCATGGCCAGACAGTGGTGGTGCACACCTTCAATCCCAGCACTCAGGAGGCAAAGGCAGCCTGGTCTACAGAGCGAGATCCAGGAAAAGCGCAAAGCTATAAAGAGAAACCCTGCCTCGAAAAAAAATTACTCAAAACAAGGGCTGGAGGTGTGTGTCTGTGGTCTGAAGGTGTGCTTCTGTGGTAGGGCAGTTGCCTAGCCTAGGTGAGACCTGGTTCAGTGTCCAGCACTGCACATTCACTGTGTGTAGACACACGAGACAGAAAAGCCTTCAGACATGAGCTGCATATTTATAAGTGATAGTTATAAAGGAGTTTCAATGGCTCCCAGTTAACACAAAGCTCAGAGATCATAAACACCCCAACAGACTATTTTTTAACCCAGCCTACACTCTTATCTCTGACTTGTTCAATGAAGGCAATTCAAATTTACAGTCTGATCCTGAAGCAGCTGTGCTCAGAGCTTCCCTGGTCTGAAATACTCTCTATTTTTAGTTTTCAATGATCATGCAGTTAGCTAATTATCATGAAATTTAAACTTTAACTCAAAGACATGAACAAGCTGCAACCTGTACCACAGAAAGCTCACACATGCTGCTGTAACACTCAAAAATGACTAAAACCCTGTGGCTTCTTAAAGAACTTCAGTTCTTAATGAACTTATTGCTCACTGGGATGTGGGAGAGAAAAAAAACTCGTCTTTGTCTTGCATTTTAAAATGCAAGCCAATGCAAACAGCTGCAGCTCAAGGTCGAGTACCTGTGTAGCATACCCGAGGCTTTGGACTCAATCCCCAACACAGAGGTGGAGGAAAAGCATGCCAACAAAATGTACTTTGTAGCTTTGCTGTGAGTACACTGGCTGCAGGTGTGTGTGTGTGTGTGTGTGTGTGTGTGTGTGTGTGTGTGTGTGTATATAAACTGCAAATACATTCAGACACACAAAACACATTCACATTTGTAAAGAATGTCCCTTCCTGCTCTCCGTTTGTTTTTCCTTGAGTCTGTTCTATTTGAAAAGGAATCCCATAAACACAGACACAAAGTACACGTCACCTCCAGTTGTCACCGTTGGGAAGGACATGTAGTAAGAAGTGAACTTGTTACCCTGCTCTTCTAAATTCACTGCTGAGGGAAATCAGCAGTAAGATAAATGTGTTTTGTTCGAGGCCAGCCTGGTCTACAGAGTGAGTTCCAGGACAGCCAGGGCTACTCAAAGAAATCGTGTCTCGAAAAACAAACAAAAAATACAAATGTGTCTTTCCTGTGATTATCCTAAATATACACACTTTTTAAAAATGCATGTGAGTGAGCTTTTTTTTTTTTTTTTTTTCCATAGAGGACAAAAGAGGATGACAGAACCCCAGGACTAGAGTTACAGATGGTTGTGAGCTGCCATGTGTGCTATGAATCAAACCTGGTCCTCTAGAAAAACAGCCGGGCTCTTAACCACTAAGCCATCTCTCCAGCCGCTACCTATATTTTTTTAAAAAATGAAATCCTGCCAGGCGGTGGTGGTGCACGCCTTTAAAATTCCAGCACTCGGGAGGCAGAAGCAGGTGGGGCTCTGTGAGTTCAAGGACAGCCTGGGCTATTACACAGAGAAAAACCTGTCTGGGGGGGGAAAAAAGAAAGAAAGAAAGAAGGAAGGAAGGAAGGAAGGAAGGAAGGAAGGAAGGAAGGAAGGAAGAAAGAAAGAAAGAAAGAAAGAAATCCTGTTACCCATTACCATAGCCTTTCATTTAATAAAATATTGCAGGTTTTGGTTTGGTTCTTGTCTTGTTGGTTTGAGACAAGGTGTCATACTACTATGTAGCCCAGGCTGGCCTAGAACTCACAATCCTCCTGTCTCAGCCTCCATACCTGGCAAGGGCAGCATATTTTTTCAATTTTAAGTAAATAATGTGTTCTTAAATTATCTATGCATGGCTGGGCGGTGGTGGCGCACGCCTGTAATCCCAGCAGAGGCAGAGGCAGAGGCAGGTGGATCTCTGTGAGTTTGAGGCCAGCCTGGTCTACAAAGTGAGTTCCAGGACAGCCTCCAAAGCTACAGAGAGAAACCCTGTCTCGAAAAACCAGAAAAAAAAATTATCTATGCATAACCCAGATATAACTTCAGAGAGACATACCTCACTTATTTTCCTTTTTCTACTGTCTCCAGTCTCCAAATTTCCAATATATAAACTTGACACATGAGACCACAATGCAAGCATTTCCAAGACTTGAAAGTATTCAAGTTTGAGAACAAATGTCCATACCGGCAGGCCCTGTATCTGCACAGAACTCTGTGTAAGTGCTTCAGGTATAGAAGTGAAGTATTACTGGCCGATTTTCCACATAAGCTCTATCAAGAGTAAATACAGAAGTGCAAGGAGACGTGGCTTGTGTTTATAATCCCAGCACTCAGAATGAGGCAGGAGGCTGAGGAAAGAGTTCAAGGCCAGCCTGGGCAAGACTCTTCTCAAAACAACAAAAAATTCTGTAAGTATATTCTACAGGTATATTTCAATGTACAAAGAGATTCTGAAATTTATTTAATTCATACTTGTATATACAACATTAAAAAAACAAGTTTTATAAAAGTAATGGAATCTGATTTGGAAACCTCTTTGGTTGAGGTCAGTCCCAGGCTCATCCCTTAGCCACATATCATCCTGACAGTGGCATGTGGCTGTGCTTTCCTCCAGGGACATCAGCTCTGTGGGAAGGCACTGCAAACAGGTACTCTAGGTGTGAGGACCTACTTACACTACCTCAGTCCTGCCACGCCTGGCCGTATGGACTATGCAGCTAAGAATGACTAGGATTTGAACTCAGAGATCAAGCAGGTGAGGGCACCCGCAGCACCAAGATGCCAGCTTGCCAACCTCAGTTCAGTCCTGGGAGCCTAAGGGAGAGAACAGGCTGCACAATCGTCCTTTGACTCCCACACAAGTGCAGAGGCCTGTGTGTATGTGTGTGTGTGTGTGTGTGTGTGTGTGTGTGTGTGTGTGTGTGTGTGTGTGTGTGTGTGTGTGTGTGTATGTGTGTGTCACAGTGTGTGTGTCACAGTGTGTGTGGAGGTCAGAGGTCAGTTCTCTCCTTCCTCCACTCAGATCCCAGGGACTGAACTTGAGCTATCAGGCTTGGCAACTCGGGCCTTTATGCACTGCCTCATCTTTCTAGCCCTTGATTTTTAGTAAGGGTTTAGGACAATGAAATGAGGCAGGCGGGGGTTCATTTCGGAACAATGGCACTGAAGTACTGGATCTCTTCTGCATACGAGCACATATGGACTGCTATCTGCTATCACACATAAAATCTGAAGATCAACCCCAAATGTAAGAGCTGAAACTGCACACTGAAGACTGCTGTACAATACGAATGTGCTGAGGGTCACTGAAATACGCACTTCTTCACTTGTTTTATTTCTGTGCATGGGTGTTCTGCCTGCTGTGATTCATGTGTGTCCTTGGCACTGGAAGAGACTGTAAGAGGGCATCTGAACTGGAGTTACAGACAGCTGTGAACCATCAGTAAGTGTGGAGATTCAAACCCAGGTCCTCTGGAAGAGCAGCCAGTGTTCTTGACTGCAGGGCCATCTCTCCAGCCCTTGAAATGCATGTTTTAAAGGGGTAAAGTTTTGGCACGTGTATTTTTTTAAAATCATTGGCCATGGAAGCCCTCTGGAGGCAGAGGTTAAGTTCAAAGCTGGCCTAGACTACACAACAAGGGAAAAAAAACTAGAGACAAATAAATAATCAAATAATTAAATAAATAAATGTTCAGGCTTCATGACACATGGCTACTCCTGACACACATGGGACATTCTGGCATGTTTAGAAAACTAAAAGTACATTGTTAAAACTACTTCAAAAGCCACCTCGTCCTCTTTCCCCACAGATCAGTGTGAACTGAACCCAGGACAAGAGCCTATCTCCCCAACAACCAGCAAGGTAGAAACTTCATTAAATCACTCAAGTTTATAAAAGTTTTGATCAAAAATTTTGTTTTTATTTGTTATTATTTATTTGTTTGTTTATTTTGAGGTGGGGTCTCTCTACACAGCCCTGGCTGTCTTGAAACAAACTTTGCAGACCAGAAAGGCCTCCAGCTCAGAGAAATTCGCCTGCCTCTGCTTCCCAAGTGCTGGGATTAAAGGTGTGCGCCACTGTGCATGGCCAAAGAAAAAGTTTTGATAAATCTAGCTGTGATGGCCCATGCCTAGACAGCAGGATCAGATGTTCAAATCCATCCTGAAGAATAAACAATAAAAGGGTTTTTTTGGTTTTTGTTTTTGTTTTTTGAAACAGGGTTTCTCTGTGTAGTTTTGGTGCCTGTCCTGGATCTCGCTTTGTAGACCAGGCTGGCCTCAAACTCACAGAGATCTGCCTGGCACTCCGCCTGAGTGCTAGGATTAAAGGCGTGCGCCACCACTGCCCGGCACAATAACCACTGTGATGGCTCTCCCTGACTATAAACTAAGATACAGGCAGACTCAAATGACTTCTGTGCTGGAGCACAATGATTCTTGAGGCACACCTGGAGCCACTCCCCCACCAGAAGTGCCAGACCTTCTCAAACTTTCCACCTCTGCCTTCCTTGTCTACCCAGCTGATCCCGAGATTTTCCAGCCTCAATGAAAGCATCAACCTTCTGGTACTTAAGGAAGATACTGCTACAGTTCATCTGGGGAAAAACATCATCCCTCTTCTCCCACGTTAAGGAGAACACACACTTCTAACTAAGCACGTGGCTGGGAGTGGAGTAACATAAACACCAAACATAAATACCAAAAGAATGTGAGTTCTTTATTCTCTTTGCCATCCTAGTGCTTAAACCAAGATGCCACCCACACAAATGGAGCAAGTACATGGGCACTCCAATACCACACACCCCATCAACCCCAGCCCACTTACATGTGGACTGTCTAAAGAGAAATAAACTTCTATGTCACTTACACCATGGCCAGCTTTCTCCCTATCAGAACCCAGCATAGCTCTGCACTTGGAACTTTGGTGTCCCCTCTGCTTCCTTGGGGACAAAGGCACTGTGGGCTGCTGTGCTACATGGAGAGGCTACAGTGACAGTGCCATCTAATTTACCCTGTGCTGTGGCCTGGACACACCCAGCAGACCATCTGACCTCTCAGTGGGTATTCAACGATATATATTTGAGTTTAACCATATTACTGACCTAAGTAGCAGTCATTCACTCCAGCTACCTCACTTTCTTCTAAAGTCCAGAGTGAACAGGCCTCAGCACTTACCCCAGCTCTGTTCTAAATGGCCAGTGGAGCTTTGCTGATGTTTTCACTTCTGACCAGTGTCAGTCACAAAATCTAGACTAAGTTGCACTATGCTGACATCTCATGTCAGCAACTATAAAAGACTAGAAAGAAATCCACCACTGCCCCAACACTGCCTGTGCCACCTAGCTGCTGTGCCCACTGTGTGCAGTGCTGGAGAAGCTCATTAAGGTTCCAGGTTCCCAGCTCTGGCACTGTATTTGGTCTGATGTTTCTTCTGACCATCCTTGTGAGCCCAGCAAGAAAGATCAAACAGCCTGTGCTAAGGAAAACTGCTGGATGAGCTCTGCAGTCTGACCTGAGGACTCCCAGGGCGTACTGATGTGTGTCAGGCTGACGCATGCCCAGCAGTAGTTTTTATCTAAGTTGTTCTATTCACCAATAGACTTGGAAATCAGATGTGGTGTGAAAAGCTGCTAGATCACAGAAGACCAGCTGACCCTCCTTTTCAGCCAGAGCCCCAGCAAGAGTGTCTCTTCATCCATCACAGACCAAAAAGACCATGAATTTCTAAGATCCTCCCTACTCCTTCCTTCCTGTGCGTCTCTATGACTAATTCCTGTCAACTAGTTGCTGGCTGCCTCATCCAAAGTTAATTTTATTAACACAGTCTCAAGAGTTTCACAGTGCAATCAAATATCCCAAACACCTAACCTTTAATGTTTTATATACATCCTGTACATAAAGATGGAAGGCAATTCTATATTCTCTGTGTTTCTGCACTTTGAATGTGGTCTATCACATTGAGGCCAGGTGAGGAATTTTCCATTTGTGGCATACGGTCAGTACTCACAAAGTACAAATGTCTTAGCATTTCAGATTTTAGATTTTCAGATTAGGGATGTGCATCTTACATAAACACTTCAAAAAAGCCAGGTATGGTGTTGCAGGAGCAGGCGGGTCTACATGAGTTTGAGGCCAGCCTAGTCTACAAAGTAAGTTCCAGGACAGCTAGGGCTGTTACACAGAGAAACCCTGTCTCAAAAATAAATAAATAAAATACTTTAAAAAACTGAAAAATAAAATTAAAGCTGAACAGTGGTGGTGCACGCCTTTAATCCCAGCACTCGAGAAGCAGGCGGATCTCTGTGATTTCAAGGCCAGCCTGGTCTACAAAGCGAGTGCCAGGACTGTAACACAGAGAAACCCTGTCTCAAAAAACAAAACAAACAAAAATCTACCCATGGGCTGGAGAGATGGCTCAGAGGTTAAGAGCACCGACTGCTCTTCCACAGGTCCTGAGTTCAATTCCCAGCAACCACATGGTGGCTCACAACCATCTGTAATAGATCTGGCGCCCTTTTTTGTGTACATAATAAATAAATACATCTTTAAAAAAAAAAAAAATCTACCCTTTGCCCAAACAACTCCCTGACTGACTATAGCCAACATATAAGCACCAAGAAAGACAAGAAAATCCATGAGTCAAAACGATAAGCAAATCTGTGTCCATCAACAACAACTGAATCATCAGAGCTGTAAATCTAAGTATTACGTCCGCGGAAAGGAAAGTGCTCCTGTTAACAACTCACAGGAAACAGAACAAGTGTCCTGCAAAGGAAGCCAGAACAAAGAAAACATTCCTAAGACACCATTTAAGTAAAGGAAAAAGGGGCAAACCCAGTCAGTGTTCACAGAAGTCAGTACCTAATGTTGGGGAGGGACAGTTATAGATAATAAAGGTTTGTTTTATTTTGTGACAGGGTCTCCATGTAGCCCAGGCTGGCCCCCAACTCATTACGTAGTAGTTGAGGATGACCTTGAACTTCTGGTCTTCCTGTTTCCACCTCCAGGTACATACTAACACATGCAGTTTTATGGTGTACTGGGGATCCTAGTTTTCCTGCAAGATAGATGGGCACCCTCCACACTAAACCACATCCCCTAGCCAATGCTTTCCTTCTAGACCACCAGAGCAAGTTCACAGTCACACTCCTTTTTGTAAAAATGCCATGTAAATTCGCTGAACTACAGAACTCAGTTTAATGAGCTTTGAGAAAACTATTCTGGCAGGCGGTGGTGGTGCACGCCTTTAATTCCAGCACTCGGGAGGCAGAGCCAGGCAGATCTCTGTTTGTTTGAGGTCAGCCTGGTCTACAGAGTGAGATCCAGGACAGGCACCAAAACTACACAGAGAAACCCTGTCTCAAAAAACAAAACAAAACAAAAAACAAACAAACAGACAAAAACCTGTTCTGAGGACTAGAGAGGTGGCTTGGTGGTTAGAGTACTGGCTGCTCTTTCCGAGGGCCCAGGTTCAGTTCCCAGCACCCACATCAGGAGCTTACCAATGCACAAACAAATCTGAATTCCCTACGGCTTTCTTTTCTCTCTCTTTTTTTTAACTGGGTTGTTTTGTTCTTGTTGGTTGATTGGTTGGTTTATTGAGGCAGCATGGCTTCTAACTCTATATTCTGGCCTCTGCTGCCGCATCCTATGATTAGAGGCATGCATCACCACCGCTACCTATACTGTATTTTCACACTTGCTCTTAGCCAAAGGCCAAGAAGGAACTTCCCCCAGTTTCTGTTGTTGTTTTTAAGTAACCACCTAAGCAGAGAAGTAACTGGAAGGAACGTACAGGATTAATGTTTACAGTTGGGTGCCGGAATGAAGGGATGTGCATTTTCGTCCTCGGTTTCTCTTTATCATTAAGCACTGTGGTATTCTACAGCAGAGGAGACGACAGGAGCCTGCCTTCACCTTAACTAACTTTCCATTTCAATTCTCCTGGTGGAGGGAGAGCACTGAAACCATTAACCACAATCATCACCACAAGAACACCCGAAAATTTGTTCCGGCTATTGTGGTTCTTTCCCTTTGTAAGGCCAAAGCCAGAAGAGTGTCGTCATGAGCCTGATTAAAGCTTTGGAATGTTCTAGCACCTGTTCAGTTCTGCCAATGAACAACACGTGTGCAGCATGGTAAAATCCAGACAGGACTTAACAAGTGTATCAAACACAGGCCCTGCTATTGTCAAGGTTTCTAGGCGTGGGTGCTGCTCAGGTGTTTGAGATCAGGCATCTGAGTCAGTCACCCACTCTCCTGTCTGTGTCCCTCCTCCTTGTATGTAGCACAGGTATGGGTAAAACAGAAGATGTTAGAGAGTGGTAACTAAGGAATTGTGAGCTTTTTCCCTCTTAGAAGGGAAAATGAAGACAGGAAAAACCAGTACCAAAATACACATCAACACAGAAAAAAGACTTTGGGAACAACTTCTAAGTCCCAAGATAAACATAGCACCTGGCCATGGCTTATGATGCTCCAGCTTGCTCTCACTGCATGTGTGTGACACTTTCTTTTGTAAGGTACAGAGTCAAGAGGAGGAGGTTCCAGGAAGTCCCAGATCTAGAAAGGTGTGAGACAGTCTGCAGTCACACATCCTCCAGACTTAGAGATTTCTCAGGATGGTCTAGTCTACAGGGAATGAGATGCCACTGCAAGCCATGTCAGGGTTAAGCCTTCCCAAATTAAAGTTTATTTGCAGTTCTCTATTCCCCAAACAGAAGCTGTTAGTGCCCACAGAACACTTCCCTCAGCACGGGGAATTGAATCCAAGGCCCAGCACTGGACACTATTCACAAAGCCATCATCACCAGTTAGTAGGCATAAAAGCTCTCTTCAAGTTCAAGTAGTTCAGTTCTTCTACTGTAAACATGCAGATTTTAATCCAAATCAAAACCTCTACATCACTCTGCTGCGAGATTTTGATTCTAATTCAAACCAAGAACATTAGTACCCCTTCATTTATTAATTTAGCTTTACAACAGTATGGGCTAGACATAACACTTCGGTCAGTTTTGTCTCCATTTTAATCTTTTAATTCCATATATTTGGGCAGACCACTGTGTTCTAAATAGGTGGAAAAGCTGACATTTCTCTACAAGAGACTTACAAATACTTCTCTATCAGCCAAGACAGAATCTGTCTCCTCACAGCTCTTCCATAGCAGGGCACAGACGAGAGAGCACTGACATCTTTCATGTAAACTGTAGCGGGTAGCCATCCCAGCCTTGGCCTGGAAGTGCCAACCCCCACTGAGGTAATGGTCACGCCCACAAGGCGGGGTGGAGGAGAACGCTGTAGACGAGGATCAGGAGGAGGGCTCTCTTGGCTCTGGGACCCTGGAGGCTGGAGGTAGACCTAGCAGAGTTCTCCAGAGAACACCGCTGGACTGCGCCATACCTTTGCCAGACCCTGCAACCTACCCCTTCATTTGTAAGTTACCCCACAAAAGAAACCTCCCTTTTAACTACGTGGAGTGGCCTTAATAATTTCACCAATAGTAAACCATGAAAAGTTTCACAGGAATGAAATGCTCACAGTTTAGAAGTCACTGTGGACACTAAGTATTTTACTGCCTCTATCTCAATTTCTATTTTCTAATCTCTTGAGCCATTCTAAGCCTGAGTTATTACCATGTAACTTTCTTCATCCACCCTAGCTCTGAAACTTGACTTTCCTGAACTAGCCTGGCATCATGGCCCAATTGTTTTCACATTGGCGCAGTACATGTTGCTGCATGGAGACAGCGCAAGTGCGGAGGACACCTGGGATCCCTCCAAACCCAAGGCTCAGGCTCTTTCATAAGCCCAGCCGTGGAAAAGTACGTGCAGTTACTCATGTTCAAGCAAGTTCCACTCTCCAAATGTAACTGCCACAGTGATCATCAGAAATCTCCAACCAGTTCTTATCTCATGTCTAAATGAATGCACACCTACAATCAAGCTTCAGAAACACTGCAGAGGCTGGCAGGCGACAGTTATCAGAGAGTGTCCACCTTTAGAGACAACCCGACCAAACTGCTCCCTGGAGCTTAGAAATAGTTAACTTTTAAAATTTTATTCGCGAGTGTGTGTGACTGGGGGAGGGGAGAGTGTGCTTGTCGCAGCTTGTGTGGCCGTCAGAGGACAACCTGCAGGCATCCGTTCTCTCCTCCCATCACACGGGTCCTAGAAAGATGAACCCGGGTGTGCAGGCTTGTTGGCAGGCACGTTCACCAGAGCCATGCACGCCTGACTTAAAAGTATTTAAAACAGATTTCTCTGAGTGCCATAGTCTATCATCGCTGGTCAAAGCTGAGAACATTGCTCTGAACCCCGTTGCTTCAGGTGCCTCTGTCTGCTCACTACCTTAACCCAAAGTGGTGTAGGAAAACTATTATCCCAAGCACACTGTGTACTTCAGGCAGAGAATATCAAAACCCCACAACCTAGCCCTAGCAGGGCAGAACATAACTAAATGGCAGAGCGCTGTCTAGTGTGCTAAGGCCCCGGGGTCAATCCCAAACATAAACAGAAAGAAAAAACAGTAGCACACGGTTCAGGCTGGAACCCTTCAGCACTAAAACAAAACACATTCGCAGTCTGGACGCTTCACTGTTCTTCAGGAGATCGCCCAAGGCTTGTTTTGTTTCGTTTTCTTGACATTAGGTCTCACTATTTAGCCCAGGATGGCCTAGAACTCACAGAGACCCACCTGCTTCTGCCCCTGCCCACACCCCAGTGTTGGGATTAAAGGCCACACCACCACTTCCATTTAAAGGTTGACTTGTAAATGCTTTATGGTAGTGGTTTTTTCTTTCGTTTTTCTGGTGCAGCTGCAGGATATTTGTATGCACTGACACTCTGAGATGGCCAATAAAGTTTACCTTGAATAGGAGGGCAGAGTTAGCAACTAGCTGACAAGAATTAGCCATCTAGATTTCGGAAGATTCAGAATTCTGATGGGTGATATTGCTCTGTATGCTGTGAATGTGTTGCTCTGATTGGTTGAGAAATAAAATGCTGATTGGCCAGTAGCCAGGCAGGAAGTATAGGTGGGGCAAGCAGACAAGGAGAATTCTGGGAACAGGGAGGCTGAGTCAAGCTACACAGAGAAACCCTGTCTAAAAAAAAAAAAGGAGTCAGGAGACAACAGCCCGCCATCCAGGGAGCAGCATGTAATGGCACACGGGTCACAGAACACGTGGCAACATGTAGATTAACAGAAATAGGCTGAGTTTAAGTGTAAGAGCTAGTCAATGGAAAACCTGAGCTAACAACAGAGCAGTTTAATATAAGCCTCTGTGTGTTTGCTTGGTGATGGGGGAATGTCTTTCTGTACGCTATAAATATGTTTCTCTGATTGGTTAATAAATAAAGCCATTTGGCCTATGGCAAGGCAGCTTAGAGGCAGGCAGGAAATTCAAACAGAGAGCGAGGAAGAAGGTGGGGAGAAACGCCATCAAACCACCCAAGAAGCAACATATAAGGGGACACAGGTAAAGCCACAGAACATGTGGTGATATATAGATTAATAGTTATGGGCTAATTTAAGATATAAGAGCTAGCAAAAAGCTTGAGCCATGGCCATGCAGTTATAATTAATATAAGCCTCTGTGTGTTTACTTGGGTCTGAGAGGCTGCAGACCGGGTGGGACACAGAAAAACTTCAGCTACAACTTGGGTCTGGCAGCTGCAGACTGGTCAGGACACAGAAAAACTTCAACTACAAGCTACAAATGGCGCCCAACAGCCCGAGTTTCCACCTGAAACCTGAGAATACTTAATAAGCAATTCTAAACGAAGCCAAAAAGGGGTTCCTGCTTCATGTCTCATGTGTGTGGCAAGACATCGCAACACGTGGGCTTGAGCTGCTCATGGCAGGTTCACGACGTGCGAACTGGAGCTACAACATGCACATTCCCACCAAGTTACACAGAGGTTTCTGCAAGCCACGCAACATGGTGCGTGGTGGATATAGCTTTTGCTACCAAAAAAAAAAAAAAAAAAAGGTTTCTGGGCTATATGCTGCTGAGTGGAAGCATAGACCCATGGCTTCCCAGTCAGTGGTGAGCATGGTGCCCAGAGCTGGCTGCAAACACAGTTCTGCCATGTTGGGAAGCTGAGGTGGGCAGAGCCGGCAGCCAAAGCTGCCATTTCAGACCTAGTGATTCTACAGTTTAAAGCAATAGATTCACAACAAGTCAGATTCAGATTCAATAAACCTCTAAATGGTTTACAATGTGTGTAAAAATGTACATAGGCTTAAAAGAGAGAGAAAAAGAAATATATGCAGTTATATAAAGAAATAAAGTTTTAAAAATAAAGCCTTTAAGAGAAAGTAAAAATAATATAAAAAATAAGCTGCATGAAGATGGATATTTCACAAAGAATCTGGATTGTGTTGTCTTTGGGATTTTTAACTGCAGAAAAACATTTGATTGTAAAGGCTGCTCAGTTAAACCAATGTATATTTTAAAGGTACCTTGACTTCAAAATTTGGATCTAAGGATATGTTGCTTTGGAAAAGAGTCTCTGCTTTTGTTTCCACAGGAAGCCAGAGGCTGTGGATTTGTTTCAGATTAAGATACATCAAGTTTGACCAGCCAAGACCCCCTGAAATGTCTCTGATGACACCATGGCCCAGATGATCCAACATCCAGAATGGTTTCAAGGCACCTGGCTCAGAGAATGCAGCCTAACAAACGATTTCAGTCAGAACTTAACCATAATTCCTAATTTTCTCAGGATCCCCATGAGAACACAGCACCCTTTTTCTTCTTTTTTTTTCACTTATTAAAATTTTTTCCATTTTACATATCAACCCCTGTTCCCCCTCCCTCCCCTTCTCCCACCTCCTCACCTCCCTCCCACTCTACCCCATCCACTCCTCAGAGTGGGTAAAGCCTCCCATGGGAGTCAACAAAGTCTGGCATACCAAGTTGAAGGAGAGCCTAGCCCCTCCCCATTGTATCAAGGCTGAGCAAGGTATCCCACCACAGGGAATGGGTTCCAAAAAGCCAGTTCATGCACCTGGGATAAGTCCTGGTCCTGCTGCCAGGGACCCCACAAACAGATCAAGCCACACAACTGTCACCCACATTCAGCGGGCCTAGTTCGGTCCCATGCAGGTTCCTGAGCTGTCAGTCCAGAGTCAGTGAGTTCCAAACTAGCACCAGTCAGCTGAATACAGCACCCTTTATCAGCAGGAAGTAGCCTAGAAAACTATGCCCACATTCCCAAAAAATGGATTATGGATGTTTGTCTTTGTTTAGGTTGTTGGTTACGAATTGTTATTGGTCAGTCAATCTCTTCCTAAAAGAAAAAAGGGGATATAGTATAGAAATGTAGAATCTATACAGATATGATAGGATGAAAGAGAAGATTAATGAACCTACTATTAGAGAGCAACAACAACTTGTTTAAAAATGTTTTACATTGCTATGGACTTTAGTTTATTGATACAAATTTAGAGTTGATTTTGTTATATATGTTGATGTAACTCAAATTGTAAAGGATAATTAAGAAATACAGATTAATAGTTTTCTCTGATAGTCAAACTTACAGTCCTGCTAATTTTTCTAGGTATACACAGATATATTTCAATTAGGTAGGTAA
Organism: Onychomys torridus; assembly: GCF_903995425.1. Classification (NCBI taxonomy): domain Eukaryota; kingdom Metazoa; phylum Chordata; class Mammalia; order Rodentia; family Cricetidae; genus Onychomys; species Onychomys torridus. Next base: position 64,904,847 of record NC_050458.1, on the reverse strand, counting down.
TCTTCAAACATTTCAAAGTCCTACAGAATATGGCATTTAAAATGTTTTAAAAATTTAGACTTTCCTGGACAATGAGACACATCTGCTCCTGGCAGGACTGATTTACTTCAGAGAGGAGGATGGGCATGTGGAGTTTATCTTCTTGGCAAAAATAGCCATTTGGGCAAGAAACTCTTCTTGCCTAGACTGCTGATAAAATGTTGTATTGACTGGACATGCAGGACCTGAACTTTACAAGGCAAGACAGTCCTTCAGGTTCCTGCTTTGCAGAAGAAACTGCCAGACATTCTACAGGACACAGAGAAAAGTGACTGAGAGACGCTAAGCCTGTAGGCTGAAGATGGATGTCCTAACACTGTAGACGAACTTTGGGTGACTGTCCAGGTGGTCAGCTGTCTCTGTCATTCTAGATTTTTGGAAGTTGCTTACAATGCTCTTCCTATTTACTTAGATAATATTGTATCCTTCTGCGGTCTTTGATGTAGCTGAATACTAGATAGTTACAATTATGATTTTCCTTGGTTATGATAAAAGATAAATTAGATATGAAACCTTAGACTCACAAATATAGGATAGATAAAATATTTTCTTTAATTTTACAAAATACAAATAGACCAGATATTGTAACTGTAATTCTTGCTTGATAACTGTTTGTTAGATGTAATTTCTGTATGCTGTGAATGTGTTACTCTGATTGGTTGATAAATAAAATGCTGATTGGCCAGTGGCCAGGCAAGAAGTATAGGCGGAGCAAGCAGACGAGGAGAATTCTGAGTCAGGAGACGACAGCCTGCCATCCTGGGAACAGCATGCAATGGCATACAGATAAAGTCATGGAACATGTGGCAACATATTCAGATTAACAGAAATGGGCTGAATTTAAGTGTAAGAGCTAGTCAGTGGAAAGCTTGAGCTAATGGCTGAGCAGTTTTAATTAATATAAGCCTCTGTGTGTTTACTTGGGTCTGAGCAGCTGCAGATTGGGCAGGACACAGGAAAACTTCAACTACAGCATATAGAGACACAGGAAGTAGTAGGGAGGAACATAGCTATTGGCCATTCAGTTCATCATTAAACCAGTCGGGTGCCTTAGGCAGGCGAGGCAAAACATAGACCATCTTCACACGTCCAGTGTACAACTTTCTCATACTGTGAACACACATTATCCATGCTCTTTTATATGTAATATTGCACAATAATACTTTAAACATCTAGTAAAAATCTACTCAATTCCAGAAGAATAGCACACCAGCTACAAATGCTAACAGGCAAGTCACTCACACGGACCTTGAAGAACCACATTTTATATGGTGTATGAAGAAGCAACAAACCAAGATGGGCTGTCAAACAAAACCTTCCCCAAAAGAAATATGAGCTACTTCAGAAATCAGAAGAAAACCAGCCTCTTTAAAACCTAACTAAGCATGCTTCGAGAAGCTGGAAAGACTGCTGATGAAAGCCAGGAGCAGGACCTGCTGAGGAGAGAGTGGCAGTCGCTGCTGCCACTCCAAGGGCCTGCCTGGGTTTTGAAGTCTCTCAGGCAGTGATTGATCCCCAAGCCAAACCTGCTCCAGAAAATCCCCAAAGCAAAAGGCTGTGATGCTCCAGCACTGTCACCTTCCAGGTAGGGCAGCAGATGAGATGGTTAGGACCCAGGGAACTCACCCCCAGAACTGCTCTGAGGCAGCCATGGTGGCTCACGCCCACAACCCCAGAGACAAAGGCAGGAGGATCATAACTTCAAGGCCGGCCTAGGCTAGTGAGTCCTGGGCCCTCCTCCTAGCACCAGTGAGACCCTGTCTAAAAATGCCTGCACTTTTTCAACTCCTCCAGTGTGGATCTTTATAGTGATTTTTATTCCTAATGTACATTTGTATTGGAGAATATCAGAGAACAATTTATAAAATAAATAGGTTTCTGTTTTATTTTGTTTTGGAGAGTTCAGAATCAAACCCAGGACTTTGTGCATATGTAGCTACTGAACTATACTCCCTGTTAGTGGACTAGACATCGTTAATGTAATTCTTGACTATATATGTTGTATATACTTATTGGGTACAGTTTTTCTTGTATTAGTTATAAGCTTTTTTAAATTTTAGACAAAAGGGGGAAATGTCGTGATAGTGTCCCCCAATATATTGTGCACCCTAATAAACTTATCTGGGGCAGAGAACAGAACAGCCACTAGATATAAAGGCTAGAAAATGGTGGCACTCACACCTTTAATCCTAGCATTCCTGAGGCAGAGATCCAAATGGATCTCTGTGAGTTCAAATCCACACTGGAAACAGCCAGGCATGGTGACTCACGCCTTTAATCCCAGGAAGTGATGGAAGGAAGCAGAAAAGTATATAAGACGTGTGGCCCAGGAACTAGGGTCAGTTAAGCTTTTAGGCTTTTAGCAGCAGTTCAGCTGAGATTCATTCTGGATGAGGACTCAGAGGCTTCCAGTTTGAGGAAACAGGATCGGCTGAGAAGTTGGCGAGGTGAGATTAGCTGTGGCCTGTGTTCTGTCTCTCTGATCTTCCAGCATTGACCCCAATATCTGCCTCTTGGGTTTGTTTTATTAATAAGACCTTTTTTTGTTTTGTTTTTGTTTTTGTTTTGTTTTTCAAGACAGGGTTTCTCTGTGTAGTTTTGGTGCCTGTCCTGGATCTTGCTCTGTAGACCAGGCTGGCCTCGAACTCACAGAGATCCGCCTGGCTCTGCCTCCAGAGAGCCGGGATTAAAGGCATGCACCACTACTGCCAGGCTGTAAGACCTTATAAGATTCGTGTTACAATTCCCAGCCAAGAGGAGCACTTTTAAAAATAGACATATTAAAGACTTTCTGATCTGCCAGGCAGTAGTGGCGCACCTTTAACCCCAGCACTCAGAAGAGCTGAATCAGGTAAATCTGAGTTTGAAGCCAGCCTGGTCTACTGAGTATCAGGACAGCCAGGGATACACAGAGAAACCCTGTCTCAAAAAAACTAAAAGAATAAAAGACTTTCTGGGATACCTTAGTTGTCAACTTTATTAAGACTATATATAGTCTGTCCACCACCTGATGTAAAATAATATGAAACAACTAAATACTAAAGAGAGAAACCCAGGTGTGATAGCACACACCTGTAATACCACAACTTGAGAGACTGAAACAAGAGAATCAAGAGTTGATACCAGCCTTGGATACATAGTGAGACTATATGAAAGACAGATGGGGCTAGACTCAGCAGTTAAAAACACTTGCTGATCTTCCAAAGGACCCAGGTTTGATTCCCAGCACCCACACAAAGGCCCACAGACATCAATAACTCCAGTTCTAGGGAATCCAATACCTTCTTCTGGCTCCAATCAGCACCAGCATTGGATGTGGTACACAAACATGCAGGCAAAACGCTCATACACATAAGCTTAAATTAAATAAAAGTAATTTTTTAACAGATCCTGCCTCAAGTCTATTTGTAAAAACAGCATGGGGTCCTGATCATCTGCAAATAGTGTGTAGGTGTGTCACAACAGTCCATCTGTCTGGCAGACAAACTTTTTCTATGGGGCCTTCACAGGGGCCTGGGCACCTTTGGGAGCCTGAGCTGGAGCTGAGCCTTGGGCTTTGGTTGGCAGAGCCCATGGCCCTTGGCCATGGAGCTTCTAATCCGCTTCCCGAGCTTGGGGTGAGCGATGAAAGCAAGATGGCTGAGCTTGCGGCTGGGGCCCTTCGGCATCTTGGGTTTAACCACCTCGGGCTTCACAAGGGCCTTGATGGCCTCTGCACGGACACTCACTGCCTTTGCGTTGTTGGCCTGCATCTTCTTCAGGCCTTTCTTGTGCTTCTTGGCGAAGCACATGTTCCTCAGGAACTTGGGGTCCACCCCCTTGAGAGATTCATATCTTTGTGACCTGGGTTTCTTGATACCATTTCTGTGCCATTTTCGAGATTGGTTGTGTGTGGTGTGGTTCTTGGATTTGGCCATGTTGGAATGGTAGCCGGCGGCTCCTCAAATAAAAATAATTTTTAAAGGGGGGCGGAAAAGAATTTTTTGAAAGGTTCGTACTTTACAGTTTAGCATGCATGCTCTTCATGTCATACCCATTACCAGTTTGGGGTTGTTAGCAATATGGCTGCATGAGCCAGTCCCATTCTGTGGCCCTGGCTAGCCTAGGCTCACTAGGTAGACTGGATTGGCTTAAACTCAGAGATCTGCTTGCTTCTGCCTCCCATATGCTGGGACTGATATATTGTGTCACTGCCCAGAATAATTTCCAATTTAAAAAAATAAGAAGAAAATAACAATTCAACTGTAAGAAACATCATCAGTTGAACAAGCTCTACAAAGAAAAGTTAGCAGACCTTGAAGTCAGAACTGTTCTCACTGAGTGGTGTAGGTGTGAGTGAGAGAGATTATACTCCTTCTAGGAACCCAACAGTAGTTCTAGGTTCCAAAAGCAATACTTACTTAATAATGACATTACAAAAGCGGTGGAGTCTAAACATTTAGGCGTAATTTGCACATGTAGTATCAGGACTAAGCAACACACAAAATAAACACATTGTTCCCGTTGATGACTTAAGAACAGAATAGCACAGGTAAGATGTAACGAGGTCCGGGGCTAGGGTGTGATGAAGTGGTACAGCATTTGTTGTGCATGTGCAAGGCCCTGGGTTCAATCTCAGCTTTTGTTAAAGCCAGGAGTGGTGGAGCACATCGCACCCCAGCGATGGGGAGGATACTGAGACCCCTCAAAAAGACACAGGAAAAACAGGGTGGAGGCTGAAGAGATGCTCAGTGTTAACAGCACTTGCTGCTCTTGCAGAGCACCCACACCAGGCAGCTCACAACTGCCTATAACTCCAGTTCCGGAGGCCCCAACATTCTCTGGCCTCGGTGGATGTATTTGTGGTACATATATACATACAAACACATAAATAAGAATAAATAAATAAATAAATCCTTTAAAAAAATAAAAAGCTACCAGGGGAAAAAATGAAAATATAACTGCAAAACCTGAGGAAAAAAAGAGTACACAGAGGGTTAATTCTCATTGTTCCTGACAGGGAATCACAGGGTAACTCCTGAAGTTGTTACAACGGGCGCGCGTGCGTGTGTGTGCGTGTGTGTGTGCGTGCGTGTGTGCGTGCGTGCGTGTGTGTGTGTGTGTGTGTGTGTGTGTGTGTACTATGCAGCCCTGGCTAGCATAAACTCACTATTCACTATGTAGACCAGGCTAACTCTGAAATCAGATATCTACCTGCCTCTGCCTCCCCAGTTCTGAGATTAAAGGAATGTACCAGCACACCTAGCTCCTACAATGTGTTTTTTAATTTAGTCTATTAACTATCAGAACGACAAAAGGGAGTTTAGAAAATGGTGACATTTGGGGAACTTGTGAATGGAGCATGGAGGTTGACAGAAGGCTATTTCCCCTCTTCATACTTGTGAGTTTCTCCAAATGTTCCTATGACTTTTTATGAAAAGAAAAAAAAAAAAAAGATGAGGTGTTCTTACAAGCATTTTCTTGCCTCATCTGCACCCCAATAGCCCTAAAATAAGAGGACTGTTTCCTTTCCTCCAAACACATGTGCACACAAAGACAGCAGCACAGGCATGTGTCAGACACACTAGCCTGTGAAGGTGAGCTCAATAGTGCTGTGGTCCTGACCTGTCCTACTGACAGCCTGGCTCTTCCGCCAGGCCCAGAGTTCTGCCTTATCCTCAGACCATCAAAACCCACCACACCCACCTGTGTGAGATCCTGATGCCATGTGGCCTCCAAATCCATGCTGACCATGCTGACGGGCAGGCTGGCCACCGCCCCGAAGCTGTCGTAGCTGGTCACCCTCCTCAGGCGCTCATCCTCCTGCCTCCACTTTGCTCACTCCCACACCAACGTCATCCCCAAGTGCTCTTGACTTAGGGCGAACAGCTTCCTCCAGCCAAGCCACCGCCCTTTACCTAATGATCCACCCAGTCAATATCCAGTCTCCAGAGCCAACTCCAGCATTTCTTTGCCCGGTCTCCCCGCCCCCACTACACCCCAGCATCCTCCAGTACTGGTCCTACAGCCTTTGAATCTGCCTTTGTTCTCCATTCGGACAGAAGCCTACACCCATTGTCTCCATCCTGACCATCATTTCCAACCCAGCCTCTTACTCAGCCTCAGAACTAGCAAATGTGCTCCCCTCCCCATCGTATCTCCCAGTTTCTCTACAGCTTCGAATCTGAGCATCTCTCTCCACCACAGCACCACACCACCCACCGGAGTGCCACTTCTGTGCCCACCCCAGCACCTCAGGAGTCATCTTTCCCCTCCAGCCATTCCCAAACAGGAGAAGACAAGCCTTCCAGCCTGCAGGGCACCTGCAACATCCTGCACTTCCCAGAGACTCATCTGTGGGCAAGAGTCTTCCCATGCGCTCCACTTTCTCTCCTGAATGATCACCTCCTCCTGTTAAATCATCTAACCCACTGTCCACGAATATGCTCACACCTCCACTATGAGATGAAGCCTTCACTCTGTCCACTAGATATTGGGTGTCTGTCTAGCCACAGCACACTGGGCAGAGCTGCCTGTATTTCCTCCTCAATGTGACTGCCCAACACATCAAACCATCAATTACCTCCCAAGTATAAAAGCAGGGAGTGTGGCTCAGTGGTGGAGCACCTGCACAGCATGCACAAGGTCATGGAGTCAATCACTAGATCAAGAAAAAATACTGTTTGATTTTAAAAAGAGAAAACTCAACATACACACTCTGAGTATAAAGTAGTGCCCGTTCGTTCACACTCTGGATTTCCTTCCCGAAGTCGCTGTCCTAACGGAACTGAAGCAAGGCCTTCTCCTTTCTGTACATTCTCATGGACACAGCCAATCACAAGCTCTCTTAGCAGCACAAAACCAGGAGCTGGAACAAAGCAGGTTCTCAGCCAACAAGACAGCTCAGCAGGCTGTACAAGCCTGACAACCTAAGGTCAGTCCCTGGAACCCACGTTTAAAAAACAAAAACTAGCCGGGCGCCACCACCGCCCGGCAGATCAGAAAGTCTTTAATACGTCTATTTTTAAAAGTGCTCCTCTTGGCTGGGAATTGTAACACGAATCTTAAAAGGTCTTATAGCCAGGCAGTGGTGGTGCACGCCTTTAATCCCAGCACTCGGGAGGCAGAGGCAGGCGGATCTCTGTGAGTTCGAGGCCAGCCTGGGCTACAAAGTGAGTTCCAGGACAGCCTCCAAAGCTACACAGAGAAACCCTGTCTTGACAAAACAAAACAAGCTAGCTGTGCTCTCATCTGTGGTACTCCAGTACTCCTACAGTGGGAAAGAAGGCAGAGAAAACCCCACTGAGTCATCATCTCTCCAGTCCAGATCAAAATTACTAAAAGGTGTTTTTTAGATAATAGCATATTATAAACCTCAGTAAAACAAGGATTTCACTATAACTTAGTTTTCTGTAAGTGTGAGAAACAGGTCCCCGCTTTTTGATGCCACAGTACCCACATGACTTGTTGCCCAAGTTCTCCTCAAAGTGCTGACGAAGTCATTTCTTCTTCTGCAAATGCCCGCCCACTGTGGTACTGCTTAACTAACAGCTAACCACTTAACCTGTAGAGTGGTGGAGACAGTTTCCTACCACCACTATGTACCGAAACAAATCATGACTATACCAAGTTCCAACTGTGACATCTTCGTCACTTCTGTCTGAAGGAAATGTCCTTCCATCTCCGAAAAGTAGCAGGTACTTTTAACACCCTGCAGCTGCCTTCCCTCACAGAATTCACCGGTGTGTAGAATCTGTAGCTTGCTTTCAGTAAATCACCCATAGAGCCTGTCTTTTCTGATGGACACTCTCCTTCACAGGGACCATGTTCTAACAAACGAGAAGAGCCTCAGCCCAGCCCCGCTGTCCAGCCTTGTAGAGCTCACCTTTCAGAAGCCTGTCTCCAGAACCAGTCAGTTCAATGAGAGAAAAGAAAAGACACACAGCTTGGTTGGGTTCTTTTATTTCAGCCCAAGTCTAAAGGACTGTAACCTCCTTCCTATTCTGTTCCCTTCCAGAAAGATCCTGAAAAATAAGAAGTCTTCAACTTGACTAACTAAAACAGAGCATTGTAACCAAATAAGTGTGTAATAGTCCCTAATTCTAGATAAAGCCTGACAAATACAGTTGTGTCTCTTGTGACTCCCTGTGACAACACACATCCTCTTTCTCACTATTACCTGTACTTCTACATTACTGGAGAAACAGGTTGGCTACAGCTGGGGAAGTCATTTCCTGCTGAATGAATCAGAAACAGATCACAGGAAAGAGCCTGATGAGGACCCTGAGCTCACCCAGAGCTCAGGTTTCTGTTGGTTTTCTCAAGGAGGGACAGTGAGGAGCTGGACTCCCTTCCTTTCCCAACTTCCTAAGAAGCCAAGGGCCGTCTGCTGCTTGTGGGGCAGAATGAGCCAGCACGCACACAGGTGTGCTGAGCCCCTCTGCAGCTCACAGCCACACCCATCCTGCAGGTCTGAGACTCGGGCCTCTTGTCTCACCTACTGTTAGTCATCCTGTCTGGCATGGCCTTGCCTCAGCTGCCTTCTGTCCATGATCATGACCTTGTATGTGCCTCCTGAGTACAGCCATTTAAGGAGTGGGTCGTTTCTGGGTTTAGTTGGTTGTTTGGGGATTTTGTCTTCTTCTTCTTCTTCTTTTTTTTTTTTTTTAATGTCTTCACAAAGTTTTTCCCAAAAATACATACACTCACTTTTTATTCTTTATTCTGACTGACAAAGTAATCACAAGGCCATCCAGAGAGGCCTCTCAACTTCCTTTCCTACCACTTACAACTATCTGCCTTTCCCTGTTCTCTCCTCATTCCCTGATGAGGTCACTCCAGCCTGGATGATTGCTCCAGCAGTGCTTGGGAATCTCCACTTCAATGACTCAACAGGACCATGTTCCTCCTCCAAGTCTGCAACCCACTCTCCCCCAACTCTAACATGCTCAAATCTCTCCTGTTTGGCCATCAGAAGCATGCCAGTGTCTACCACACCAGCAGTTCTTTCCATCCTTGTGGTGGTTGGGACAAGGGTCCTTCTTTCTAGTGGGACAGACAAGGAATAGACACATGGACAAACAACCTACTATTGCAGCTCCTCATAGCCAGGCTGTGACCCTGGCTGCCTCCAGTTCCGCTTCTCTCTGCTTTGCACGCTTCACCAAGAGGAACCCAACATGATGCAGCCTCCCACACACAACACCTGTCCCCAGGGCCACTAGAACTGCCTGTCACTCCAGCATGAAGACTGCACTGAGTTTGAGTCAGCTTAGATCACAAAGGGAGGACCAGGTCAACCAGGGCTATGCAGGGAGACCCTGTCTCTCAAACAAGAAACACCCAACAAAAAGCTCAGGCAAAGGCACCACCGACAGCCGGTCTGTTCCTCGGCCTGTAAGTTGGGTGGCATTTCCGAGCCCTTCGGTCAAGCTCCCGGCAGCTCACTCTGGAGGAAACCCCACTGCTCTGTCCTTCTCTCACAGGTTCCTTTCCTGCAGCTCCCAATGTCGGTACTTCCCGGAGCTCTGTTTTCTTCCTCTTCCGGAAGCCAGCTCTCCTGGACAACCTCCATCACACCCGTTACGGAGGGTATACTGAGGAGCACTGAGTGCGTCGGCCGGTCAGAAAGGCCAGGCCTTCCTGAAGCAGCCACAGCCACAGAGCCTACGACTGCTACAGACCTCCAGCTGTATGTCCGCACAGCCAGTGAGCCTGACTCTGTCTCCCCTCTACCCTCCCTAAGTTAGGAACAGGGCCAGCAAGGCCAGCGCTCTCTCTAGAAGCCTTGGAGCCTAGTAGTCCACTGGATTCTTCCACCAAATCTCCTATCTGCAGCCCTCCTGCTTCTCCAGAGTCAACAATTCTGCCTCCTTGCTACCTGTTTCCACTCCACCTTCCCTATCTCACGTAGAGGAAGTGGCTTTAGCCACTGGATGAGTGAGTGAGTGAGTGAGTGAGTGAGTCTCCTGCGCTGTGGCTTCCTGGCCCCAGGCTTCACCAGTTAGGATCACTACACACTGTACCCTATGTGAATGGGGCCCTTTATCACATGACGTGGGAGCCTAAATCTATCCCTCGCTAGGGAAACACTCATCTGTAACTCTTCATAACTTCTGAGGACAGTCTTTAAAGTCTTTCCTCAGAAAAAAGGGATATGAGGCCAACTGCCACAGCACACACCAAGTGGCCAGCCACTCAAGCAAACTGTAGTCATTATGAACCTTAAACATAAAGATTTCATTTCATCTTAGATTCTCTGTTTTTTTCTTCAACTTGTGTGTGTGATGCATACGTGTAGGTGTACATGTTTGGCACCCATGTGTAGGGTTGCACATGCATGTGGCTACACTTGATGTTGGGAATCATTCTCAATTGGTTGATTCCTCCACCTTTATTCAACGAGGCAGGGTCTCTCAATCAAACCCAGAGCTCATTGATGCTATGGCTAGTCTCACTAGCCAGCTTGGTCTGGGGATCCCCATGTCTGCTTTCTGAGGCTAGACTGGGTTGCCACGCCCACCCAGTATTTACCAGGCTCTAGGGTGCAAGTGCCAGTCCTCGTGTTGGAGGCTAAACTACTGAGTCACCCCCAGCCCTCACCTTGGGCTTCCAAGCCTTTATTAAAACAGTAATATATTCCACCAAACTTTAACTAGACCAACATTCCAAATTGTACCACGTACCACAGAACTGAGCAAGTGTAGTACATCAACACAGATCCTCAATAAGAAGTCATGGTCACCTGCATCCTCTGAGACTATGTGATCCACATGGTAGCCCTGACCCCAGTCATGCCTTCAGCCTTGCCCATGCATACAGGCAAACTAGACGTGCTGAACTCTAGTCACAAACCTGGTCTCCTCCTCCCCTAGCCATCTGCCCAAACTCCTACTGAGCCTCAATGACACCATCTCCCATAATACTGCAGGGCCACCAATATCCTTCATCTTAGCATCTTAAAGTGTTTGTGTCTCCTTTTGGTACACACACACTTATGGCATTTACTATGCAATAAAGATACTATTTGCAACCAATATGGTAGCACATGCCTACAATCCCAGCATTCAGGAGGCAGAGGCAGGTGGATCTCTCTAAATTCTGGGCCAGCCAGAACTACAAAGCCAGGCCCTATCTCAAAAACAATAAATAAATAGAAATGTGTAAAAATAGGGACTGGAGAGATGGCTCAATGGTTAAAGGCACTGGCTGTTCTTCAAGAGGACCTAATTTCAGGTGGGTGTGGTGGTGGCGCACGCCTTTGATCCCAGCACTCGGGAGGCAGAGCCAGATGGACCTCTGTGAGTTCGAGGCCAGCCTGGTCTACAGAGTGAGTTCCAGGAAAGGTGCCAAAGCTACAGAGAAACCATGTCTCGGAAAACAAAAAAACAAAAACAAAAACAAAGGTATTTGGTTTATTTCAAATGATCACAGCAGGACAGAGCAGGATGGACTGGGGGAGAAAAGACCAGCAGTGGGTGCTTCAGGGGAGTGACAGACAGAAGAGTCAGCAGAACCCAGGGCTCCATCTGAAGCCCCATTTTAAAGTGGGTAAACTGCTATGGCGAGAACGTTGGTGAACTCCCCATCCCCACTCCTATGCTGAACTTCGTTCCCAGTGTGGCTGTGGGAAGAGGGAGGCAGGGCTTTCAACAGGGCCTAGGAGCACTCATGCACAGGAGTAGTGCCCATTCTCACACAAAAGCCTGCGGAAATCCTGTTCGCCCCTATCTGTGGACAGAGCTAGAAGGCAGCATCTCTGAAGCAGAGCACAGCCCTCACAAGAATGCAGGAGCTCTGGCTTCTTGACTTGTAAATGGTAAACAATCATTTTCTATTCTATACCTATCATCTGGCCTACAGAACTCTGTGATAGCATCGGGAACAATCTTAGAGGATGCACTAGCTACTGTCTCGTTGCTATGACAGAAGACTCTGTTGAGAGACAGATTTATTTGGCTCACAGTTAAGGGGCACAGTCCCTCACGGCACAGAAGGCCTGGGGCAGCAAACTGGACAGCACAGAAAGAGATGTGTGAACTTGGGTCTGCTTGTTTTCTGTCTTTCCTCCACTTTTATCCAGTCCAGGACCCCAGCCTGTGAGGTGTGCTACCTACACTAACAGCAATCTTCCTACTTTCCCTTCAGCTAATCCGCTCTGGAAAAGCCTTTGAAGATACAACCCAAGGTCAATCTCATTAATGCTGATGTTTCTTAGTCCAGTCATTTGCAGTAGTTTGAATGTAATTGGCTCCCATAAGCTCACAGGGAGTTGCACTATTAGGAGGTGTGGCTTTGTTGGAGTAGATGTGACCTTGATGAAGGAAGTGTGTCACTGTAGGGGCAGGCTTTGAAGTCTCTTTTGCTTTTAAGAGTGACACTCAGTCAACTTCCTGTTGCCTGCAAGCTGTAGGACTGACTCTTCAGCTCCCTCTCCAGCACCACGTCTGCCTGCATGCTGCCATGCTCCCCAACATGATGATAATGGACTGAACCTCTGGAACTGTAAGCCAGCCCCCTCAATTAAATGTTTTCCTTTGGGGCTGGAGAGATAGCTTAGTGGTTAAGAGCACTGGTTGTTCTTCCAGAGGACCTGAGTTCAATTCCCAGCACCCACATGGTGGCTCACAACTCTAACTCCAGTTCCAGGAAATCTGACACCCTCACACAGACACGCATGCAGACAAAACACCAATGCATGTAAAAATTAATCAATTATTTTAAAAAATGCTTTCCTTTATAAGAGTTGATGTGTGGTCATAGTGTCTCTTCGCGGCAATAGAAATCCTAAGACATAAGTTGACAATGGAAATCGACCATCCCAGACAGAAAGTCAGCATTCCGAAATAATGGCCATCGTTGGAGAAAGGAAGGAGATATAGAAGAGGAATCAGGACAGGGAAAGCTTTGGATCTACTAAGTAAGTGGTGTCGGAAGACAGCAGAGGACGTCAGTGCTGGAGAGTTAATAGCCGGGAGTCCACTGAGGGCCACTGACAGCTGACGCTCTGGGCATGTGTGAGACTGTACGTGTATGTAAGTACAATGACAAAGAATAACAAGCTACTGAAGACACCTGCATCAGAGGAAAGATGGTGTAAGAAACCAGGACAAAGCATGAGAACAGCCTGGGAACCAGAAGGATCCATGCCATCAAGTTAAGAAAAGAGAAAACGCCACTGAGATCATGATCCACACAGCCAGGGATGGTAGTCACACTTGTAATCCCAGCATTCAGGAGGCCGAGGCAAAGAGTACCACAGGCTCAAAGCCACCCTGGGCTAGAGACCTGCCTCAAAAAGATTAAAAAATTAAAAACAACAAGCAAAGGGCAATGTCCAGCACTACAGAGAAATCCAGAAGCACTCAGTCTGAAATGAGACTAACCAGTAGCCATGGCAACAGCTGTTTCAGTGGCTTGATGAGGCAGACACAGTGGACCGAGCAGTGAGCAAAGGAAAGCAGAAAAAGACACAGCTGGTATCTCTTCTGCTCTAGACACTCTAGGAGAATGCTGACACGTGACAGCAAGCAGCCACTCATGTAAAAATCTGGAGAAGGCTTTGTTGTGTTCCCCCGACTTCCCAGAAAACACTGCAACAACTGTAAACGCTGAGAAGAGCCGAGAGTCAAGGACTTACATGAGCAGCTGCGCCAAAAGGAGCAAGGTAAAAAAAAGGTTAGGGACGAAGAGACAGGCGGGTCCCAGATCCCAGAGGAGCACCGGGACGGGCGGGTGGCGTTAAGAACGCAGCGGAGGTGTGCACTTCAGAACACGAAGGGAGGTAAAGGTGGGAACTGGAGAGGCAGCTCAGGAGTTAGGAGCACCGTGTGCTCTTGCAGAGGACCTGAGTTCAATTCTCAGCACCCACATGATGGTCCCCAACCATCCTAACTCCAGTTCCAGGACATCCAAAGGCCTCTTCTGGCCTCCATGGTACACAACAATCAAATGGGCTACTGATGTGTTCAGAAGAATTAGCACTGACCCCAAGGTAAGCAACACATGAGCTTATCTGTTCTGTCAGGAAACTTATAATGCAAAGACGATGAATATCAGACCCTTGGACTCAGCAAAGGCTTCAAATGTAAGCTCTAGCATCAAAAAAGACCATAGGTCATCCAAGAGGACAGGCCAGCCAGGCCTGGACTACAGGGCTCAACAAGGCTGGCTGAGGTCAACTCAAAGGAGAGAAGATCCCAGAAAATAACTGGAGGAGGGCGCAAAAGAAGGTGCTGGGGGGGGAGGGGCTTAGGCTCAGCCTGCTGAGGGCTAAAGCCCTCATACCAGCCTTGCATGGCTAGCATGTGCCTGATCCTTCAGGCTCAGGCATGCATCTCATGCATACAGCAGATGTATGTCTACAGGAACAAACCAACGGTTCTTCTGCTCTAGGCGGCCATTTGTGGAACCAGCGTGTGAGACCAGGGATCTAGGCTGTCAGCAGAACAACTGATGGTAGGGTGAAACTGCTTAAAATACATCTCCACAAACTGACTCCATTCATCACTTCAGAGGGCCTCTTCTGTTCAGTAGCGCAAGGTGTTAGAAACAGCCCCGTCACTGAGCATCTGTTCACCAGGGGGCAAATAAAGGTGAACACGTGTTAAATGCCCTTCATGCCATATTATACCCAGCTCATATTAAATTTCCTTACAACTCTAAGGAGGGATTCAGTCTTTAGATAGAAGAAACCCAAAAAGGGGTGTCAGGCAGTTTGTCCAAGGCCACACAGCTAGCTAAGGGATGTAGCCAGGACTTGGACCAAGATACCAACCAGACACCAACAATACTTCTCAAATGATTATACAATCCCATCTCATGCCAAGATCAAGTCATCAAGATAGAGACTTGATTTTTCCCCCATTCAAATCAAATTGAACCAAGCAAAAATTCATTGCAATCCTAAAGCCACACCACGAAAGAAACGGGGCAGAAGGCAGGAGAGACTGCTCAGTGCTTGAGGGCACATACACTCTTGTAAATGCACAAGTGTGGTTCCCAGGGCCCACATCACTCACTAATAACCACCTGTAACTCCAGCTACAGGGGATCCAACAGCCTCTTCTGGCCTCCAAGGACACCTGCACTCACATCATGTGTGAACACACATACACACACACTCACAATTAAACAACAATAAGCCAGGTGTGGTAGCACATGCCTTTAATCTCAGCACTCAGGAGGCAGAAGCAGGTGGATCTGTATGAGTTCAAGGACACCTTGGTCTGCATAGCAAATTCCAGACCCTGTCTCAAATAATAATAATAATAATAAAAATGATGATAATAATAATAAATAAAATTAAAAGACAAAAATAATTATAAAAAATAAAAATAAGGGCAGAAGAGATGGGTCAGCAGTTAAAAGTACTGCCTGATCTTAAAGAGGACCTGGGTTCAATTCCCAGGACCCACATGGCAGCTCACACCAGTCAGTAAGTTAAGGGGCTCCATGCCTCTTCCTGTCTTCAAGGGCAACATACATACACACAGACAGAACACTTATGAACATAATACACACACACACACACACACACACACACACACACACATACACACACACACACACATATGTATATATAAAAGAAAGAAAAAAGGAGGACAGAAAGGGAAAAGAAACAAGCCGCATGTGGTGGTGCATGCTTATAATCCCAGCACTTGGAAGGATGAAGCAAGAGGATGGTGAATTCCAGGCCAGCCTGAGCTACACAGTAAGACCTTGTCTGGGTTTATTTAAAAGAAAATATAGGGGCTGGAGAGATGGTTCAGCAGTAAGAGCACTGGCTGCTCTTCCAGAGGGCCCGGGGTTCAAGTCTCAGCACCCATATGGCAGCTCAACTGTCTGCACTGCACACCCTCTGTGGGGACCAGCCACCCAGTGAGGTGCAAACACAGACTGCAGACTAAACAGCCATACACATTTTTAAGGAGGAAGAGGAGGAGCCAGACATAGCGGTACAGCATTTAGTCCCAGCACTTGGAAGAGGGAGTCAGATCCCTGTGAGTTCAAGGCCAGCCTGGGCTACAGAGTGGATTTAAGCCAGCTTGGTCTACATTGTTAAGACACTGTCTCAAAAAACAAAAAAAACCAACAACAACTTAAAAAGAAAGAAAATATAAATGGCTGCTGTAATTTATATTAAATGGAAAGCAGTTTAACTAGAAAACATGTAACTGAAAATGTAAACTGGTAATAAAGAATTATAACTACAGGCAAGAAGGGGCATTGTTCCACATTTTGGCATGAGCGCAATGGAGATCTGAGCCAGCCTAGACTCTCTTTCCAAAGAGGAAAAAAAATAAGTATAAACTACAGAGCCGGGTGATGGTGACACAGTACAATGGCAGAGCACTCACCGAGCATGTGTAAGGCCTGACTCAATCCCCAACAGTCCAATAAAAAAATAATACAGGGGGTGCTGGCACACGCCTTTACTCCCAGCACTGGGAGGCAGAGGCAGGTGGATCTCTGTGAGTTCAAGACCAGCCTGGGCTACCAGTGAGTTCCAAGAAAGGCGCAAAGCTACAGAGAAACCCTGTCTCGAAAAACAAAACAACAACAACAACAATAATAATAATACATTTTAAAAACACAAACTGGGACTGGCCCAGAGGCTCATCACAACAGCACCAGCCAACAAGCCTAACAACCTTTTGTTCACCATCCAGGATCTGTAGGTGGGAGGGAGAAAACTGATCCCACAGTGCTGACTTCCATTCATGCACCATGACACATTATGTGCACACACACACACACACACACACACACAAGCTAATGTGCATACACAGAATGCAATTAATAATTAATGTAATTCAATAAAAGTCTATAGAACTGAGTGAGAGTAGAAATCAGTGGTAGAACGCTTGCTTAGCATGCAGCAATATAAATAAAAACAACAATCTATATTCTAGATTGAAAATTCTTAGCACCAGGTATTTCAGCTGCTTAGCTGTGGCTCCAGGGTATGTGTGTAGCCTGCAACTCCATGAGTAAGTGACATCTGGAGGGAAGTGACCAGGGTCCCCTCTACAGGTAAACAGAAAGACTTTACAAATTTTCTGCTGGCAAAAGTCGATCTGCCCATTTCTGAGATTAAAACAGTCTGCCCATCATCTCCCCTCCCTTTTCAACTCTCCTACAACTACTAAAAAGGTGCCCTCTACATCTCCACCTTCAAGGTGAACTCAGAGATAGGGACTGAAACATGTAGAGACAGAGAGGATGTGTTGCCGCTCCTGCCCAGAGAAGTGTTCAAACAAGAAAAGGGAGGCTCCCTTCCGGTAAGTGTTATTTTATCTTAAATACCTTTCCAGTCGCCGCCGCCGCCGCCTTCTCAGACACGGAAAGACTTGCTCACCCTCCAGCCTGCAGCACCAGTGCTGGTCTAACACCCATCTTCCCTCACGACTTGCTGTGCACCGGCCAAATCACAGCCTTCGCTACCAACCCCACAAACCTTGAGTTTACAGCTCTCTGCTGCTGTTCACAACAGAAAAGCTTCCTTTCTTAGAAGGCAGCCCCTGCACACGGCGTATCATGGTCTCGTGTGACATTTTGTTGACATTTTTAAGAGATGTCCTCTAGCAGGCTTGAAAGCTGGCACAGCATCCTGCTCACCTTTGTGTCCTCTGCACAGAGAGGCACAGAATACAGCAGCTGAGCAGCAGGCAGACACCATGAATCTGAGAACCAACAAGGCTCTTCAGAACTGTGGCATAAACACTGAATGCAGTGTTTCCTTAGAGGGGGAAAAAAACTATTGTGCAATCACAACTCAGATATTTAAATCGTTCAGATCCTATAATTATATCACAGCTTGAGATAATGGCACCCGCTAGCTGTGCAGCTTTAAACAAAACACTTAACCTTTCTGAGTCCAAATTCTCCCTTCTGTTAAACCAAAGTGGGGAAGGGGATTAAATATACCTGCTTTACCTGCTCAAGAAGGTTAGTGGTACTCAAAGGACGGTATGTAAGAGAAGCAGTCTACAACAGAGCATCAGACAGATGCAAGCAAACAATTCTAATCGAGCCCCATTACAGCATGGGGGTGAAGTCCAACAGCTCCCTGTCAACAGCCGACACAGGTAGAGATTGAGAAATCACTGAAACAGGGACTGTGGTCAAAATCCTATCCGACTCATCTATCAAATTCATGTGTAAATCCACTTTCTAAATGGTTCTCCGGACAGTTTCAGGCTGTTAGTGCAGAAGCACTCCACGGTGAGCAGCCTGGAGCAGCTGACCCCTCATCACACAGGCTCTCTGCACCGAGCTCTGCGGCAAACAGCCCAAAGGAGGCACAGACCTGCAGCTCAGCAGACCATCTATGACCAAAGCCTGCAGCAGGACACACACACAAAGAAAATCCTCTACCGTCCTTCACTCAGACACTCCCTATCTTTAGGACCAGCTACAGCCTGAACCTAAGGAAAACGGCATGGAAAGATGGAACGCACCAATGTCAACAAGTCGTGACAGACAGACAGAAGCCTTTAAAAAAAAAAAAAAAAAAAAAGCCAAGTCTTTTTGTCAGAACAGTAATTATAGAGAAAATGTTTTTTAAAATGGAAAGGTTAGTTCAAAATATGCTGCAGATGTCACAGACACCACCACAGATTTGGGGAGCCCTGCTGATGTCACAAACACCACCCACAGATTTAGGGACCCCTCGCTTATTTTAACTTCACTTCAACTCCAAATAGCACCAACCATCTGTGTACTTGAAGCAAGACAGACAGATGGCCAATACGCTGACATTGCAGGCTCAAGGTTTCTCAACTGTTATTTCCTCCTAGAGCTCAAAGAAATAAAATGCAGCCTAGTGCAGTAGGAATCCTTAAGAAATAAATTTAAACTAAGTCATGTGCCAATCATAAGATCCTGCATGGATTCACTTGACCTTAAAATGTTTAAAGTCTGACATTCCCAGTTTCTAAGACTTTCACACCTTTCTCAGAGAGTAGGGTGAGCTCATCAGTAGTGGATCCGAGAAATAGTTCCTCAGAATAGTTCTTTCTAAAGATGTCTAGAAAACACCCAGAGCTGTAAACAATAATCATTCGGGGCAGATCCACACCAAGAGGAGCGCCCAGGACTTCCCTTCCCTGGTGAAAGCAATCAGACCCATTTTTAATCTCCCTTTCGTGCCAACATCCAGCCAAACCTCTCTTTCTGGCTAATGAAAGCGACAGCTGATTTGTTATTTAAAAAATAATAATAACTGTTTTAAAAGATCTGAATGGAATTCATCAGACGTAATGACAGCACTTCCACAAAAGGATGACGAAGAAAAAGAAAACCGTAGGGAAACTTGCCATTGAACAAACTACTTCAACTGATTTTTATTTTTTAACCTGGTGAATATTTTGACCCAAAGTATCACTGGGCAACCAGCCCAAAGGATTCCTATCTTCCTAAACACATCCCAACTGATTAATTGAAAAATAATATGTTGGTAATTACGCACAGGTGAAAACAGCACCACCCTATACATTGGGAAAGCCTTAAAGTGTTATTAAAATTAATTATTTCCTTCAATTGCTTAAGATTTGTAACACTCAAATTCACTCCTGGTTTTTCCACTGTAAGTGATTTTTAAAGGGGAAAACCCCGCAATGCCATGATAACAAAACTCAGAACTGAAACTCTCCTGGGAACTTGGTCACATTCTCTCTTTTTTTTTTCCAATCAACAGTTTTTAATGCACTTGAAAAATACTAGGGAAGGCCTTTGTCAAGGAATTCAACAATATGCAACTCTGGAGCCATCAGCAAAGTACTGACACCCAGAGCGGAGAAAATGCTGCTTTTGTTCAGAGGCCGCCTGCGATAAAAACAGGAACTTTACAGAGAGCAGATCCCAACAGCACATTCGCCTGATCACATGCCCACAGCCGGCATTGAGCGCCTCATTGTTGTCCAAGGGACTTTTCTAGCAACAGTGCCTAGATTTAGTCCGTGTTTGAAATTATCTAAATAAACCCAACCCTCCCTGTACTAACCCATTGTCAAAAGAAAGAGGGTGCTGGCCAGGATTTGCACGTAACCGGTAGCCACCTCTTCAAAGACTCCAAAAGGTGATCAGATGCGGAAACCCAGCCTGAACACAGGTGCCAAGAAAAAGCCCCGCGGCCCCCCATGACAGAGATGGTCTAAAAGCAGCCGCACCGGGTGTCTCTCGGGGTTAGCGCCACTGCCTCCAACCTCCCTCGGACCCTCAATGGCTCCCCCGCTCCTTTCTCACGCCTGTCACTGCTGAGGCACCTCGCATTGTTAGAGGAGCAGGAAGAAATGCAGCTGCGGCGTTCCCCTGGGTCTCCTCCTGAAGGCAGGAGGAGAGAGGGTGCAGGCTTGCGGCCCTTCAGGAGAAAGGCAGGGCAGCGGGGCAAGGTGTCAGCCCGAGGGCGCAGCTTTGTCTCCAGCTGACCCGTCCCCAAGTCCTGCGGGGCCCCCCAGGGACAACAATGAACGCGCAGCCACGCTTGGCGGCTGCGGAGCGGCGAGCCCCGCCGGCCCAGCCTCCCCGCAGGCCTCCGCCCGCCCGGCCCGCCCGGCCCGCCGCGCGCCTACCCTCGGACAGCTCCAGCTCCAGCTCCGCCAGCTGCGCCCGCACCTCGGGGGGCAGCGCGGCCACCGCGGCCGGCGACGGCTCCAGGCCTCGCTCCGCCATCGCGGCTCGGCCAGCCACACTCCGGAAGACGAGAGGGGGCCGAAGGAGGGACGGACTGACGCGGGCCCACACCCCGGCTACAGGATCCGGCTCCAGCCGCCGAGAGCCGCCGGCGCTGCCGCTGCCGCCGCCGCCGCCGCCATGAGCCAGGGTCACGTGAGCGCGCGGCCCCGCCCCCGGCCCGGAGGACGCCCCGCCCCGGAGGAGCAGGACGGGCGTGGCTAGGGCGCCCTCTGCCGCGGAGCTCCGGGAGCGCAGGCTGCCGTCGCCTCCTCGGCTCTCCCAGGGCAATCCACCAGAGAGATGTGGCACCTGCCCGGACACACAGCACTTACCTTCCACAGACTCTCAAGCAAGGAGTCCATTCATCCGGTAGAGCATGCCTCTGTCTTGTCCTTTCCCTTGTCATTTTCCCTAGTGGATAGCTCTCTCTCTAAAAGGACCTGCACGGGCCACATCCTTCACCCACCAGTTTCTGGATTCTGCCTGCCAAGAACTTTTTTTTGTTGTTTTCAGTCACAACTTTTAAGACAGGAGAAAGCTGGGTATCTAGGGCATATAATCCCAGCACTCCAGAGCTGGAAACCACCAGAAGATCTGAAGTTCAAGGTCATTCTTTCCAGCCTGACCTGCATGAGACGTGTCTGAAAACACAAGAACAAGGATTACAGTAGAGATTGCTAAATCTTGCCTTGATTCATAAAGACTTATGAAAGAACTCAGTTGGGGAGTAGGGCGGTGGAGACATGGCTCTGTTGGTAGGATCGCTGGCTGCTTTTGCAGAGGACCCAAGCTCAGTTCTCAGCATCCATGTACTGCCTGTAAACCCAGCTAGAGGACCTAAATAAAGCCTTCAGTGACCTCTACAGGCATCCACACATTCACATATAAACAAAACTCTTTATTTGTTTGTTTACTTATTTACTTTTATTTTAGTTTTTCGAGACAGGGATTCCCTGTGTAGCCTTGGCTGTTCTGGATCTCGCTCTGTAGACCAGGCTGGCCTCGAACTCAGAGATCCACTTGCTTCTACCTCCTGAGTGAGTGCTGGGTCTCAAGGTATGTGCCACCACCACTCAACCGAAATAATTTTTCAAAGACATCTTGTTGGATGTAATGATGCAAGCCAGTTTTAGGCCAGGTCTACACAGTGTGTTCCCAGCCAGCCAGGGCTACACCATGAGACTCTGTCTCGATATGGCAATCTTGGCTGCCCTGGAACTCTCAGCTGACAAAGATCCGCTTTTCTCTGCCTCCTTCCTGTAAGCTAGGATCAAAGACATGCCCCAGCTTGATTAGGGGGTGGGGTGTTAGCTTTTGCTTTACCTTTTTAGCCTCCTTAGTATGTAACCTGATATGTAGTCCAAAAGTATTAATTTTAATTTAGAATAAAGAGGACCCAAACATTGCTGTATTCTTACCAAGAATTCAGACTAGGATCTTTGTTTTACATTGTCATTGCATCTTCTGTTGATAGTATTGAAATCTTGCCAGATGGAGACAACACATGGATGCAGGATCTGTTTTTCTTACATTCTAAGGGGCTCCTAGTGTTTCTCTCTCTTCCCATGTTGCTCAAAAATGGGAGCTGGGGATGTAGCTGAACTGGTAGACTGTTTGCCTAGCAAGCAGGAAACCCTGGGATCAATCACCAACACGACAGAAACTGGGAGTGAGTACAGGCTCATGTCTATAATTCTAGCACTCAGGAGGTTGAGTTCAAAGTCAGTCTGGTCTACTTAGTAAGTTCCAAGCCAGACAAGACTGCATTGTAAGATGTTATTGAAAGAGCACTGTAAAGGGGCTGGAGAGATGGCTCAGCAGTTAATAGCACTGACTGCTCTTCCAGAGGTCCTAAATTAGTTCCCAGCACCCACATGGCAGCTCACAACTGTCTATAATTCCAGTTCCAGGGGATCCAACACCTTTACACAGATGCACCAATGCAAATAAATCATTTAAAAAGAAATAAAGAAAAAGAAAAAAGCACCATAAAGGAAGGAGGAAGGGAGAGAAAGAAATGTGAGCTCATGGCTGTTTAGGAGTGAATGTTGAGATTTCCTTTTAACTAAAATATATGGGCTATGAGTAGAGTACTTGCCTAGATAACACAGCCAGCCAGGCCCAAGACTCGCCAGTTTGCTCAGTGTCCCTCTTACTACGTATGTATGTATGTATGTATGTATGTATGTATGTATGTATGTACGATGTATATATTGAGTTTAGGTCTTCATTGTATGTACCGCAATGCCTATGTGGAAATCAGAGAACAACTTGTGGGAATCAGCTCTTCTCTACCACATGGGTCAGGTGGTGAGTCTTTGAGGAAGTCTTTTGAGGACTTTGGAATCCTCTCACCAATTCAGTGGAAAACTTCTAATTCACTGACACCTTTCCCTCAGGAAGTGAGATCCAGGGCTAATGAGATAGCTCAGTGGGATCCACATGACAGGAAGAGAAAACTAACTCCCACAAATTGACTTCTGACCTCCACATGCACACACATGAAATAAATATGTAAGAAAAAAATTTAATAATGGTGTGGGAACTTGGGAGATACAACTCAGTGGTTAAGAGTGCTGTTTGTTCTTCCAGAGGGCCCAAATTTAAATTCCGGCTCCCACATGATGGCTACCAACCATCTGTAACTCCAATTTCAGGGGATCCAGCACCCTCTTCAGGCCTCTGAGGGACCACACATGCACCTGGTGCAAATATATGCAGGCAAAACACTCACAGACATAAAAATAAACATGTAAGTCTTTAAAGACATGAGGCAGCTAGAGAGATTGATCATCAGTTAAGAGCACTTGCATGCTCTTCCAAAGGATTAGAGTTTAGTCTTAGCACCCACATCAAGCAACTCTAAGGGCTCTCTGGTACTTCCTCTGCTTCCAAGGGTATCCACATGTGGCATGAACACACAGACACAAACATAGACCTATAAGTAAAAACATATCTTCAAGCCCAGTGGCGGTGGTGCACACCTTTAATCCTAGCACTTGGGAGGTAGAGGTAGGAGGCTCTACAGAGTGAGTTCGAGGCCAGCCTGGTCTACAGAGTGAGTTCGAGGCCAGCCTGGTCTACAGAGTGAGTCCCAGGACAGCCCGGGCTACACAGAGAAACCCTGTCTTGAAAAACAGACAAACAAATCTTCAAAAGGAAAAATAATGAGACCCAAGAGCAGCATAGCAGTAATCTGACCACTCAGGAGGCTGAGGCAGAAGGATCATTGCAGTGAGCTTTTGGCCAATTGGAACTATATAGTGAGTTCCTGAATATGAAAGCTCACTGAGCATGGCATGTGACTGCTTTGACCAACAGGATATAGTAATGACCTGGTGTGATGTACTTGGGAGTCAGTCATTGAAGGCAATGATGCTTTCATAAGTGTTTAGCTGGGCCCCAACGGTCTCTCTCTCCAGACCCTGCCCTCAGAAAACCTGCCAAACTGTGGCTCCTCCCCTGGAACTACTCAAGACCACGCCTACAAGGTATTTAAACTGCCTCCTGAAGAATGGCCACATGGTTTTTTCCAGGTCTCCTCTCCTGTTCACATCTCTGGGGACTGGGAAGATCACCTGAGAATATTTTGCCCAGTAAACTTGGTCTTTCATTCTTGATTCAGCTTGATTTGGATTACAGCAAATTTGATTTGGATTAAGTCTGGCAGACAGACTTAATATCAGGTTATGGAATCTTTCATCTTGGTGCGTTGGCCGGGAAGGAGTTGAGGCTCCCTCCCCTCCCCCTACATTGGCTCCTGGCCCCATGATGGAAAAACCATTCCTTTCCTTAAACCCACTCTCCACCAGACTAGATTGGCTTTTGGCCTAGTAAATTGCCCATTCCAAGTCACTGCCTCTAGGGGTTCAGGACCCCTCCCAATTTTGGGGGTACCCTGCTAAGACATAGCCATGTCAGTCGGGGCAAACTCAACCCATTGTGGTAACGAAGACCACCTTTGTTCCATGGGACCCTTGGTACAGAAGACATTCTGTGCAAAGGCATATCCCACAGGACCCTAAAGCATATAGCAGTGGATGCATTGCTCTAGACTTTGAGTTCAGGCACAGGCTTCTGAAAGGGGCAAGGACGGGTCTACCACAGACCCCAAATACCCTTTGGGTGTCTTTTACAAAATCTATTCAAATGGGGGCTGTCTGACAGCATATGTCCTGAATGCCTGGTTTCTCTGTGCACTAAGGCCTGGCCACAATACGCTCTTGATAACCAGTCAAGAAGGGCATTGGAGGGAACTTACCATCTTCATGAAAATTCTTGCCAGCATGGAGATAAGTGGTCAGAACTGCCCTACATCCACAATTTTGGGGTTCTGCATTCCCGCCCTTACTTCAGCAGCCAGTGCCCCGTGGCCCAGGTCTTATTGACCTGGATAATGGCACCTCCAGACTCCCATTCATCTGGAAACTGGGACCCTGAACATTCTACCCTGACCATGCTGCTAGAGACACTGGCCCCTCCCCCAAAATCCTTCTCCTTACCCACCTTCCTCTTCCCCTCCCTCCCACTGCTGCAGGCCACAAAAACATGAAGCAGGAATTCAGCTGACTACAGCAAAAGCTAATACCTGGAAGAAGCTCTTCCAGAGGCAAAAGCCAAGCGTTAGGCAGTCTTGGTGATATTAGCTTTTAAATATGTATTAGCCAGTTCCTGCAATGATTTTCTTGTGTGCTATGGTAACTTTCCCAATTAATTCTTCTTCTAAGAACTTTTGTCAGTGTATTTTATCTGAGTTACCTCTCAAACTTCCAAAGACAAACAGCAGACAAAATAAGCATTCCAGATCACCTACTAGTCTCCTGAATTAAGGTAAATATCCATACAGAGACGCCGCCTAGACCAGGTGGACGTTAGGTGCGGAGCTTTCTTTCTTGTGCAAATTAAGCTCAGACTCTCCTTTCTTCCTCGGCCCAAATGGCACCCCCAGGGTTCCCCTCCAACAAAATGGCTTTTCTCTTACCAGGTACGCTCACGCTATGAAGCAGGTCTCCTAGCCACTGGGCAGACTCATCCCTCCTCGTACTGCTGATTGTGTGTGTGCTGAGATGGGTCACAGGGAGAGGGGAGGAAGGAACAAAGATGGAGATGGGCAGGAAGATGGAGCGGAGAACGAGAGGGGAAGAACTTAGCGAAAAGATGATAAACTATGCTGGTTGTGACACTTGGCCCTGGTTACCGCGTGGAAAGGTCACAGTCACAACAGAACCCAGTGTTAGTTTTCAGAGCTTTGTTAGGAGGGAAAGGAGGGGAGAGACAAGAAGAGAGCCAGGCCTGGAGAGAGAGAAAGATGGGGAGGGGGGAGTAAAACAGAGCAGAGAGAGGGGGTGGGATCTGCATCTGGTTTTTAAGGAGTGAACATAGTCGTCAGTGCACACTGATGATGTAAGACCCAAGACCCCAAACTGCGCATGTGCAGTCATACAGCTGGAGTGGCGCAGAATCTTAACATTCCAGAATTTTTGCTTATTATAAAAAAGCGAGTGAATAGGAATAGGGGCGTCATTTCTCCCAGAAAAAAAAAAAATGCTTCCAGCTGACTAGGTGGGCATCGGATGACTCTTGCAGGGAGGTAAGGAAGGAGGCCTTCGAGGTAGACAGGCTTCTAGGATGGTGGGCTGTCCTGCTGCCCTGGAGCCATCCATCCCTCTTGGCTTGGCACTCTGGCCGCTTTTGTGTCTGACAGGATGCTGGTGAGACAGGAAAGGCCTGAAGTAGATCCGACCTGTCCAGATGGATTTAAGCTGGTTTCTGGAGATTTTAGCTGTTACAGTTTCTTACTTGATGATCTCTGGACTCCAGTTCTGTGGTGGTCTGAAGCAGCCATTAGTTGCGCAGTTAATTAGAAGAGGGAGCTGGGAAGAGAAAAACTTGTGGTGCATGAGAACTTACTTCTCTTTAAAAAAAAAAATATTTATTTTTCTATTCTCAGCTTGATATAGTATAAATTTTTATCCTAATAGTGAAATGTTTCATTGAGGCTTGCCCAGTAATTGAGTAAAAAACCAAAACTTATTATAAGCCACAGTCATCCTAGCCGCCCCCCCCCCACCTGCTGCTATGTAGCCTCCCTGGTTCTGTGGGTTGCGGTCTGATTGTTCTTTGCTTTGTATCTAGTATCCACTTATGAGAGGAGAACTTACTTCTCTGGAATTAGGGACAGGGCAGAGGTCAGGGCCCTGTGTGTGAGCATGAGGAGGAGAAGCACTGCTGACAGGTCTGGAGTGAGGCCCATGGAGGGAGCAATGACGTGAAAGCTCCTACCTTAGCTGGGAAATCTCTTCCCGTTAAGTAACCCTGAAAGTACAATCAAATCTGGCAGAGGGGTAAGGCTGTCGTCCCTACCCCAACAATGGGGAAACAAGGAGAGATGAGACCCCAAAACTCCCAGGACTGAGTTAATGGCTCTGGTGTCCAGAAAGAAACAGATTGCTGTCATGCTGCATTCTGGGTTCTCTGCGAACGAGCCTGTGGCCAAGCCTAGGTCTGCTGGAGGTCTTTGTCTGTCACCCTGCCTCTTGGTGCCTGGGGGCAGTCATCTGAGTAGTTGTCTTTCTAGGTGGCACCTTGAACAAGGCACAATTGATGGCCTGGCAGGGCATGTACTATCCTGCATGGCTTTTTTTTTTTCCTTTTCACTGAAAACAGGGACCCAACAGCTTTAGGGAGCCAGTGTGCCAGCACTTGGCAATTCTGTTCTCAGGCTTTTTCATCTCTTCCAGGTACACCTTAACTGCTGCAGCTGAAACTTCCACCTGTGGGGTCAGGAGCCTTGCTCTCCAGATGCTTAAGTTTTAGTCCTATGTCAGGGAGGTCTAGAAGACGAGAGATGGATTTTATTCTGTGTCTTGATTTTTTTTTTCAATGTCTGCTGGCTTGAGGACAGCCTTAGGAAGACCTGCCAGGAGGCAGGATATAAACTGATCTCTGGCTAAAGACCCATTCTGATTTTACTGTAAACTTATTTGCATTGATCCTAGCCCGCTTTCAGCCCCATCTGTGCTTCCCGGGGCAGCTTGAGAACAAGTGGGAGGAGTTAAGGTGAGAGACAGGGGTGAGCAGAAGCGCAGAAGCGGCAACCAATACTGGAGCGCAGAACAGACGTCAGGTAGACAGGAGTGGTTGCACACACACACACACACACACACACACACACACACACACACAAAACGGGGGGCAGGGCTGGAGAGATGGCTCAGAGGTTAAGAGCACTGGCTGTTCTTCCAGAGGTCCTGAGTTCAATTCCCAGCACCCACATGGTGGCTCACAACCATCTGTAATGGGATCTAGCGCCCTCTTCTGGCCTGCAGGGACACATGCAGGCAGAATACTGTATACATAATGAATAAATCTTTAAAAAAAAAAAAAAAGGAAATGGAGAAGGGTTCAGAGAGTCAGTAGAAAGCTTGGAGATAAGGTAATACTTTTCATTTGCCCATTCACTGGCAGAAGTTAGATAATTCCCGTGAAATATCAAGGTTGAAACAGCCAAATTTACCCCTCTGTCCCATGGCTGCAGCACCGAGAGAAAAATTAAAATTAAAATAACAAGTGGGACCCCAGGCTCCTATCTTAAGTGTCCTTGAGAACAGGCAGTCTATGGACCAGCATAAACAGCACAAATTACCCAAACCATCATCATGATAAGGGTAAGGGCTGGGGTACAAGTAATGGAGGACCCCCTAGGGGCCCAGACAGCATCCGACACTCTGTCAAGATTGAATGTTGTCGTTGGTGGTACACAGCCGAGGACCCCACAGGGGCCCAGTGTAGATGGACAGTCTTGTTAAATAAGAAACACAGAGCCAAAAGCAGAGTTAAAAGCCCAAGAGGTCAGAGCAGTGGCTTAAAACCTCCTTCTTACCCTTCCTGCCTTTGCTGTCTTTCCCCTCAGCAAGCGACCTACTTCCCGTGTGTCTGTCTTTTATATAGACTTTCTGTCCTGCCTTCTCATTGGTTGTAAACCCAACCACATGACCTCCTCGTCACTGCCTGTCTATACAGACCTCCAAGTCTTCTATGGTTGGTGTTGATATTAAAGGCGTGTGTCTCCATGATGGCTGTATCCTTGAACACACAGAGATCTGGATTAAAGGTGTGTGCCACAACCACCCAGCTTCTGCTATGCCTTGCTATTAGCTCTGATCCCCAGGCAACTTTATTTATTAACATACAAACAAAATCACATTTCAGTACAAATAAAATATTACCATAGTCCAGCGCAAAGAATATAGCTCAGGCTGCAGTCATGGGAAATGGCAGGGGTCAGAAAGGGGAAAAACTCACCAATCTGGTTGGTGGCTGTGGTGTGCGGGTCCAGTGGCTGGGCAAATGAAAAAGGAGATGGGGCAGTTGCAGGTAGGTCCTCTTTATAGGTTTCCAACAGTGATCAACCCTGGACGCAGAGTGAGCAGAATTTCCTATCCAAGTCCCAGCACCAAAGAAAGGATGATAAATGGTGTTGTTTGTGGCAAGTGGCGCTGTTACCACCGTGTGAAAAGGTCATGGACACAACATAACCCAGTGTTAGTTTTCAGAGCTTTGTTAGGAGGGAAAGGGGTAGAGACAGGGGAGCCAGGTCTGGAGAGACAGAAAGATGGTTGTGAGGGGAGGGAGCAGAGCACAGCTGAGAGCAGAAGGAGCGTGGGGTCTACATCCAGCTTTTAAGGTGCAGATTGTGTGACCATGCCTTGCATATGTAGTTGCCAGCACCCCCCGATGACGTAAGACACAAGACCCCAAACTGCACGTGTGCAGTTATATAGCTGGAGTGGCACAGAATCTTAACATTCCAGAATTTTTGCTTATTATAAAAAAAAAAAAGCAAGTGAATAGGAATAGGGGCGTCATTTCTCCCAGAAAAAAAAAAAAAATGCTTCCAGCTGACTTGGTGGGCATCAGATGACTCTTGGGAGGGGGGAGCCCATTTTCAGGTTCCTTGTGGCTTTACTCAGTAGGTCCACATAAAGGATGATTAGGGCCACAGGCCTGAGTGCAGGTGTCTGAGATGGTCTGCACTTGGCTGTGCTGGAGGAGGAGGTCTTTTGCTCCACCCCCTTGGTGTCTCTATAAATACCCTGGGGCAGAGACAGTTGGAATAGGTTCCAGGCCCTATTGAGGCTCTCCTTTATTTTCTATCTGTTTATCTTTGCACTATAAATCCTTCTATCTAATATTTCCTGCTGCTCACACTCAAGAAAACTCGGGAGCTGTGGGGTTGGTGGGTAAAGGCCCCATGGTGGGGGATAAGAAAGGGGACCTTCCGAGGTAGACAGGCATCCTGGGATGGTGGGCTGTCCTGCTGCCCTGGAGCCGTCCATCCCTCT
Organism: Onychomys torridus; assembly: GCF_903995425.1. NCBI lineage: Eukaryota > Metazoa > Chordata > Mammalia > Rodentia > Cricetidae > Onychomys > Onychomys torridus. The sequence goes on along the minus strand of NC_050458.1, from coordinate 64,874,809 downwards.
TGGCTTGGCACTCTGGCCACTTTTGTGTCTGACAGGATGCTGGTGAGACAGGAAAAGCCTGAAGTAGATCCAACCTGTCCAGATGGATTTAAGCTGATTTCTGGAGATTTTAGCTGTTATAGTCTCTTACTTGATGATCCCTGGACTCCAGTAGGGGAAAGAAGAGAGCCAGGCCTAGAGAGAGATAGTGGCAGGGAGGTGGGAGCAGAGCAGAGAGAGAGCAGAGAGAGAGGGTGGGGACTGCATCCAGCTTTTAAGGTACATACATAGTCACCAGTGAACACTGATGATGTAAGACGCAAGACCCCGAACTGTGCATGTGCAGTCATGTCGCTGGAGTGGTGCAGAATCCTAACACTTAGAACTGTGAGAGGACAGGAGGAGAAGGGACAGAGAGGAGCTAAGTATGAGAACAGAATTGAAGCCGTGTAGATGGAACTTCGTTTTAGAAGAATAAAGTGAATGGACTAAAGAGTTTCATGTAAGTAGATTCATTTGATATCCCTCAGATTAGTACCCCCACTGCTCATAGTGTCTTCCTGAAGACTCTGGGAGAAATCTCCTCAGGGCAGGAGGGGGTTTCAATAACCCACTCCCACTGCCCTTCCCTATCCTTCCATGCCACAACCTACACCCTGGTCCCATCCACACACTGGCCTAACTCCCCTGAATCTTCTCCAGTATCTTCATATACGCCTGCCCTCCTCTGCCTCCTCTGAGAGATGGCTGGAACGGACAGAGTTGTTTGAGTCCATGTCCCCTTCTCCTTCAGCACCTCTCACAGATAGAGAAGCTGTTGGTTTGCCTCTCTGCTAATCCTGTTTATATCCAGGAGATGCGTTATCTTTCCCAAGCCTGTGATCTGACCTGGCATGATATCTTGCTCCTGAGGAGCAAGGTCAGGTTCAGGCAGCAGCTAGGCAGTATGCAGACCAAACCCACCTAGTGGAAAATATGGTCCCTGTGGGTGATATGGCGGTGCCAGCTACAGAGTCCTACTGGGACTACCAACCAGGTCAGAATGGCCACCAGTAGAGTGGTCTCACAATAAGTTGCCTCCTTCAGGGTATGGAAATAGTCTCAGATAAACTTGTTAATTTTGATAAGCCCTGAGAGATTATGCAGTGAGTACATGAAAATCCAGTCATTTATCTAAATCCATTACAAGAGACCATGGTTCAATATACTCATCTTGACACAGCCTCCCCAGCAGGAGTCACAAGTCCTGGCCACCCATTTAATTTCTCAGTCAGCACCAGATATTAGAAAGAAATTAAAAAGGGCTGAAGAGGGTCCACAAATCCTCATACAGACATTGGTGAAATGGCTTTTAAGGTTTTTAAAACCCAAGAGGAGGTAGCAGAGTCTTCCTGACAGGCTTGCATGCAAGAAGGCTATGCTCTAAGCCCACACTTTGCCAGCTGACCTGAGGCCATCAACGCCCCACAAGGAAGACAAGGAAAGTTATCACACACACACACACACACACACACACACACACACACACACACACACAAAATCCACAATGTCAGGGAGAACTAAACTTGTTCTATCAGAGGGGTAGGAATGGAGCACATGCATTCTGATGGTAACTTTATTAGTGCATCTTGAAATTATATATATATATATATATATATATATATATATATATATATATATTCCCAATATGTTCTCAAAAGAAATCTCTAGACAATATATGAGTTGCATTTAGAGGGTCACATTGTATTTCTTGAGTAAATGATAAGAAATAGTGCCATTCTGATAACATACGTGACAAAAACTTGTCATCTTTCTAATGGGGCAGCTACAGCTGTGAAAGAGAATCCATCTATTTTACTGTCTTGCTAAGGAGATAACCTTAAACTTTTAAAGGGGTTAAAAAGTTAAACTTTTGGGGAGCCTAGAAAATACAGAAATTGTGTATTGTATTCTGTATTTCCAAGTGTGATAAACATTCTAAGATATCATTTTTTTTTCTCAGACTTGGATTGTTTTGTTGTCTGCCAGCCAATGTGGCTGAGAGTAAGTAACCATGGCAATGCTCAGCCATCAGCCAGGCTCCCTAGTGTGCAGGTTATAAATCAAAGGCAGGAGGCACAAAGTGCTTGAGTCCTCCACACTTTCTCAAGGGATGGTGACCTTAAAAGCATCCCAGGACCTAAACATAAACAGTTAGTTGGCTGACTGTATCATAAAACTGAGGTTAGAAGTTTGTGCAGAGAGTTAGAATTATTGTAGGGAGCTATGTCTTTAGTATTATCAGCCAGAATTTTAGCAAGGGAGAAACTGGCACCAAAGTTGTTTTATGCCTGACCTTGGTTCAACAACCAGACACCTGTGAATCTGTCCTTGTATGAATTCATTTGCAGGGGCAACTAGTCTACTTTGAATTTGCTCTGAGGTTTTAAATCAGCTAATTGTATGTAGCTTGTCTAGTCAGCTAATGATATAAAACAGATTTCTCTCTCTCTCTCTCTCTCTCTCTCTCTCTCTCTCTCTCTCTCTCTCTCGTTTTTTGAGACAGGGTTTCTGTGTAGTTTTGTTGCCTGTCCTGGATCTCACTCTGTAGACCAGGCTGGCCTCAAACTCACAGAGATCTGCCTGGCTCTGCCTCCCAAGTGCTGGGATTAAAGGCTTGGCAAGAAGAAATTATCTCACTGACTATCCACAGATAAATGTGCCCAGTATATTCATGGAGAAAACACATTATCAATCCAGGCAGTGGGAAAATCCCATAGCTGTATGTGGAAGAATTGTAGCAGTGCCATGAGAAAATCATAGACATGGCCAGGCGGTGGTGGTGCATGCCTTTAATCCCAGCACTTGGGAAGCAGAGCCAGGTGGATCTCTGTGAGTTCGAGGCCAGCCTGGTCTCCAAAGCGAGTTCCAAGAAAGTTGTAAAACTACACAAAGACACCCTGTCTTGAAAAACCAAAAAAGAAAAAGAAAAAAAAAAATTACAGAGAGAAACAAACAGTATTCACAGTCTGTGGTCCTGCAAACCTTGCTTGATGAGGTTCTTCCATCAAAGTTATTCATCTGGTGGGTTGACCTTATGAATATCAAGTGTCATCTGCTGCATATTCTTATGACCTCTAGCAGAAAGTCCATGCAGCTGTCCTTGCCAGAGCTCAGCCCAAGTCAACTGACAGTCAAGGTCAGGTAAGAGTTTTTTTTGCAAGCCAACCTAAGACAGGCACAGTCCTGTTGCTGAGTCCCCCTGAGGCAGGGTCAACAAGTCCAGAGCAAAGAACTCTGACTCTTGCTGAGCAATCATGTAATAAAACAAAAGGGGGGATATATAGTAGGACAGGACAATAGGGTTAAGGAAATTGGCTCAGACCCGTTGCCATGGCATGCACATAATGTACTCTTTAAGAGCCAACCTGGAATCTGCCTGAGGGCCTAGCAACAGGCACTGTCAGAGTTCCTGATCATGCCCAGCCAATGAGGGATGACCACACAATGCCACCAGATCGAAACACAGACTGGATCCTGGGAGGAGGGTATATAAAGCATTCCTCATTATTAAATAAAGGGGTTCATTATTTGCCTTCAACTGACTCGTGGTATCTGTGCTGTTGACACTGTACCTTCTCACCCACTTCCCCCAAGGGAGCCCTTAGAATCCAGCAACAGGGCACTACCACAAAGTCATACCATGCAACAGTGCTCATGTGGGAGGTTTATTGGGGGAGGGGCATAGGTGGCTTCTGAGCAAGAGCAAAAGGAGAGAGAGAGATGGGTGAGAAGCGCTTGCCTTTTATAAGGGGATATAGCATCTGCACATAGGGAGAGTGCTCTACTTGGTGGCTGCTGTAGCTACAGTATCACATCTTGGCTGCTGCTGATGACATGTCCTGCTAGGTCCCTGACAGCAGGCCAGTGTAAATGCCTGAATGCTAACATTCAGTCATAGCCTGGGTGCCATTATTCTGGTTGTACTGAGGCTTGAATCTGTCCTGGTTATCTTTTGGAACTTCTCTAAAACTAGTTATTAAAAAGTTTAAAGCCCCTGTAGTGAGTAATGCTGCCAATGTAATCAGTCAGAACAGGCCAAATAAATATGTCCAGGTTTAATCTGAGCAGAACAAAGCACCTCCTAGGTGACTCTCAGGAAGGCAGGAGAGAACATGTGGCAGGTCTGGTGACCAGGTCTTAAATAGCCTGTAGGCATGGTCTTGAGCAGCCAGCCCCAGGGTAGGGACTGACCCCCTGTGGGCTTTCTGAGTGCAGGGTCTGGAGAAGGAGGAAGAGACTGGAGCATGGAATGGGGCCCTGAGCTAGAGATCCCCAACATTCTAATCTTTTTGGGTATATATGGACAGCAGTTCAAGTCTGGCTACTTCCTGTTGGCAAGGGACGACTTGGGGAGGTCAAGTCAGGAGTCAGTGAGGTCATGCTCAGCAGGAGGTGTGGGTGAAGAAGCATTTGATTAACTGCCAATCTGGAGACCTCAGGCATCTGTTTCTTGAGGAGACAGAGAGGGCAGGTTGCTAGGAAAAAACACAGATTAACACCTGCCCCATGAATGGGGCTAGCCATGGGAAAAAGAATGAAATGGAGATGTGCCCTGGTTGTACAGAAGAGGCAAGGATGAATGAGCCAGATGAAAGAGCAGGTATGCCCTTGAGTCTGGAAAGGTGGTACCAGCACTGATGTCCCCGGATCTTGGGGGAATGGCACACCACCAAATCAAGGGATGATGTGTCCCAGGAGTACCAAAGCCATCATACTTGCTGTTTCCCAGGAGATTGGGAATGCTTCCATCCTGTAAAGGGTGTCAACAAGAATGAAGAGACAACTGAACCTTTTTATGAGCAGGCATGTGGGTGAAGTCAACCTGTCAGTCCTTGCCCAGTGGATATCCTAGGTTGGAACAGGGCCTGGTGTATCTGGAGGGCTCCTTGCAGGTTGGCCTTGGCACAAGTCTGGCAGGAGGGGTGGACCTGTCTAGGGACTGATTCCTTGATACAGTATCAAAACTAATCCCACACATGCAGGTGTCTGTAAAACAACTGGAACAGATTTACATCTTGGTGTCAAAGCAAAAGGCTATGGCTTTTTGGTTAGAGGGTATGAAGAGAAATGTCAATTGAGAAAATGCTTTCATCAGATCGTAGCCAAGAAAGACTGTAAAACATTTTCTTGACCGTTGATTGATGTGGGAGGGCCCAGCCTACTTGGGGGTGGTGCCACCTCTGAGCTGGTGGTCTTGGTTGCATAATAAAGCAGGTTCAAGCCAGGCAGTGGTGGTGCATGCCTTTAATCCCAGCACTCAGGAGGCAGAGCCAGGAAGTGAGTTCAAGACCAGCCTGGTCTACAGAGCTAGCTAGTTCCAGGACAGGCACCAAAACTGCACAGAGAAACCCTGTCTCAAAAAAACAAAAACCAAAAATAGATAAAAAGAAAGCAAGCAAGCAGGGTGAGCAAGCCATGGAGAGTAAGCAGCGCCCTCTGTGACCTCTGCTACAGTTTCTGCCTCCAGGTTTCTGCCCTGGCTTCCCTGGATGATGGACCACAAGTGTGAGCTGAATTAAACCCTTTCCTCCACATTGCTTTGGTCATGGTGTTTTATTGCAGCAAGAGAAAACAAGCAGGTAGGACAGTAGTACTCTGGGTACTTCCTGCTGATTGTGGGGTGGGGTGGTTGAGTAGATGGAGTGCTTGAAGTACTGGTCCAAAGCAGGGGCTCAAGTTCTCAGGCCTGACTGTTGGGTTATTTCACTAATTCTCTCCTCTAGAACAAGGAGCAACCAATATGAGAGGATAGAAACCAGAAGGCTGGAGAGGGGTGGAAGCCTGTGCCCTAGAGAGAACTCTACCAGGAGTTTCACCTGGCGGTTGGCCTCTGGAAGCTGGAGTTTAGAAGCCACAGCATGATGCACACTTCTATGTGGCCAGACAGGTTCACATAGCAGCAACATCCTTCACTGAGGAACATATCCCCACCCTTCAGTGGTTGGCAAGTTCAGGACTTCCTGGTTTTGTAGGACCACTGAGGCTAAAGAGCTGGTTTTAGAGTAGTTGCAGGGCTGATGCTGACTGATTCCTGGACAGTATCTGCTAGCTGGGTGGAAACCTGCTGGGACGAGATAGACTAGGGTCAAAAAATAAAGCTAAGGAACCTAGGGGGATCTTTATTTGGGGGATGTGTTTGAAATGTCCAATCCTGTCACACTGCCTGGGACATTAGAAAGACAAAGGGAGCTCCCAGCAGGAAGGAGAAGAAACTTGACAAAAAGTTTAAGTTTTGCCAGGCGGTGTTGGTGCACATCTGTAATCCCAGCACTCAGGAGGCAAAGGCAAGTAGATCTCTGTGAGTTTGAGGCCAGCCTGGTCTACAGAGTTAGTCCAAGACAGGCTCCAAAGCTACAGAGAAACCTTGTCTCGAAAAACAAGATAAAAAAAAAAAATAGTTTAAGTTTTATTTATCAACAGGACCACTATTTTGTCATCTACACTGAAATCCTCATTGTAGAGAAAGCAGTTAATAATGAGTATCTGCAGCCAGAAAACACTCATGTCTTGGAGGCATAACAAAAATAAAGCCTGAAGAGTTGTCTACATGATAGAAGCATTAACTTCATTTGCAATGACAGAAGTTTCCTAGCAGGAAAGATAACAATGGGGAAGAACTTGAGGACAGTTCTGAGACAGTTCTGAGCATGAGCACTGGGCAGCCTGTGCTTCTATCTCACTGAGAGTGGCAGCAGCCAGTGCTTAGAACTGCTACCAAGACTAGATTAATAACTTAGAACAACTTTATTAATATGTTGTTTTGAACCCTGAAGTGTTTTTTTTTTTTTTTTTCTTTTTTTTTAACCAGAGCTGACTGAACCCAGGGCCTTACGCTTGCTAGGCAAGCGCTCTACCAGAGCTAAATCCCCAATCCCCATGAAGTTTTAACATATATGTATTATATCTATCTCTATATAAAATCTTTGTCTAATTTTTCACATACCTTAAATCACTTTCTTAGATCCTCACAACTTGCATAACCCTTCTGGAAATACCAACTTTTTTGTTTCTTTTGTTTTGTTTTGTTTTTGTTTTTGTTTTGAGACAGGGTTTCTCTGTGTTAACAGATCTGACTGTCCTGGAACTCACTCTGTAGACCAGCAGGCTGGTCTCGAACTCAGAGAGATCCAACTGCCTCTGCCTCCCGACTGTTAACATCAGACATCTTAATCTTAAACTTTTACCTTCTTTCCATCTGGAAACATCCATTTCGTTTACCATGAGACACAGGGGCTTGACTACAGAGAGTGATGTCTTTTTGAAATTATCACTGGATCTTAAAGGAATGGTGAAGAGCAATTCCTAAGTCAGTAACAGCAGTAGGGTGGCTATGAGCTCGATTTTTCAGGAAGCTTGACCTGTTAGCTCCAGGAAAAGGGAAGGCCAGGCTTTTGCACTTGAAACCAAGTTAGGCTGGCAGGTAATTGAGCCTCAGTTTCTAAGCTTCTTTCTTTCTTTCTTTCTTTCTTTCTTTCTTTCTTTCTTTCTTTCTTTCTTTCTTTCAGAGACTCAGGTAACTTCAATGTTCCTTTAATGCTCTTAAGTTTGTACCATCAGCAAGTCACATGCAACATGTCCATCTTTGTACCCAAAGTTTTCCTATAAGGCCAGAATTGAGCAGGCTCCCTGGGGAGGAGCTGGGAGGCCTCATCGCTTTTGGCACAGCAGGCTGCCAGCTTGTCTAATGAGGGAAGGACCTGCAGCTGGGACTCCAATAGGCAAAGTCAGGCTTGGAGGAGCCAAGAGGAGCATAGAGGATGGCGGTGTGGGCTGCCCTGTCAGTGACAGCATATCTTTAGTAGGGTCTGGTGGTCAAGGGGCAGGCTCTATAACCCTGTTAGAGGAGACTATGGCACTGAGAGATGAGCTTCCATCTGTGAATCAAGCAGAGTCAGGACGAGACAGAGGGAAACAGTTGTGGACTTTCAAATGGTTCTAGGCAGAAAGGGGTGAGGTTGGGGTCTTGGGAAGGAGTGTGGAAGGTTGAGGGGAACCAATTGATACCAGGATTTTCTAGGGAGGTGATGTGGAAAAGTTGAAATGTAAAAGGAAACAAAGTAGAAGTCTCGTGTGGTCCTTGAGCTGCTGTAGTGGGGACAGAGAGGGACTAGAGGTGAGCTTAGAGGCCTCCTGGGCTAACAGGGAGACTGCGGCTAGCGCCCAAGGTTGTCATCTCCCATCTTTCGTATCCAGCAGTTGTTTGGATTGACGAGGAACCAGATGCCCTTGAAAGGTAGTTGACCTTTGGGGCAGATTAGGGAGGTAATTCCTGGTAAACAGACACCCACCTTAGGAGAGCCACTTCCTGGTAAACAGAAAACCACGTTTAGGTGCTTGTGGGGGGCGCGGTGTCTCTGCAAACTTCACAGGCAAGAGTGACAAGCTGTGGGAGGCAAGAAGGCAGTTCCAAGCAACACAGCTCAGCAGCCAATGTGGGTTCAAATGTCCGGAGTATGACCCCAAGTGGATTAGTTTATGCCTATTTCAGCTCAGCAATCTGGTGAAAACTATTCTTGTCAAGTTTTATAACAATCCCCTGTGAGCAACACCACATACCTAAATCTCTGAGGTACAAAGATAAATATAGATCAGATGTGACCACACAAATCCAAAACTCTTCGTAAAACACGTGACACCATCCAAAAAGATAGGTTCTGTAGATTGAGGAAAACAAGTTTACTAGGTTATGGAGTATGGTTCAGTGCCTGAAAGTCCCTGGCCACACAGACCACAAAGGTCACCAGGCTAGAGAGCAAGCTCATTCCTGCCTTATGGGTGGAAAAACGGGTTTTGCATCCCTTCTCTCGAAGGAAGCACCCTGTGTGTTTTACGTTGCTGGTTCCTTTAGTGCTTGTCTGAGTATAAAGACCTCTGTCTGTGCTTCCTACATTTAGGATTCTGTGACCTGGCCTAGAACCTGCTTAGTACTGTCACCAGCACTGCCATAGGGGCCTGCTGCTTTTGTGCCTGTACCAGGCTGTCACCATGGCTGTGTAGTCAATTTTCTTCATAGCCGCTTTAACTGTTGGACTTGCTCCTCCCTATGAATTTGGGGATTGTTGTCTGTGAGGAATGCTAGTGGACTTTAATAGGATTGTATTGAGTCTATTACTTTGAGTAGTTGTTTTTTTCTGTTTACTGTTAACATTCAATCACTCTTCACCACATGTGAGGCCGAGTCTCAAACCTGGAGCTCCGAACCTGTAGCCAATCTGGCTGGCCTGCAAATCTCATGGATGCTTGTCTCCCAGTGCTGGGATCACAGTGCACAAACTGCACCTGGGTTGCTTCGGAGGCTCAAACTCAAGCTTGAACAGCAGGCATTTCACCAACTGCTCTATCTCCCTAGTCTCCCTATTGCTTTCATTTACTGTGTGGGTATGTGTGCACTCATGTGTGCCAGGAGGCATATGTGGAAGTCAGAGGGCCTTGGGAGGGTCAGCTCTCTCCTTCCATCATGTGGGTCCAGTGTTGGCAGCAGGTCCTTCCCTCCACCTATCCTTGTCACCCCACTCTCTCCTTCCTCGGAACTATGAGCAGGATTTTGTTGCTGAGTTCTTTCTCTTGGCAAGTTTTCTTGATTTTGCTATCTTTTAGCAAGATACAAAAATCTCGTTACAAAGTGTTTTACCATCACCTTCTTAAAGGCAATCTCTTATTGGCCTGGAACTCAGACCTCAGTGCTGGCATTCTGCCACCCTTCATGGCTAGACACACACTTATGAATTAGAAAATTACAGGGCTGAAGAGCTGCATCGGTGATAAGAGCACCTGTTGCTCTTGCAGAGGACCCAGATTCAACTACCAGCACCACATGACAGCTCACAGCTGTCTGTTACTCCATTCCCAGGGCATCAGATATGCCCTCTTCTGAACTCTTCAGGTAACAAATAAGAACACGGTACACATACATATGAGCAGGAAAACACTAACAAACATAATTATAAAATATTAGCAGATCCAATCTAGTAATGTATGAAAAGACATATATACATACTTGAAAATTAACATAATGATACAGGCAATTGTCCTCTGGCCTTGACATGCAGAATGTAGTATGCAGGCATGCATTCACATCTGTTTGTGTACACATAAATAAACTGTTGGGATTGAAAGTGCAGCTGTTTGCTTGGTGGTGATGGTGCACGCCTTTAATCCCAGCACTTGGGCGGCAGAGGCAGGTGGATATCCATGAGTTCAAAGCCAGCCTGGTCTACAAGATCCAGGACAGCCAGGGTACACAGAGAAACCCTGTCTTAGAGAGAGAGAGGGAGAGAGAGACAGAGAGAGAAGCTGTTTGACAGTTCTTATTTAGCAGTCTTTGGGGTCTAGATTTAATCCTCAGTACCTTAAAAATTAGAGACCTTAACAAAAGAGAGACACATCTCAGCAAGAGCTCCAATTAGTCTTGTCAAGGACCTGGGTTTGGTTCTCAACACCAGACTCAAAACTGTCTTTTCTAGGGGCTTCTGGCATCTGTGAGCACTGCATGCTCATAAGGCATATAAACTCATGCAGCCTAACAATACACATAAATGAAAATAACTATAAATGCTGGGGGGGCTGAGGCAGGAGGACCAAAAAGTCAAAGTTGGCATGGTCAACATTGAAATACTGTTTCAAAATAAACATACATTGCTGGGCAGTGGTGGCGCACGCCTTTAATCCCAGCACTAGGGAAGCAGAGCCAGGCAGATCTCTCTGAGTTTGAGGCCAGCCTGTTCTATGGAGCGAGATCCAGGACAGGAACCAAAACTACAACAGAAACCATGTCTCGAAAAGCCAAAACAAAACAATGACCAAATTTTCCATGCAGAAGTTACTAAAACAGAACCTTAGTTTAACAATTGGAGGCTGGGGAAATGGCTCACTGATTAAGAACCCTTACTGTTCTTGCACAGCACGTGCAGCAGTTCCCAGCACCCTGATCCCCAGCAGGCACATGGTGCTTTATGATCATCAGTAGCATCTTTTCCAGAGGGTGTGATGCCTTTTTCTGGCTTCCTCTGGAGGCACATGGAACACAGAGACAGGCCAAACGCTAACACACATAAAATAAAAAAATCTACAAAATCATAATTACATTTATTATTTATGGTGGGTAAATGGTGCTTGCTTCCAAGCCAGATGGCGTTCAATTGCTGGAATCCACATAGTAGGAGAAAAAACTGACTCCTCCAAGTCATCCTCTGATCTCCACATGCACCATGGACCCGATGCACCTCACCCCAAATAAATATACACACAAAAACTGGATGAAAGAGGAGGTATAACATTTAGGTCAATGTTTGCCAGTCAGCTGAAGTACAACCCAGATGACAAACGTGAGGTTACTAACTGAGTTTACTAAAACCACCCATTTATTTACAGGCTGGAGATGTTGGCACTGTTGGTAGATTATTTGCCAGGAACGCACAACGCCAATCCTAGAACCAAAGAAATCAAGAATGGTGGTACCTGCCTACTATCCTAGAACTTAGGAATGAGTCTCAACTTTCCTGATGCTGGGTCCCTTTAATACAGTTCCTCATGTTGTGGTGACCCCATCATAAAAATTATTCCATTACTACTTAACTTATTTTGCTAGTTATGAATCATCTTATGTGTGAACCCCATACTGCTATTCTAGAGGACTGGAGGTCAATCCTAGCACCCACAGGCAACTTACAACCACCTGTAACTCCAGCAAGGAATCTGATACATCTTCCTGGCCTCTGTGAGCAGACACAGATAACACACAATAATCTTTAAAAGAAACTTACTAACACACTAACATAAGGCTCCCAAGGTTTTGTCAGTATTTACCATTAGGAACTTGTTACTGAGAGGACCATTTTGCTCACTGACACTAGCTGCTGTCATTAAAGCATTAACACCAAATAACTTAAGATTACATATATAATTTGAAATCAGGTCACATTTAGAAAAACTTCATTTCTACCAAAAAATTTACATTAACCAGGCAATTCATAAATAAACTATGACACAATTGCCCAGCAACACCATTTCATTTGTTTTTTTAGCAATATGTAGTATATTCAATAGTTGATCTGATCTATCACATTAATTTGGTAACAGATGCTAAAATTCTTCAACCCAATCCCAAATGGGAAAGGAAGAAGGAAACAAAGGATTCATTTAAATTTCTCTACACTGCCTGAGGTCCTCCTCTTTTTTTTGGTTTCGTTTTGAGATGGGGTTTCACTATACAGCTTTGTTTGGCCTCAAATTCAGAGATCTGGCTGGAATTAAAAACGTGCCACCAGGCCATATTGCTGGAGAGATGGCTCAGCAATGAAGAGCACTTGGCGATATTGGAGGACTGAGGCTTCGGTTCCCAGCATCCATATGGTGGTTTTTAAGTGTTTGTAACTTCAGAACAGGGGATCCAACACTCTTCTGACCTCAGTGGGCACCAGGCATGTACTTGGTGACACACATACATACAAAGCAAAACACCCACTCATGTAAAATAAAGTAAACAAAACAGCACCCAGATTCTTGGTTTGATACATCCTCAAGGAAGGCTATAATCTGTCCCAAGACAAAATCCTTAAACTGCAAACTGCCCTCTCATTTTATAGTTGACACATGGGGGAAAACAGAAAATCCCAGAATCCTAGAGCTGAACTATTGGTTCTTTCCTATTGTTTTACAAATAAAATGCCCTCCTCCCCCGCCACACAAGAGAGCTTCGGATGGCCAAACTGGAGTGGGCAGCATATAAATTACTGAGAAGTACAAACAGCAACAGATACACACCACCTGGAGAAAAGGAAACCAGTACTGCTTTTTGATAATTTTATTTTTTTTTCTAATTTTGTAATTTTAATTTCCCATAGCACCTTGGCAATGTTGAAAACAAATACAAATACAAAGATGTTCATTTTAACAGATTATGCATGAGTATGTGCCACACCATTTGGGGGGGGCGGTGTAGTCTTAACAGGGACAAATCTAAGCTACGGACAAAACAGAAGCCAGATAACTGGTTCTGACACCTCACTCCCCCAACATTTAAGAGATGTCACTCAAGGGACACCTGAATCAGCTGAAAAAACAAAAACAGATGTGGATGTCTCTTTACATTACTAATCAGCGTTCTGTGCTATAGAACTGAAAACAGAATACTTGGCCCACAGCTCACAGACATCTGAGCCTCACCTTTAGGACTGCCTAATAAGACATAACAAATTGTTAGTTTAAAAATAAACATTAAGTTATTTAGTAATCAGGTCACTTTTAAAAGAGAATTCTAAATGTCCTCATTCAGCTAATAAAAACTGAAATGTCCATGCATCTTGAAAGCCCAGACTAGCTACACAGTATATGCCAAAGAGTCTAAAGTTAGATTAATACCCACCAAATTGTAAGGAAATATAAAAAATTAGAAAAAAATCCATCATATATTATATTTATATATATTTACGTATTAAAAAAACCCTCAAAAGGAATATACTGTTTGATTTTTAATCTTTTCCATAAAAAGCCAGAATTGATACTCTTAAAATATGGTTAATATATATTGCCAACACAAACATCGGGAACTGAGTCCCAGTGCTGTTCAACTGTGTCAAAGTAAAACCAGCAAACATTTAAGCCAAGAGACTGATTATTAAGGCCATACATAACTAACAAAACTAGAGAAAGTGCTCCTAACTCTTAAATAACATTTTCTAGTTCTCTTTATCCTAAGGAAAGCTACTAACTTAATTCCAACCCTAGGTCTTTGCAAAGCAAATCTGGTTATTTAAAAAGAAAAAGGAATGTGAAATAATATTGAAGCTACCTTAACTTTAGGAACTAAAAATAAATTAAAATTCTGCATATCATAGATTATATGCAAAATATGCAGGTAATACAACAACAAACCCATCATCATTGAAAGGTCTCATCGGTCTCCAAATTAGAGCGGGATAAAAATTTAGATGGATCTCTATTTTAAATGCCACTGACTGTATTTGGCAAAATTGAGATTCCTCAGATTAGAGACAGACACCTGATATTATCAAGACAGAAGACAAGAAGGTTCTGCCGTGTCCCTCTGCATACCTTATCTACAAAGCACAAAGTGATGAACCTGTGTGACTTTTGCTCTTTTCATAATGCACTATTATAGCATACATTCAGTATCACTTTTGTCTACTTTTGGCCTTCAACAATGCAAGGAAATATTAAGTCATAGGGTGAAGAGAAAACTTTGACATTTAAACTTCCCCATCTAAAGAACCAATAAATAGCTGAAATACAGTGAACACCAACCCAATTGGCTTGAATAGTAACGATGGGCAAAAGCCAGTTCCACACAACTCACAGGCATCATTTACACACAAAACTTAAATCTGCTGCAATAAAATAACTATCAAATACACACTGTGAATATATATATATTACATATTCATTTTCATTACACCCTAACCCCACATATACCCCCCATCAAATGGGAGCTATTTAGAAGTACTGAGGAAAAGTAAATCAAAAATCCTATGCTTAAAAAACAAGAACATATTTGTTGGTTTTTGTTTTAAAGGAAAATTTTCTTGAATTTCAATCAGAACCTTTAGAAGTTGGAGGTATAGCTCAGTGCTGGACACGTATGGGCCTATGCAAGGTCCTGGGTTCAAGTGCAGCACTGTAAAAAAGCAACCTGTAGCGTTTTAGAAGTTAACAGACTACCACCAGTAAATCACATAAGCTTACAAGAAATTGGAAACTACATCTGTGACACATTTAAACAAACAAAGTATTTTTTTTTCATTTTAAGTGCAAAAATAAAGTTTATCATCTTTACCAAGTGATTTTTGCAAAATGTTTATTCTATTAATCCACTGCATTCATAGGATGTTAACACTTTAAATGTTTATAATTTCTAAGTAAATGAGAATAAACACTTTTATCATAGATGTAGCTAAAACGATTATTAATACTTTTTAAAGGATCTAAAGTTCTCCCAAATTTTAGTACAGGTAGTTTTATTGTATGTTTCACCTAGTAGATGATTAAAAAAATAGTAATGTAGAAATAATCATTTCCAACTGAGCAAATATACCATGTTATCAACCCACCAAATCAAAAGCGCTTCTCAAGTTGAATAAGTTACAAAGAAATAATTCTGGTTACACAGATCGTGCAGTGTTTTCAAAGCTTTTAAGAATTACCAACGAACACAAATCTCTGACACTTAAGAGTTGGAAGGTAATTTTCACAGTAATGTAATTTTAACTTCCATTTACATTCATTTTAAATATATTACTACGATGTTTATGTCACAATGTTGCTTTCCAGTGTTCACAATTTACAGTTTCAATTTGTACATACGAAACTCACTAATATAAGGGATAGTTCTTACTATTGTAAACTATCCCTAAGCAGAAAAATAAACCACCACCCTACACAGAACTATAAAAATGGTATGACTTAAAACGATTAATGCAACATGGTTTATCATTTTTGAGCTGTTTTCTAAATACCAGTATGTAAACTTGCCTATTTAATATATGACAGCTACAACTTTATTCACTGAGAAATTATGCATTTATTTTCTTCAACCATTTTTCTCACTTCATCTCAAAAATTTCCTGACTTGCTGTTTTTAGTCAGTGAATTCCAAACTGTATTTTTTTGGGGGATGGGGACAGGATGCCAAATATTGTAATAAGAAAAAGAAGTCCCCCAAATTAATTCTTAAATTTTTCTCTTTTACATTGCTTCATCTTTCATTCTTTTCTTTTCTTTTTGAGACAGGGTCTCTCAATAGGTAGGCCAGGGTCTCACGAAAACCAGGGGTCCTAGAACCCAGATCCACCTGCCTTTGCCTCTGAAGCTGGAATTGAGGATGTCTGCCACCACAACCAGAAGCACTTTGTTTCATTTTTAACACCAATACAAATAAATTAATGGCAGGCCAGTACCATTCTGGGATCTGAAATTCTAATTGTTTTAATAATAAAAACTTTCAATAATCCATTATAATATTTAGGATAGTTATATGATTTGATTAAATTGGTCAAAGTAGTGAGAAACCACAATCCAGGAAACAGTTGGTTACTTTGCTTTTTTCTGGGGGTGAACAGTCAAAGAACAGAGACAACTAAGAAAAAATTTTGTCTCCCATTTTAAAGAAAAAAGAAAAAGTCACAGGGCAGTTTGAACCTCTGAAATCATTTGACCTATTCAGTATTCAGGTCTGAAACAGAATTTTTCTATTTTTTTTTGAATAATCTCTATTCTTTTCTTGAATATCAAACTGATTGGTAGTCACAGCTTCACACACAATCAGAGCTTAATAACCAGCTCAATACAATACAATATTAGTAATGTCAAAAAACTAAATTCCAAACTACAAAAAATCTACTCAAGTATTACATTCAGTTTTCAAATCATTTACTAACATGACAACAGATTTGGCTTAAATCACGTTTGCACACACTCATACCCAGAACAGACACCCCAGTTACTGATCTGCTTTGCAACACAAGGCCATTTAGTCAAGAGATGGCATTCTTCAAGCCAAACTTTAAATAGATTAAAAAAAGTAATTTCTAATTTTTACAGAAATGTTTCTTCAAAAAATATTTTCTCTCACTCCCTCATCTCCTATACTGAAGGATGTATGGTTTTTTTTTTTTTCTCTCCCAAGCTAAATCTGAACCCTCAAAATTGATTCCAGGCAGAAAACCCCTGCAAATTAAAATCAAAAACAAAAATAGAAAATTATATTTATATATATGTGTATATATATTTATATATATTTATACTGATTGGAATCCTCCAGCATTTGAAAAACGTTTAGAGATGAATTTTGGGCTCCTCTTACAATTCCAAAATCCATTATTTAAGGACATACTTCCCATCCTTCCTGGCTACTTCCTCCCTCCAGAACAGTTCAATATAGGCTCAAGTTTAATGGGAAGAGAAGTTTCTGAGTGGTTTTGTTATGGTTTGTTTTTACTTTGGTGATCTGGGTAGCACGAACTGCTCTTTCCCATTACGTCGAGTCATTCCCTGAGGTGTAGCCCTATGGCTGAACTGGCGTCTCTGTTCCCTGATTTTTCCAGCTGCTCCCCTGGGAATGGTATTGCCGCGGAAGCCAGAATGATCCTTACTAGCCCTTGTTTCTGGTTTCTCATGTGCTTTTTCAACAGGCTTCTCGGTAGCTCCGTTCTCTTCATTTCTGGTGGGAGACACGACATTGGATCGAAGTTCCCGTAGTGGCTGAACAGGAACTGGAGATGGCTCTTTAGGAGGCTTCTGACACACTTCAGCATAACTTAATTTTCGAGGTTCCTTTAAAAAGACACCAAAAAAAAAAAAAAAAAAAAAAAATTAATTAATTAAAAAAAAAAATTTAAGGACAGCATGGCATCAGGCACATTTACTCACTAAGCCATCTTGCCAAATCTGGAAAATAAGTTTTACCCATCTACCCTATGTATTTTTTTCTCATAGAAACTACTCAAATTACCTGGAGACTCACAGCTGTAGGTGTGTTTACATTACTATTGCAAGGTGAAGCAGTGTCTGCCCTTGAGGGCTTTGTAGTAGCTGGAGAAGAAACAAGTACAGTCGTCTGACTGAGACCATCCTTTGGAACTGCAGAATCCTCCATCGGATCCTTCTCTTGCTGAGTTGTGCTAAAGAAAAGAAAGTTTGATATTAGGCTTAGTTTAACACACAGGAGCAGCTGAGCTACCACTTCGAACCTCTTCAGGGAAGTGGGGAGTCAGTTTCCTTGAGTGGTAGATCCAGGTAGGGGATCCAAACTGCAGTATCAGCCCTAACCCATGCCTGTGTGAGCAGCAGTACTGGACTCAGTGAGTTATAAAAGAGTTAGGAGAGAGAAAATAGGGGTAGATAGGATCAAATTTACTTCCTCCTTTATGTGTATGTGTGTTTTGCCTGCATGTTTTATACCACATGTGTGCCCACAGGGGTCAGAAAAGGGCATCAGATCCTCTTTGAACTAGAGTTACAGATGGTTGTGAGCACAGAATATGTGCTGGAAATTGAACTCCAGCTCTCTGGAAGAGCAACAAGTGCTCTTAACTGCTGAGCCAATTCTCCAACAAAGGCTTACTGGGTTCTTTTAGAAGAAAAGTGCTCTTCCAACCTCTCGAAAAGGGGTCTCCATATGTGTAGTCAAGGCTGAACTCAAACTTGTAATCCTCTTTACTCAATATCCAAAGGGCTGAAATTAAAGCTATTCTAAAACAAAGTAGTTTAATGTTGAAGTACTCTGGAAAAAGAAAAAAAGCACCTTAATGCAGGAGGCTCAGCTGTACACGAAGGACCCGGACTTCTGCTGAGTTGCTGGGCAGAAGCACAGTCTGTCTGTTCATCCTCTGCAGGCACTGGGCAACTAACTCTCAAGTCTTCACTGTCCTAAAAGTTGAAAGAAGAGAGTTTGAAATTACATTTGAACATATTAATAAAGAAGATAAACAACTGTCCAACAACTATTGATACTATGGCCAATTATCATTCAACCATGCTATGAACAATCCTTTTCTACACTATGTATTTGTATTACTCTCATTGGTTAACTGACAGGAAAAGCCCAACTGAGAATGATGGGAAGGAGGGTGGAGTCAGGAGATACCAGCCAGATGCAGAGGTAACAGGACATGAATGTGCCATGCTAACAAAGGTACTGCCAAGTGGCAGAGCATAAGTAAGAATATGGGTTTACTTCAAATGTAAGAGCTAGAGCTGGGAGGTGGTGGCACACACCTTTAATCCCAGCTCTAGGGAGGCAGAGCCAGGCAGATCTACAAAAGGAGATCCAGAACAAGCACCAAAACTACACAGAGAAACCATGTCTTGAAAAACAAAACACCAAACAAAACAACAACAACAACAAAAGGTTAAGAGCTAGTTAGTAATAAGCCTAAGCTTTTAGGTGAGCACTTATAATTAATATAAGCCTCTGAGTGTTTATTTGAGAGTGGCTATGGAACACAGAACCTTCCATTTACACAACCAGCAATGAGACTGACTTATACTGTAATGAAAGAGATGTTCAGAAGCTGGGTGTGGTAATTCACACCCTTAATCCCAGCACTCAGGAGGCAGAAGCAGGAGAATCTCTGTGAGTTAGTTCCAGGACAGTCTCCAAAGCCACAGAGAAACCCTGTTAAAAAACAAACAAAACAAAATAAAAAATAAAAACAAAAAAAAACAGTCTAGCCAGGCATTATGCCCATACCTAGAACTACAAGAAATTTCATATAAATAATCACCATAGAATTATCTACATGAGCCAAAAAAGGAAACAATCCAGTGTCAATCCAGTGGTAAATGTAAACATAACCAAGTAGTATTATTAAAAGAACACTTTGTTAAATAAAATAAACCATGCTATACAGAAGAGTAAACACTGCATTACTTCATTTGAGCTCGTTGCTAGGGGGAATAGGAGAAACATGACTGCAAAGATGAGTTCTGGATAGCTGAGCACAATGGCTGACTCTAATCTTCAAAAACTTGAGAGGCTAAGGCAAGATTATCACAAGTACAAGATTGTAAATAGATCCTAACACTTGAAAGAGAGAAACAGAAAAATCAGGAATTGGCTATATGGTACATAGTAAGGTTTAGGCCAGCTTGGGCTGCATGATGATGCTCACTCTCAATAAAACAGAATGGAAAATAACTGAAAACCATTAAAGCTGAAATGTCATTTGTAATAGATGTAACTGACAGAGCATTAGTATCCAGAACATCTTAAAACAAAACAAAAAACCCACAAATTTATATAAAAAAAAATCTAAAAAAAAACAACAACAACAACAACAAAAAAAAAACAACAAAAAAAAACAAAACAAACAAACAAAAAAAAAACTATGCCAAACACTGGAAACTCTTTAAATTTAGAGAAGAGAGAAAACCAAATCCAACCAAACCAACCAACTAAACAAACAATAAACTAAAAGCAAACAAGTAGCCAGGTCCACAAAAACCACACACATTAAACAATAAACATTAAACACATTAAACAATATACTGTTTAGGGAATGACTGGCATACTGAGTTGCAGAGACCAGTCTATAGCTCCTAAACAAAGAAAGGCTTGTAAGTTATTAAAGGGTTTTTTTTTAAGAGCAAACAGTATGCTTTAGGACGGTAAGTTGGTAAGGTCCTTGAGGTCTGATCAGTAGCACACTCATCAACAGCTGAATGTGGTGGCTTGTATCTGTATAAACCTAGCACTGGGAAGGTGGAGACAGGGACATACTTGAGGCTCATGGCCAGGCAGCTCAGTCTAACAAAAAAGCTCCAGTTCAATAGATGGCCATCTCAAAAATAAGGTAGACCACATTCAGTGAGAAATGATCTCTGGCACATGCTTATGTGCAAACAAATACACTCAACCACATACAAACCCACCATCCCCTACCCCACGCCCTAAATATACAAATTATAAACCAAAACAAAATATGTGGGAGAATCTGGCCCATAGGCCTTAAATATTTATTACCTGGCTCCTTAAAGAAAGTCTTTGTCAACTCAGGGGTAAAAGGAAAGCAAGAAAACTTTCACTCCCCAAATTAATGCTTTTCTGTAAGAAGACCAAGTAAGAAGAGAAGATAAAGAGGGATACACATGTTGCTGCTATACTGAGGGTGTTTACAACCCACAATTGGAGAATGGGATTGATTCTGGGAGAACACACATTATTATTGTCCTTTCAAAATGTCTATACATGCCTACTGTGATTGCAAAGGCCTGCAATCATAGAGGTAGGGACAGCTTGTAGTAGATGGCTATTTATTTTATGTGTCTCTTTAACCTTCATAGATTCTAATTTGAAAACAGTCTAATTTGATTGTAAAGTACAAAGTATATACTTCAGCTGGTGTTTTCATATATATACTTATACACATATATACTTATAAATATATATAATATATTATATATATATATACACACACACACTAGAGACAGGATTTCTCTATATATCCCCGGCTTTCCTGTAATTCAGAGATCCACCTGCCTCTGCCTCCTGAATGCTGGGATTCAAGGCATGTGCCACCACTGCCTGGCCCAATATACTTTTTAAATATGTACTTTTATTATTTTTGAAATGATGAGTATTTGTGTGTAGGTATCTCACTTGAGTGAGGTGGCCTCAGGGGCCTGAACTGTTAGATTCTCTGGAGACAGTTACAAGTGGTTGTCAGCCATCATATGTAGGTGCTGGGAGCCTAACTCAGGTCCACTGCAGATCAGTAGAAACTCAACCATTGAGCCATCTTTTCAGCTCTACTTTTAATAACAGGAAACAGTGAAATACCTTTAAAATTCTATGGCAAAACATTTTCTGATTGAGAACTATACTCAGAAAAAACCTGATCAGATGTAAGAGAAGAAAACCATTTTTAGACTGAAAATGTATATAACCCTCTTTCCTTTCTGAACCTCCTCAGCCTAACAGCCCCTCTTTTCATCCTTCTTCTTGACATTCTCTCTCCTTTTCTATCTATTTATTTATTCATTCATTCATTTATTTATTCGAGATAGGGTTTCTCTTCATGTAGCCCTGGCTGTCCTTGAACTCAGAGATTTGACTCCAAAGTGCTAGGATTAAAGAGGTGTGCCACCTCAACCTGGCTAATTTATTTTTAATACTTTGGATTTTATGTATGTGGAACATTACTATAGCCCCCCCCCCCCTTCTTAGCACTGTTGAGTATTTCCCCTCTTGTGCCTCATTTTTCTTAGACTCTTTCCATTTTTCCTAATTACTTTTATCCCTTCCCTCCTGACCACTGTATGGCTCTGCCAGCCATCATCCCCCTCCTCTTTGCCTAAAAAGATAAAATCTGAAGGGAAGAGGAAATTTACATTTAAGGTTTGTAATCCCAGCACCCAGGAGAGTGGGGAGAAGAATCACTGGCTCTACACAGCAAGTGTTAATTAGGCAGTAAGGAGTGTACAGAGGCACCTTGCCTAAAAAGCAAAAAAGGGCTATGGGGTAGGCACAGTGGGTAAAGGAATTTCCATGCCGGACTGACAACCTGAATCTGAATCCTCAGAACCCACACAAATGAATCACTGTGGGGATGAGAAGCGGCTTCTAAATCATGGCACATTCTTGTCTACCTGGCAATCCCCTTTATTTGGTGTATCTTATCACCAACGACAACCCTATCCATAGCAATATGAATCTGACATAGTAAAGGGGGGTTTATTTGGTTTATCTGGTAAAATGTAGATTCAGGGATCACTGTTCTGCATTGTAAGATACATTATATCCATGTTATAATTATACTTAAAATTAAAATTAGGGCTAGGGAGGCATCTCGGTGGGTAAAACTGCTCAATGCACAAGGCTGGCACCCTCAGTTGACCTCTGGAACACACAGTGGAAGGAGAGAACTGACTTCTAAAAGCTGTCCTCTGACCTCCATATATGTGCTGTCTCCCACACACCTATACATACATACATAAACCTAAAAAAAGGTAAAAAACAAGAAAAATGTATGAGACCTGTGGTTCCACACGCCTACAATGCCAACCCCAGCACTAACTAGAAGCAGGGGGCAGAAGAACAGAAAATTTAAGGCCAGTCTGGGATATGCAGCAGGACTCCCTCCAAAGACGTTGTGTACACTGGTCGGCATCTACTTAGAAAGACTGCACTGACCAAGTTAGCTCAGGATTCATTACATCACTCGTTAAGGACAGGCCCTTTGTGGAGATGAGACCTCTTCTCCATTCAGCTAAGCCTCCAGACCGAGCTGACTGACACAAAGGTCAAGGAACAATTTCCTGACTTTTTGAAGTTTTATTATACACCTTTTCAAAACTCTTAAAAAGTGGTGAAAACTATAAAATAATTAAATGCAAATAAACCCTTATATGCTTAACATATAACCCCATAAATGGAAAGAACAGATGGGATGTTCCAATGCTTACTTTTTCTTTGCAGACACCTTTAACAACATCAGACATTCTATTCTCCAAAATAAGTTCATCTGGCATTCTTGACGAACTTCCAGGTAAAGGAGGAAAATTTGTAGCTAGTAAGTCAAACTTTGGTGTTGGAGCCTTTGCTTCAGGTGTTGAAGGCTGGGGTCTCTAAAAAAACAAACCGTTAAACAGGTCACGTGCCTATTGCTTTCTCTAACCCTCTACTCCAGAAGCTTTAAGAAAAATAAGACTTCTAAAGGACACAGAATTACCTCTTTATAAATTCATGGTTCCCCACATCAGTCTTGGCTCCCTCTTCAGTTTTCTCTTTTCTTTTTTGATTTTCGAGGCCAGATTTCTTTGTGTAACCCTGGCTGAACTCAAACTCCCAGAGATCTACCAGCCCTGCCTCCAGAGTGCTGAAATTAAGTTTGTGTCACCACCACCCGGCCATACCACTGTTCTTCATTTCCTTCAAGCCAACTTCTAGCCTTTGATGCTGTCATTTTTAATGTATTATAACCAAATCTATCCATCCAACCATCCATGACCAGATCATGCTATATATCCCTGGCTGGCCTGAAGCTTGTGCCCTTCTGTTTAATCCTCTCAAGTGCTGAGATTACAGGTATGCTTCGCTCAGCTGCCTTGTTTCCTCTCCTCAATCGTTGATGGCTACTTGAGGATTCACAAGAATTGCTACAACTGACATGCTTAAAATGTAGTCAGAGCTTGTGGTTGTTTAAATAGGGATGGCTCTCAGGCTAGTGGCCCATAGGAACTGGCATTATTGGGAGGTATAGAGTTGACAGAGGAAGTATGTCACTATTGGGGGTGGGCTCTGAGGTCTCATATAATCAAGCTACACCCAGTGTGGGAACACAGCTCCCTTTGCTGTCTGTGGATTAAGATGTAGAGCTCTCAGCTCCTTCCCCAGCACCATGTCTGCCTGCATGCCACTATGTCCTGCCATGATGATAATGGGCTAAACCCTGACTCTATAAGCCAGTCCCAATTTAATGTTTTTCTTTGTAAGATTTGCTGTGGTCATGATGTCTCTTCACAGGCCTAAAGCTTCTTGACTGCCCACAAAAAATAAAGTCATAAATAAAACAATTGAGCACAATTCCTGGCTAAGCATACATGAAGCTTGAATTTGCTCCTTAGCAAGTTAAAAATAATGTGATCCAACACCTGTGAGGCAAGAGATCAGAGACTCAGACTTTGATCCTTGAACTCCTGATCCTTCTGTTTCTACCTCCTAAATACTAGGATCACAGGCCTGTACTAGCATGCTTGGCTTGTATATAAAGATTTCCCTTTCTTTCTTTCTCTCCCTGCCCCCACTCCTTTCTTTTGAGACAGGGTTTCTCTGTCTAATCCTGAACTCACTTGTTGTGGGATGTTTTGTATGTTAAATGTGTTGCTCTGATCGGTTAATAAATAAAACACTGGAAGTGTAGGCGGGACAAACAGAAAAGAATTCAGGGAAATGGAAGGCTGAGACAAAGAGACCTGCCAGCCGCTGCCATGACAATCGAGATGTAAGGTACCTGTAAGCCACGAGCCACATGGCAACTTATAGATTAATAGAAATGGATTAATTTAAGATTAAAGAAGTAGATAACAAGAAGCTTGCCACGGCCATACAGTTTATAAGTTATATAAGCGTCAGAGTGTATTTTATACGTGGGTTGTGGAACTGTGGGGGCTTGGTGGGACCTGGAGAGAAGCTTTCCAGTAACACTCTGTAGATGAGGCTGTCCTTGAACTCACAGAGATCCACCTGCCCCTGCCTCCCAAGTGCTGAGATTAAAGGTGTGAGCCACCACTGACTGGTCAGATTTTCTTATGTGGGTATTATACACAATGAGGGCAGGTGCTTGTGAAAAGGGTTCAGATTCCATGAAGCTAGAGTTTCAAGTAGTTCTGACCTGCCTGATGTGGGTGCTGGGAACTGAACTCTGGAAATATGGAGAAGCAGTACATGCTCTTGACTGCTGAGCCATCTCTTTAGCTCCTGTCAAGTTTTTTAAAAAATTAAGGCTGGAGCTGGAGAGATGGCTCAGAGGTTAAGAGCACTGGCTGCTCTTCCTGAGGTCCTGAGTTCAATTCCCAGCACCCACATGGTGGCTCACAACCATCTGTAATGAGATCTGGTGCCCTCTTCTGGCCTGCAGTCATACATGCTGTATACATAATAATTAAAAAAAAAAAAAAAAAAAAGCACTGGCTGTTCTTCCAGAGGTCCTGAGTTCAATTTCCAGTAACCACATGGGTTGCTCACAACTATCTGTATTGAAAATCTGGTGTCCTCCTCTGACATGCAGGCAGAACTTTGTATTCGTAATTCATAATTAAAAAAAAAAAAAAAAAAAAAGTAAGATTGTAGATGTAAGAAATTAGCCACAGGGTGAGTGAGATGGTTCAGTGGGTAATAGCACTTGCCACAAGAGCTTGACAACCTGCGCTCAATCCCGAGATGACGGAATAGAAAAGAATTTACTACCAAAAGCTTTTGAGAATGAATGTAACACCCAAAAATACTGGCAAAAAAAAATATATATATATACGTATTATAAATTATAAATATATTATAAAGCTAATAGATAAAACAGGAACTTTTGTTCATTGTCTATGAGACGGGAAAATGAGCTAACCCCTAAAGCAATTATTTGGCAACATTTATTGGAAAAAAAAAAAAAAAAAAAAAAAAAATATATATATATATATATATATATATATATATATATATATATATATATATATATATTTAAATCCCACTTGTAGGGATCTGTGGTTAGTTTTATCTAAAGATTTGTTTTATGTGTGAATGTCTATCTGCATGCATGTCTGTGAACTGTCTGATGCCTGTGGAACTCAGAAAAGGTTGTTGAATTCACTGGAACTAGGTATGGACAGTTGTGAATTACCACACAGGTACTGGAAACAACTAAACAAAGCTCTCTGGATGAACAGTAAGTGCTCTTAACCACTCTAGTCTGTTCATCTTCGTTCTTTTTTGAGGCAAGAGTCTCACTTTGCAGCACTAGCTGGCCTAGAACTCTCAAGAGATCCACCTGCCTCTGCCTCTGCCATGTAAGTGATGGTTTAAATGTGTGTCCCTCTATACCTGGCCATTAGTTTTAAATGTCAACTTGACATAACCTAGTCACCTGCAAGTGAGCCTCAATGAGAGACTCCATCAGGTTGCTTGAACAGATGTGGAAGAATCCATCTTAAATGTGGGCAGCACCTTCTACACTACTGGACAAGACCAAAGGACAAGGAAGGCGAAGAACTTTTCCATTACTTGGATTTCCCTCTCGATGCTGAGTTCACCCACTTTGTTGATGCTGCTGCTTCCGCTATTAGGACCAGCTTCTTCTTTGGGCTTCTAATTGGAACTGAAGGCCAAGAGGTCTCCAGGAACCCCAGGCTGGAGCTCAGTCTCACAGACTCAACAACTACCAAGTTTTTGGTCTCTCTGATGCAGGACAGCCATGACTGGACTCCAACTATACGGTTTAAGCGTAACTAATAGACTCCTCTTTAATGTTTCTTTAGAGAACTCTGACTAGTAGAGTCTTCCTTTAACTATGCCTAGACATGGATAATGATCACTACACACGAGGTTATGCTTTGAATCTAAAATGTCCCCATAATACCTAGCTCAGTTGACAGTACTATCTAGTTTTGGGGACTGACTGCCTGAAGTAGATCATTTGAAGGTGGACCTTTGAAGGCTGAGCTTTGCTACTTTTTAAACTTTGGCTTGCTAGAACCTGCCATGTAGCGCAAGCTGGCCTTGAAACTGAAGATCCACCTGCCTCTGGCTTTTGAGCCCTTTTTAAAAATATTGTTATTATTTATTTGTTTGTTTGATTTGATTTTTGTTTTTCGAGACAGGGTTTCTCTGTATAGCTCTGGAGCCTGTCCTGGAACTTGCTCTGTAGATCGGGCTGACCTTGAACTCACGGAGAAATCCATCTGGCTCAGCCTCCTGAGTGCTGGGAAGAAAGGTGTGTACCACCACTGCCTGGCTCTTAAAAATTATTTTTATAATTTCTTGTGTATGGGTGTTTTGGTTATATGTATGTCTGTGTACCACATGTGTGCTTGGTGAACACGGAGGCCAGAAGAAGGCATTAGATCCTTTGGCACTAGAGTTGCAGACAGCTATGATGGATGCTAGAAGCCAAATCAAGTCCAGAGAAGAGCAGCGAGTGCACTTCACTGCGGGCCATGTCCCCAGCCCCCAGCTCTACCTCTAGTTCTGTGCCCTTAGCTTCCTGGGATGCCAAGCTGGGAGGAGCCATGGCCTCCTGCTTCCTCTGTTACAGAGCCACTTCAACTTCCCTACCCTAGCACAGACTATTCGCCCTAAAAAACACTCCTTTCCATCGGTAAACAGCTTCTGTCTGGTATCTGGTCACAGTGAAATTAGGTAAAATTAACTAAGGAGGTTATCACTGCATTACTAATACCAGTGTTGTTTATGAGCAACAGACAGGTTAACAGGCTTTCTTAATGTAGCAGGCTTTCTTGGACCACCAGCCCCCAAATCATGACATGGAGGCTTATTATTAATTAATTATGAATGCTTGGCCTTATGCTAGCCCCACTAGCTTATAACTTAGAGGCTTCACCTTTTCTTTCATTCTGTATATCCTAATTTTCCTGCTTCTTCTGTGTCTTGCTGGTGGCTGCCTGACCAAGGATGTCTCCCTCTCTTTCCTCTCAAGCCCAGATTCCTCCTCCTACTTATTCTCTCTTCAAGCCAGCCCTGCCTGTCCCAATACTGTCCAGCTATTGGCCATTCAGCATTTTATTAGACCAATCAAGTGCCTTATAGGCAGGCAAAGCAACACATCTTTGCATAGTTAAAGTAATATTCCGCAACAGACGGGAGCTGGGAATGGCACTGTACACCTGTAATCCTAGTATTTGAGAAGTTGATGCAGCAGGACTAAGCCTGAAGCCACTGTGGCTATACAGTGAGACGCTGCCTAAACACAAAGATCAAGTGACATGAGACAAAGATCAAAGACAGTAACATAATAAACCTTCAAATGTAATAACCTCTCCAGCTATATATATGCAACCCTGGCTGGCCTAGAACTTACTATGTGCCTGTTTCTGGGAGCTGAAATTAAAGGGCCGCACTATGCCTTTAACTGAATATGCTAGATATAAAATATTAGCAGTACAACCTCAAACAGCTAATTAGCACTAGAGAGTGAATGTATAAATGACTTTCAGATCAATATCAGGCTCAATTATTTTTGTTTGAATAGTTAACAAAATAAAACCAGAAAGGAAGACAGACCAAAAGGAAAAAGAATTCTAAAGATACAAAGAAGAAAACACTTACTGGGATCCTGTCATCTTCTCTTCGTCTTCGACCTCTGAAAAGCGTCCTCCTTTGAACAAGAGAAGAACAACCCAGGTCAAACACTTGAAATACACACTTATTTCCTATCAAAGATTCTACTTAAACTATTTACATGTTCAAAATTGGAGCAATTCCACCATTGTTACTAAAGAGATCTTGAGTTAATTCACAAAAAAGTTCACTAACTACTACCTTCATAAAGTGAACTGGACCCACTTCTACTAGCAATACATTTTCCACATAAGAAGCATTTTAAAGTCTAATTTAGCCATAGTAGACAAAACAGAACCCCACTCTTACAGCTGAGAATTAAGGAGAAAGTGAAACTAGAAGGAAGGGCCAGACATGGGAGAAGCACATCTTCAATCCCAATCCTTTTAGAAGGCAGAGGTAGTTCTGAGGCCAGTTTCTACACTACAAAACAACCTCCCCTCCAAAGACCTCCCACTGATTCAAAGGTGAAGGTGTGTAACTTGGCGACAGTATTTAAATCAGAAGTTTGACAACATTTGTTCAAATGCCTAGCATTGCCAAAGCTAAAACTAAACCTATCAATTAATTTATAATTTATAAGAACAATGAATTCATTTAAGATATTCACACAGCAATAATTAATACAAGAACAAAAAATCATCAGATGATTTTCAACATTAAAGATGAACATGTTATGACTAAATAATTTTTTTTTTGGAGCTGAGGACCGAACCCAGGGCCTTGCACTTGATAGGCAAGCGCTCAACCACTGAGCTAAAGCCCCAACTCCAATAATTTTTATATATACAACAAATCCTTACCTGCCTCTACCAAAGTCCCCATTCTGTTCCATTTGTAAAATGGGAGCCTCCTTTGGAAGATAAGTTTGTTCTTGATTCCCTGTTACTGTAGGGTTATGCCGATCAGAGATAAAGTTCCTTGAACTAGATCTGCTCAATGGTCCATCCCCCAATGACACAGAGCCCTCTGTTGAGTGTTCTGAACCACTGGATGACCTAAAGTGAGGCTTTACACTAGAAAAGATATACAAAAGGTAAATCAAGAAAAATCTAACAGCTCTGATGCAATATTATTAAGAAAAGGTAAAGTAATGCTATGTGTTTGACAAAATTTGGGAAAAAAATCTGAAGTTCTAGATAAAGAAAGCTACTTCTACCTCAACATCAAAACCAGTCAGTAACAAGCCTGGTGGGGCACATCTTTAATCTCAGCACTAAGGAGACAGCGAAGTTTTAGGCCAACCTGGTGTACATAGGAAATTCCAGGACAGACAGTCAGGGCTACAAGAGAGAATCTGTCTCTAGCAATTAAAACAAAGCCACAGTTAGGATTTTACTGTTATCTTAAAACAACAACAACAAACCAAAGACATCAGGCTTTTACTAATTACTAATAAAGTTGTACCAGGTATCTGAGTAAGGGTAAAACCACCAATGGGGGTTAAAAAACAAAAACAACCCCACACATTCTTGTATGAGGCAACCAAAAACATTGTATTTGTTTTTATCTATTTATAATCACACACATGGGAAAATGCTGTTTATTAAGATTAGGGGAAAATACTGAATTCCAGAAAAGACAGGGCTACCAAGAACGTATCTCTAAACAAACAACTAAAAAAGAGCAGTGGTGGTATATGCATTTAATTCCAGCACTCAGGAGGCAGAAGCAGGTAGATCTCTGTGAGTTCAAAGCCAGCGTTGCCTATAAACAGAGTTCCAGGACAGCCAAAGCTACATAGTGAAACCCTGTCCCAGAAAAATAAATAAATAAATAGACAGACAAACATTAAAAACAAAACCTAAGTAACTGAGTATCTTGGCTCTATAGCAAATTAAAAAGGAAGTATGAGATTTAGAATTGGTACACTGTTTGCTGTCTATATGGCCCATTTTTTATAATGTTTCTAAAGATATCAATTGATCCTATCAATAACGTGTTATTTCTTGGCTTTCTGAACAGATTTAAAACACCACAAATAATTAGACCATAAAAAGGTATTAATTCGAATCACTTTTCCAACCAAACCAAAAAAAAAAAAAAAAAAAAAAAAAATCACAACAACTCTTAAGCCTCATACTTTATTTACTCCCCAGACAGGATGCAAAGCCAGGTTAAATGTTTTTGCAAAAGTTAGTCTAAAATGATGTTACAAAAAATATTTCATTAAGTTTGAGGGTAGCCTGGTCTACAGAGCTAATTCCAGGCCAGCCAGGGCTACACAGAGAAACCTTGTCTGGGTATGGGGGAAAGGGGGCTCATTATAAAATAGTTTAAAAGTAGTAAAAATCACAGTATATTCTTTAATAGAACTTTTAAAAGTTACTTTTTTTTTCTGAAAATAAGGTAAATTTCACTATGCATTGTACAAGTCTACTACACAAGTTTATTAACTTTTAACAGCCCTCAGGTCTCATAATCTTACCCCTCACTAAAGAGAGATTTAACAATCACAGTCCAAGCACCAAAAAGGTGGAGGATGAAAAAAAGGAGAGAAAGTACAGTAAAAAATACCAATGTCTATCCTGTGGTAAGTTAGTCCATTCTCACTAGGTAGGACTTGTCATCATCGGGCTATCAAAAGTTGAAAGAAATGCTGCAAAAAGGTACTAAACTTGATGTGGAGTGTATGCCGTAAACCAACCATTTGAGAGGTGGATGCAAGAGTCTAAAGGACATTCTTGACCATATTACATGTTTCTGAGCTAGATACTATGTCTGAAAAAACAAAACCAACAAATATAAGTCACACCAATAAAACTCAAACATATACATAAAAACAAACCAACCAAGCTGAGCAGAACAAAAAGTGTGGTGGTGTATGGCTTTAATCCTACTACTTGGGAGGGAGAAGCCATCAGCCTGGGGTAAGGGTTATAGAAAAGCCAGGTAGAAAGACTCTCTGAGACATACACACACACATACACTCTCTCTCTCTCACTGTCTTCCCCTACACCCCCCTTCCCCTCCCTTCAGAGGAAAGAGCAAAGTAGTCTGTTTTGAGACCCAGTCTCAAAACAATACAAAATCAAAACAAAAACCATATACTGAAGGGACAGGAGCCTTGAACTGAAAAACCAGAAGCAAGAAAGCAACAAGGATTGGGCTGGCAATGAAAAGCTAGTGTCTCAGCATCTTAATAAGAAAGTATTGCGGGCTGGAGAGATGGCTCAGAGGTTAAGAGCACTGACTGCTCTTCCAGAGGTCCTGAGTTCAATTCCCAGCAACCACATGGTGTCTCACAACCATCTGTAATGAGATCTGGTGTCCTCTTCTGTAGACATAATAAATAAATAAATCTAAAAAGTATTCCAGCCGGACAGTGGTGGTGCACGCCTTTAATCCCAGCACTTGGGAGGCAGAGCCAGGAGGATCTCTGTGAGTTCCAGGAAAGGCGCACAGCTACACAGAGAAACCCTGTCTTGAAAAACAAACAAACAAACAAAAATCCTATTATTTCTGTAGGAAATGGCTAAGCAGGTGAACATTTGACCTTGGGAACCCATACAAAGCTACATGGGGTGGCATATGTAATCCTAATACGCCTTTGCAGACATGGGAAGCAGATGAGAGACCTGTGCAGAGACTAAGGGCCAGTTAGACTGGATGTATACAGTGGTAGAAAGAAGTGGAAGGTAGAAACTGACTTCTCAAAGTTGTCCTCTGACCCCCACATGCAATGCACACATGAACACAAGAACACACAAAAGAACTGTACATACATGGTTGCATGCATCATGAGCACATTTTTATTTTATTGTGCTGGAGATTAAAATCCAGGGCCTTAATAAAGCAAGTGGAGAGAGTACTGCCACTGGTAGGTTTGGTTTGGTTTTGTCATTTTTATTATTTTAAGTATATGGATGTTTTGGCTGCCAGTATGTCAGTGGAGATCAGAAGAGGGAGGCGGACCCTGCAAAACTGGAGTCATGGATGGCTATGAGCGAGCCATGGACGTGCTAGGAACCTCTCCATCCTCTCCAGCCCTATACTTTTAAGATAAACATTTGCAATAATCAGTACTCTTCCTTAAAAAAATTTTGTATGTGTTTGGAAGAAACTCCATTGGTTAAGTGTTTGCCTTAAAAGCATGAGTGCCTAAATTCAATCCCCAGAACTCATACTAAAAAATAACCTGGGAATCAGGTGGTGGTGGCACACACCTTTAATCTCAGCACTTGGGAGGCAAAGGCAGGTGAATCTCCCAGTTGGAGACCAGTCCAGGATAGCCAGGACTACAAAGAGAAAACCTGTCTGGAAAAATGGAAAAACAAAAATAAAATAAACTGGTAATGGAGAACTGGCTAAGTGGTTGAGAGAATTGATTTTATTTCAAAAGAACCAAGGTTCAATTCCCAGAATTCACATGGTGATTTAAAACCATTTGCAACTCCAGTTCCAAGGGACACAAGGGCTTCCTCTAGGCTACGAGGGCAATGGAAATCAAAGTGGTAGAGATATACATGTAGGCAAAACACCCACACACAAGACAAAATAAGAAATTAAAAGATAAAACAGAAACCATTGAAATCCTGACCCCATTATAGCTATTATTCATTCTGACCTTGAAGAATCCTAGACTGAATAATTCATGAACTTTGTTAGTAAACAAAAGCACTTATATTTAGTCAACAAGGACATGGGAATTCCTTGGGAATTCTTTAAAATAAATTTCGGCCATTATTTCCCATCTTACCGATTTTTTTGGAATGGTCGGCCCATATTCACAGCAGCAGCGTTTGTTTTATAAGATCCCGGTGAACTAAAACCATTCACAAAACTACCATTTGGGAAAGGAGCCTAGAAGAAAACATGAATGGAAAATATGTAATATTGCAAGAGAGGGTTCTTGAGAAACCCAAGTGAGCTACCTTAATATCAGTTTCTTCAATAGTAAATAAAGAAAACTCCATATTTACTCATTTCTGCAACATTCCTGCCACACATCATTTTATTATAAATGACATATCACTAATTCATTACATGTGAACCACTGTTTCAGGACAAAATGAGTCAAGTAGAATCACAAGGGAGATGGGCATGGTGGCACACACCTTAAGCCCCAGCACTCTAGAGGCAGGTGGATCTTTCTGAGTTCATGGTCAGCCTGGTTTACATAGAGTTCCAGGACAGCCAGGGTTACATGGTTAGACCCCCAATCAATCAATTAGTAAAATGTAAAGAATCAAATTATAGAAACTAACAGCTCAGCCCTTAGTAATAAGGGTAAATGGATGAGGAACTATCATAGTTTACCCACAAAGTAACCAACACAAAATCAACCAACTAGATTAGAATGGAGGTTTTTGTTTGGTGATTTTTGAGACAACCAGCTGGTCTGTAACTGCTATGCAGACTAGTCTGGCCTTGAAGTTGCAACGAGCCTTCTAACACTGCCAATTACAGGCAAATGCATCTGCACCTGGTTTTCAGATTTCTTTACGTTTTAGCTTGAACTGAATGTTTTATTATTTTCTAAAAGTTTCACTTACCAGTGGTGTTTCAAAGTAAGGTGCAGGACTTGGAGACCAAGACGGAGGCACAATACTATACACTGAGTATTGCTGGTGAGGGTTATACACTGGCTGCATAAAGACTGGTGAGGGATACTGGGTTGGAGTCTGAATGGGTTGAGTATACATACTAGAATCCATTAATCGATAACCATTCTTAGCAAAAAATGTATTAATGGCTTTTATCCTTGCCTAGAAGAAGAAAACATAAAAATAAAGATCAAGTGTGTATTACAACAAATATATTCAACGTATATTTTACATGTATTATGATTTATTTCTGCTTAGAATCAATAGAGCAAAGGAAAACAATAGCTTGTGGACTTGAGAAGAGCTGCAATAAACAAGGTAAAATAAGTCAACATGGATTCACCCGATGGTTAAAAGAAAAACAATCACTTATGGAAAAAGGACATTGAAGCGGTCATAATGAAGACAGCCGTAGTGGCTCAGGGAAGTAAAGACTGGAGAAATAGATTAAAGACCCCAAGAAACATCTCTAAAGATATGTGACGGGTTCAGTCAACAAGTAAAAGAAGACATCTGTCCAAATTACCAAGAAAAAGAAAGGAGTGGGGAGCTGGAGAGAGAGTTCAGTGGCTAAGAACATGATTGTTCTGGAAGAAGACCTGAGTTCAATTCCCAGCACCTGCATCAGGTAGCTTACAACTGCTTGTAACTCCCAACTCCAGGGGTACCTCTAATCTCAGGCAAATGCATACATACAGACATAAACACATATACACATAAATAATAACAAACAATTAGAATATAATAAATTAATAAAATGTTAAAACTGTAATTAGGTTTTATTCTACAATATACACCAAATTAATGAAATTTTATCAAAGATAAAAATATAAATATAAAGGCTTCAAGTCATTAAGAGACACAAAACAGTATCTCTGTATCCTCAAAGGGGAACAGCGATTAAAATAGAGGTAGAGAGAATGATTAGCAAAGGAAACAACTCATCATCATCAACCCCACAGAAGTCAGATTACATGTCACTTCCTACAGTAGTGTCTTGTGGTATTTCTCTCAAGTGCAAGTTCATCATGTAACACCAGAGTGGCTATCGCCAGTGGTCAACATGGAGAAAGCCTGTCTCAGTAAGGGATCCTTACACACGTGCAAGGCTTGACTTGAACTATGGAGCTAAAGCTAGCCCCAAACATCTAATTTCCTTGTCTCACTTTGTAAGGATGAGTTAATATATGTACAGTGCTTAAAACTGAACAAGAGAACAAGAAAGGGAGTTAGGAAATCAGTGCTTAAGAGGCCACACCAACTGTTCAAATCTAAACTATGGCAATAATGATGGAAAGAAGTATGAAGGCAAATTTTATGGAATTTCAGAACAGAGTTATTAACATGTAAAGACACCGAGTAAGTATTATTAATGATAATTCCTTCTCAAATGGATGTAACTGTGGTAACATAGTTAACTGAGACAAGGCTGAAAGAACTGGAAATGATTTTCATCATTATTAAGAAATTATACTTATTCAATTTGAGACCTAGAAATATAGGATGTGAATTAGCATAAAAATTTGGTGATTCCCTGTTTAAAAAAAAACTTCTGTATTTTCATGTTTTCTGTCAACTAATTTTCTAAAGAACATAGAAATATTTAAAATTACTATAGGTTTTATAAAACATCTTTCATGTATTCTTAATTCTTTTAAACAAAGCACGGCAATAAACAAAAACCCAAAACAATCACCCTCCTCCCCAAACCCCTTATTTCATACTAGCATCTAATATTTACAAATGTTTCTTACCATGATTGGCTTGCCCTGAAATGTTTTAACTTCTTCTCTTAAATATTTAAAAGCCTGTTAAAAGAAAAATGAACTTTTATTAGCATTTAAGCATTTCATTAAAGCCATTTACCCTCTACAAATGAGTTTGCTATTCTCAGTTCCTAAACTCAACAAAAGGTCTTGCTGTGTGGTGGTACACACTTGTAATCCCAGCACTCAGGAAGCTACTCAGGAGAGAGAGGGCTTTGTTGTGACCTCAGCTAGCCTTAGACACAGCAAGGCGAAACCCAAAACAAACCTTGAGGTAATGAGAAGAAAAAACCACATTCCTAGTTAGAGCTTGTAGGTAATGCAGAAAGATGGTATGGAGTTGTAACAAAAGGCAGAACAAACACAAGAGCCTCATGCGTCATCAGGTAACAACTTCTAATTTTACTCAGCTGGGAGCAGTGGCTATTGGGAGTGAGAGGCTAGCCTGGCCAAGCCCACAGGTTCCAGGGCAGCCTTGCTCACACAGTGAGCACCTGGCTCAAAACAAAATACACACAACCACCACCACCAAAAGCCCTGGACAACCTAGTTTCAAAACAAACCAAAAACCTGAATTTGATTTCGGCATTGGTTAAGTACAGTTCCAGGATAGCCAGGGCTATACAGTGAAACCTTTTCTTGAAACACCAAAGCCAAAATAACAACAACAAATCAGTTAAAGTTAGATGCAGATGATAAAAAAAGAAAGTCAACTGTCAATTAAGCAAATGTATGGCCAATCCTGGTAAACATGAAAATGACATGGTCTCACTCAAACCTAGGCTGACCTTAAACTCATGACATTTTTGGTATCAAGTGCTGTGGTAACAGGCAAGCACCATCACCAACCACGTCTACTTTATTTTTTTTTTTTTTCAAGTTTTTGATACAGGGATCTCACTTATGTAGTCAAAGTTGGTCCTGAACTCCTGATCTTGGCTGTCTCTACCTCCCAAGTTCTGAGATTATATAAGAAAACTACCATAGCTGGCCTCCACCTTGTGGTACTGACCTTACGTATCCTAGACGTGCACTCTACCACTGGGCCACAGCCTACCCTAAACACATCTCCAGCCAACACCAAGCCTTCTTCCCCATGAGCCTTCATGGGCAGCGGTGCTGCTCTCACCTGCTGTGCATCTGTGTCCGACTGAAAAGTGATGTACCAGTTGCTGTTGTGTGCAAATTCACAGCTTATCACTTTGGGGCAGTTCTCACTTTTAAACAAAGCTTTCACTTCCTAAAACAGAAAAAGTAGAGTCAACTCTCAACACTCTTAAACCTGCAGTTGTGTGTAAAATTTACCCGTAACAAACACTATCTTAGGGGCAACAAACCAGACGTACTTCCGCTCCAATTATCCTATAGTGTTTAAGACAGGGTTGGTTTCTCTGTGTAACCCTGGCTGTCCTGAGCTAGCTGTCTAGACCAAGCTGGTCTAGAACTCAAAGAAATCAGCCAGTCTCTGCCTAACCCTGGTAGAAAGGTCTGATTCTGCAATATATGTTTTATTCAATTACCTTATTCCCAAACCTGAACCACACTTGATCCTTATGATTGTAGCTTTGTTTTACACTTTGCTAACTGATCATTATTACTGCACTATTGAAGTTTACCCTCCTAAGAACACAGAAGTATATGTTTTTCCTCCTTTATGCAATTCTAATACTTGAGAATTAACAAGTCAACAGTAACTAATATGAAGGTATTGACTTCTACTCTTGCTTGACTACTTCCTCCAATAAACAGTTAAAGGACATTTAGTTTTAATAATAATTAGTGATTACCTCTACAGGTGTTGTTTCAGGAATTTCTCTGAGAATTACGATACAACGTTTATGACTCGGTCTCACTTTCTCGCCCTTCTCATCAACTTGTACCATAGGGGAAGCTGAAATTTAAAAAAAGAAACATGTCTTACACTTAAATGGTATTAATGATGCCATTATAAACCATTTGGTTTGCTGGGCAGTGGTGGTGCACGTCTTTAATCCCAGCACTCAGGAGGTAGAGCCAGGTGGATCTCTACAGAGTGAGATCCAGGACAGGAACTAAAACTGTGTAGAGAAACCCTCTCAAAAAACAAAACAAAACAAAACAAAACAAAACAAAACAAACAAAAAACCCACACCTCCCAAAATACATAAATAAATCCATAAAACAAACAAACAAAAACAAAACAAAACAAAAAATTTGGTTCAATTTCTATCCAAATAAATTGTCAAATGCTAAGGCAAAATGTCAAAAATTACTGTCATGGTAAAAAAGAAAAAGATTTGTATGCAAAGATGATTACCAAATGTTATTTGCTAATTAAGTATCAGAAGCACCTACACTGTGATTAAATGTGCTGAAAAGTGCTGGGCGGTGGTGGCGCATGCCTGTACTACAGAGCTAGTCCAGAGCTAGTCTCAAAAAATGTGCTGAAAAGAATCCTCCAGGGAACAAAAAGCACTTAATGTTATGGCCTCAATGTATTCTCCTTTATCCTAGTGATGAGGATAAAGCCCAGGATTCACCCCAACATATCCACTCTTACATAAATCACCACAAAGGCCAAAAAGCACATACACAAGAAGGGATAGAGGGAGGTACAAGTTTATTATCTAACTTCAGGAATATTTGTCAAACTATACATAGGTCACAACTCATTAGCAGGTTGTGAAATCAAAACCAATGAGGCCATTCTTGCTAATACTTGCTATGTGTACAAGATTAAAAAGCAAACTGTACACACTAACACATACACACACTAAAAGGCCACTTAAAACAATTTCCTGTATGATTAGAAATAAAAATTGTTAATTTTTGTAACTATAAAAAAGTTAAGCAGGGCGGTGTTGGCGCACGCCTTTAATTCCAGCACTTTGGAGGCAGAGCTAGGCAGATCTCTGTGAGTTGGAGGCCAGCCTGGGCTACCAAGTGAGTTCCAGGAAAAGGCTCAAAGCTACAGATAAACCCTGTCTCAAAAACAAA
Source organism: Onychomys torridus (assembly GCF_903995425.1). Taxonomy (NCBI): domain Eukaryota; kingdom Metazoa; phylum Chordata; class Mammalia; order Rodentia; family Cricetidae; genus Onychomys; species Onychomys torridus. The sequence continues at coordinate 64,836,203 of NC_050458.1, read as the reverse complement.
ACAAAACAAAAACAAACAAACAAAAAGTTAAAAGTCATTTACATACATCTCAACACCTCAAGAATTAAATCCAGATCTGTGGTTAGTTTTTTTATTTCTTCCATGTTGGCAACTGTCCATATTGGGATGAACTGATCACTATCCATTTGAGATATCAAGTATAGATCCTTCGATAAATTTTCTCTGAAAGAAATAAACAGAAGCAATTATAATACACAATTCTTAAAAAGCACCTAAAACTGGCCAGGCAGTGTTGACTCATGCCTTTAATCCCAGCACTTGAGTTTGAGGTCAGCCTGGTCTACAAAGTCAGTTCCAGTACAGGCTCCATCCAAAAGCTACACAGAGAAATCCTGTCTGGAAACAAACCCACCCCCCAACACCCCCAAAAAACAAACCAAACCAAAAACCCAAACAAACAAAACACTCTTACTCTGGATTCTCCTTTCTCTTACGCTGTTCTATTTTAATTTTTTAGCCCATGGCAATCATCACCTGTTTATTATGTTTATTGTTTTGTGTTTTGCAGTTAGATTATGGGTTCATGAAAGATCTTAAAAGTCTTACTGGGAGCTGGAGGGGTTTAAAGAACTGAATGATTTTCTAGAAGATTAAGGTTTGATCCCCAGCACTCATAAAGCAGCTCATAGCCACCTGTTAACTTCAGTTCCAGGGGATCTGATGTCCTCTTCTGGGCACTGCTACTGTTAGTGATGTATAAACGTTTGGGCAGGCAAAACACCCATACACATATTTTAAAAATAAATAAATAAATAAACTTTCTTATGGGCAGAGGGTAAGTAATTAAATTCAACTAAGTGGTGAATGCTTTTAATCCCAGCACTTGGGAGGCAGAGCCAGGTGGATCTCTGTGAGTTCAAGGCCAGCCTGGTCTACAGAGTGAGAGCCAGGACAGCCACCAGAACTACACAGAGAAACCCTGTCTGGAAAAACCAATAAATAAGTTGGGGGAAGAGTAATAGAAGATACTAGTAAGATTTCATCATAAAAGGGCAAATTAACACCAGTGCAATAAATATAAGTTATTATTTAATAACTTGAATATCAGAAACCTATAAACATGGTTTCTACATAAGTAAAACACTGTAGTGCAAGCCAACCTGACTTGCAGCAGCCCCATTCTTAACCAGTATCAAAGTGCTTAGCCAAAGAAACTATAATTGTCCAAAGTAAATCAAATTGACAGTACATCTAAGACTTCCCACTTACAAGTAAAACTGGTATATACTATTGGCAATGTAGCTGAGCTACAAGTGGTATTAGCTAGACTGGCTGACAGTATATCTTAGATCTAAGCATGAGCGGTAGATCACAACCACTTATTTCAAAAACTAAAAGCTAGGGAAGCTTCAAGGACAAAATTATGGAAGTAACAGGGATATTTTTCCTTCTAGAACCCATCTGTGTGGAGTGGTTCCCAGTAAGTAATGTACCAGGCAATGGAGAAGAAGAGAAGCAGATTTGAACAGTGGTGTGCAGACATGTGGTACATATCTTAGGCAGAGGACTGGCACTAGCAGTTAAAAAACCACAGCTCTCTCTGACACATTTGTTACGCATTTCCTAAGATTTTAAGGAAGAAGATAGACTATGAGCTGGACTGAAAAGACAGTATACAACCAACATTTATAAAAAGTACAATAAAGCAATAATTAACCGGGTATTGGACACACCCTTGCAATTCCAGCAACAGGTGGTTGAATTAGGAGAATTACAAATTCAAGTCCAGTTGATAGAAATGGGCTACATAACTGATGTTTGTCTTAAAAAGAAGTGGCAGCAGCAAGAAATGGATAGAGGGGCTGGAGAGATGGTTCAGGGTGCAGAGGACTTGCTGGTCTTATGGAGGACCAAGGTTCAGTTTCCAGCACCCACAACATGGCAGCTCACACCTGTCTTTAACTCCAGTTCCAAGAGATCCAATGCCTTCTTCTTGCCTCTGAAGGCACTGCACCTAAGTGATGATGCACTTACACGCGTACAGTCTTGTACAGAAAGAGAACTAAGGGCTGAACACAATTTTAATAATCCCAGCACTCGGGAGGCAGAAGCAGATGCATCTCTGTGAGTTTAGTCTAAATAGTGAGTTCTAGACTACAGGTAGTAAAACTGTTTAAAAATAAATAAAAAAGAAAAGCAGGTGTGTGGGTGTTGTGGGACAGTGGGCAAGAGGACACAAATGACAACAGAAGCAGTTCCATAAATGATATGCCAGTATGTGAGAACCTTAATTATTCAAGTATTTTATGGAAAATGAATTATGCCCACACCTAATTCCAGCACTAGGAATGAGGAAGAAGAAGGACTAGTGGGAATTTAAGAGCAGGCTAAGCTCACAGTGAATTCCAGGTCAGCCTTGGCCAGAGTAAGGTCGGGGCTGTTGTTAAAAAAATAAAGAAATTAAAATCTAATTACATCAGCTTGTGACAGTGCATGCTTATAATAATTCCAAAACTCCTAGGGTGGCTGAGGAGGGAGATCATGAGGACTGCTAGGGTTGCCTAGTCTGACTCAAAACTAAAATAAAAAACACCATTTAAAAGAAAAAAAAAAAGGAAGAAGTGTGTTTCCTCGTGGATGTCAAATTACTAGATGTAGAAAAATTGGTGGAATTAGTGCTGAGATAGGCTGAGTGATCACTTAGCACTCATGAGGCCCTGGTTTTAATCCTCAGTACCACTAAAGAAAAAGAGGTGTAGGTGGGGACAAGAGAATTAGAAAAGCACAAAATAGCATTTGGTAACCATCAAAAAACAAAGGTATTCACTTGAGAATCAGGGCTGAGGAGAACAGCTCAGAAGCACAGCACTTAAGTGGTCTACCACATGAGAGGCTCCAGGTTAAAGTTGGGGTGTGAGGTGGGGATGGATTTGCCTGGAGTGGGAGTGCATGTCTTTAAACCTAGCACTAAGGGGGCAGAGGCAGGAAGATCTCTGCAAGTTCTAGGAAGGCTGGGACTACAAAGTGAGAACCTGACTCACAGAATCAAAAAAATAAAATCTATGCTTCTGAGCCAGGCATGGATGGGTACACTTTTAATCCCAGCACTCAGGAGACAGAAGCAGGCTGAGTTTCAGGACAGCCAGGGCTACACAGAGAAACCCTGTCTTGAACTCCCCTTTTCCCTTTGCCCCTCTCCCCCAAATCGCTGCTTCTGGCCTAGAAGTAGCTTGAAAAACTGGCTCACCAAAGACGAGAAAAATGGAAAACACTATATTTGCATGTATGTCCAAATGTTCAATTTTTTCCTTACAGCCATTTTTACTTTGTTTGAGAGAGTTTCACTGTGTGCCTCTGGCTATCCTGGTCTATGCAGATGAGGCCAGCCTTACCTCAAAGACTCACCAGCCTCTGGCCCCTGAGTGCTGGGACTAATAGTGTATGTCATTATGTCCAGCTGTAAATTGTTTTAGATACTGAAATCTTAACATTTTCCTTTTTAAAAAATAATTTATTAATTCTTATTTTTATGTGCATTGGTGTTTTACCTGCATGTATGTGTGTGTGAGATGTCAGATCTTGGAATCACAGACAGTTGTGAGCTGCCATGTGGGTGCTGGGAATTGAACCCAGGTCCTCTGGAAGAGCAGTCAGTGCTCTTAACCACTCTCTCCTCTCCGGACCATATACTGAAATGTTATGGTATCTAAGCAACAATAAATATTTCTACAGAATTCTCACCTGTAAATAAGCCATTTTGAAACATTTGCCTAGAAGGTCTTTATGTTTAAGAGAAAACAACAGTATTCTCTGCCTATCTCTTTAGGGTCTTGCTAAAATTACTCTGTTCAAAACTTAAATTGAGATATTTTCTCTTCCTATTATTTTATTTTATTTCTTTTTTGGTTTTTGGAGACAGGGTTTCTCTGTAGCGTTGGAGCCTGTCCGACTAGTTCTGTAGACCAGGCTGGCCTCAAATTCACAGAGATCCACCAGCCTCTGCTAGGATTATAGGCATGCGCCACCACTGCCTGGCTAGGTTTTTTTTTTTTTTCCCTTTAAGATTTATTTATTTATTATGTATACAGAAGAGGGTGCCAGATCTCACTACAGATGGTCGTGAGCCACCATGTGGGTGCTGAGAATTGAACTCAGGACCTCTGGAAGAACAGGCAGTGCTCTTACTTAACTCAAGATCCTAGGAAAAGTATGCAATAGAAACTGTCACTATCTGCTGGGAAAAGATAAATCCAACTAAAGGCTATACTTTTAAGTCTATTTATGAAACAGACTCAAGAATGACAGCAAAATCTATGACTAAAGGAAATAACTGCCTATTCCACAGGCATTTTATATCTACTCATTAAAAACACAAAGAATATTAAAAAGATCTGTACCGTGAAAAACAGAACTCTAATTGCTTTTTCAGACATTCTTTTAAGTCTTCTGTAGAAATTGCTGAACTGCTTTCTCCTGATGGCAGAAAACAAGAGGGAGAAAACTGCTGGTTATCACAGGTGAAACTTACACATTATATTCAGAAGTTGCAGAGTAACCACCAATTAAAATGTACTACAAAACCGTATTTTTAAATCAAGTCTAATTTCTTTCAACTTATACTTTTTTCAGCAATACTTCATACTGACTGAAGAATTACCTTATTGTGCTGGGGCTGAACTCCGAAATACAGTGATGAGATAGCAAATGTGTGGCAATGGATTCAATATGCAGTGTCACATACATATTTCATACATGTAAGGGCTGGGAAATGCTCAGTCAGTAAAGTGCTTGTCACACAAGAATGACCCCAAATTCAATCCCCAGAAGAAACAATAAAAAGCCAGATTTGATAACACCATAGTGCACACTTTGTAATTCTAGTACCAGGGAGCTGAAATCAATCCCAGGGGCTCTCTAGCCAGCCAGCATAACCTAATGGGTGAGCCCGAAGCCAATGAGAGACCCTGTCTCAAAAACCAAGACAGACAGACAGACACACACACATATCACTAAGCAATAACAAAGGATTATTAATACTAAAAGCATTTGACTACAATGTTGTTAAACACTGCCCTGAAGTGATTATAAAATTTAGAGAGGCAGGCAGATCTGAGGGCAACCAGACAATACAGAAACACTGTTTCAAAAATAAAAAACACAATAAAAAAAGTGAAAACCATCCAGTTCTTCAATGAAAACTCAAAACAAACAAAAAAGCAGCCCAAACATAATGAGTGGTGATCTAAATTTGGAGACAGGAACTAACGTGGGACACACTGGGTTTATGTAGCTGTTTACTAGCAATAGACCCTGTGTGAGTCTCGCTCTTTTTTAGACCTTTTTTCTTCATTTCTTGATTTTTGTTTGGTTGGTTGGTTTTTACTTTTTTGAGATAGCATTTCATGTTAAACTAACTTCAACCTCACTATGTGGGCAAGGATGACCCTGAACTCCTAACTTTTCCACCTCTACTGTCAAGTACTGAGATTATGTTGCACAGGGATATGCTTCACTATGTAGCCCAGGCAGGCTTTAAAACACATGGAAGCTTCCCCACCTCCCTAGAAGAAACACAAGTGCACACATGTGCTGTGGGATGTTCTGTATGTCAAATGTGTTGTTCTGATTGGTTAATAAAACACTGACTGGCCAGTAGCCAGGCAGGAAGTATAGGCAGGACAAGCAGAGAAGAGAAGTGGGAAGTGCAGAGACACTGCCAGCCTCCGCTATGACAAGGAAGATGTAAGGTACTGGTAAGCCACGAGCCACATGACAAAGTATAGATTAACAGAAATGGGTTAATTTAAGATAAAAGAAGTAGATAACAAGAAGCCTGCTGCGGCCATACAGTTTGTAAGCAATATAAGTCTCTGTATGTTTACTTGGTTGGTCTGAGCAGCTGTGGGGCTGGCAGGTGAGAGAAATTTATCCTGAGCCAGGCAGGACCAAAAATACTCCAGCTACACACATGTATGTTCCATGTGTGCGTGCAGGCCAGAAGTGGATGTCTGGTGTCCTCTTATCATTCTCCACCTTAGTCTGAGACAAGATCTCTCACTGCACCTGCTGTGGTGGCTGTCCAGGAAGTGCCCAGGATCTGCCTGTCCCTGTTAATTAGTACTGTCTAACACTGGGTTAGACTCAAACCTACCATGCTTAGCTTGTACGTGGGCGCTAGGAATTGGGACCTAGGTCCTCCAGTAAGTATTTCACATACTGAGCACTTCTTAAAAATGACTAATTGCTAAACTTAAATAGATAGTGATAAATTAACTTCATCAGTAGTGAAGGTTTTCCATTCTAAGTACATACAATATTTTCTTAATTCTCCCCCCACCCTTTTGTTTTGAGGCAGGGTTTCTCTGTATAGCCCTGGCTGTCCTGGACTTGCTCTGTAGCCCAGGCTGGCCTCAAACTCACAGAGATCCTCCTGCCTCTGCCTCCTAAATGCTGGGATTAAAGGCGTGTGCCCTCCTACTATAAGAAATCTTTAAACATTATTTTTTCCACTTTATTATTTTATGTATGAGTATTTGTCTACATGCTATTGGAGGTCAGAAGAGGACAACAGACCCCCTAGAACTGGAGTTTGGATGGTCTGTGAGCCTCCCTATGGCTGCTCGGAACCAAACCCAGGTCCCCTGGAAGAGTGCTATTAATTAATGAACCATCCCTCTCAGGCCCTGTGGAATACTGTTTAAAAAAAATTACAGCAGGGTGTGGTGGCGCAGGCCTTTAATCCCAGCACTCAGGCAGAGGCAGGAGGATCTCTGTGAGTTCAAGGCCTTTGAACTCACACTGTTTACAAAGCAAGTTCCAGGACAGCCAAGGCTACAGAGAAACCGTCTGGAAAAAACAAAACAAAACAAAACAAAAAAACCTAGCAAACAAACAAAAAACTATTGTGGGATGGAGAGGTTAACTCAGCAGTTAAAAAGAGTGTGAGCTCCTTTTGCAGAAGATCCAAACTTAGTTACCAGCACCCAAGTTGGGTGCCTCACAACCATGTGTAACTTAAATTCAACGGAGATACAACCCTACGGCCCACACAGGCACACATATCTAGAAGACACACACATACATATACACATTATTAAAGAAAAAATTTGTGTGTGTTTGTGTGTGCGTGTGCATGTGAGAGAGAAAGAGAGAGAGATTGAGTGAAAATCTGCGTAGGTGTGCATGTGGCAACCAAAGGACAACTTTGCAGTGTTGGTTTTTTCCATCTGCCTGTATGTGGGTTCTAGAAATTGAACTTAGTATGACAAAGCACCAATACCCCATGAGCTTTTCATCTGTATATGCAATCTTTTATATGGAAGTCACCTATCCAAATGCTAGCTAAATGAATAACCCATTTACTTAACTTTCAATGTCATTTACAGGAAGCTCATTCAAACTAGCTGCACCACATCATTCACCAAGTCTATATTCAAAGTAGCCAATTGTTATCTATAATATGACCATAGATTGAAAGGAGACATCACTTCATTTTTTGTTTATTCCTAAAAATTAATTAACTAACTAATTAATTAATTATGCCTGTGAACTACATACGCATGCCTGGTGCCAACAGAGTCAAGAGAGCACTGGACCCTCTGGAACTAGTTACAGACTGCAGTGCCTCATAGGAGATGCTCACTGGCTGGGAGCCAGCATAAGGAACTGAACTCAGATTCTAAGCACCCAAGTAAAAAGCTAAGCATGACTGCCTGTGCCCATAACCTCAGTATACATGGGCACACTCGTGGATGCATGCTCTCACACCACACACACACAAACAAGTCTAAGTATTTAAAAGGCAACTGAAGCCAGGAACAGTAGTGAACATCTTTAATATCGTCAGTACTTTGGAGGAAGGCATATCTGAGTTTGAAGCCAGCAAGTTGTGGGCCAGCCAAGGCTACATACATAGTAAGACATGGCTTCAAGAGGAAGAAGAATAATTGAAGACAATTATTTGTAGATCTTCTAAGTCACAGGGCTACTTGAGGCAGAAAGAGATATGCCTACTCCATATTATAATTAGTTTTCCAAAAGACCCTTTGGAAAAATAAAGTCAGACAGTCACAACCTATGGTTCACTTCAGCTACCTTTCAATTTGCTTTATTTTTATGGCTAGAGAGATGGTTCAGCAGTTAAGAGCATGCACTGCACGTACCAGGGAAGAAATCGTAACTGGGTCCCAGCACCTAAGTTGGCTGTTTCACAACTAAAAGTAATTCCGGCTCCAGTGGTGGCCTTTGGGGGCTTATGCACATACACACAGACATAATTTTTTGAAAAATGAAAAATACATCTAAAATGTTTTTCAACCTCTTTAAATCATATTGACTACTATTCCACGTTGGTTGGATCAATGTGGAAAAAAAAAGATGCAAACAGAAGTACAGAGTCTGTGGTTAATGTTAAAGAGGGACTCTTTTTGCCCAAGCTAGCCTCAAACTCTCAATCCAGTTGCCTCTGTCCACTAAGTGCATGGATTAGGAGTGAGTGCTGCCCCTACCCACCTAGAACTCTACATATTGCCCTGATCTCAGAAAGGATTTCTCTGTGCAGCCCTGGTTGTCCTGGAACTTGCCCTGTAGACCAGGCTGGCCTCAAATTCAGAGATGTGCCTGCTTCTGCCTCTCAAGTGTTAGGATTAAAGGTATGCACCTCCACTGCCCGGGGCTTAATATTTTTTCCTTAAAATTAATCTCTCTGAAATAAACATTTAAAATAAATTTCATGCTGACAACGTGGTTGAAAAATTGATAAAACTGCAATAATCAACAGAGAAACTTAGAACTGTTGAAATTCGAATCTCTCTTTACTTTCTCTTGATATCTTTAATGTCAACTTTTCTTTAACAAGATTTCACGAAGATTCTTCCTCTACAAATTTTACCTCCGGGTACTAGCCAACAGTATTTTTAATAATCACCTAGTAGTTGTTTGATATAAGCTTCTTAAAAAAAAAAAAAAAAAAAAAACAAGCTGGGCAGTGGTGGTGCACACCTTTAATCCCAGCACTTGGGAGGCAGAGGCAGGCGGATCTCTGTGAGTTTGAGGCCAACCTGGGCTACCAAATGAGATCCAAGAAAGGTGCAAAACTACAGAGAAACCCTGTCTCAAAAAACCAAAAAAAAAAAAAAAAAGGAAAAGATACCCAAAGCCTTAGAAAGAACTTCCTACTTTTGGGGTTGGGAATTTAGCTCAGTAGTAGAGCACTTGCCTAGCAAGTGCAAGGCTCTGGGTTCGATTCTCAGCTCCAAAAAAGAAAAAAACCCCAAAAACCCCAAATTGATCAATGATGGGAGGAGAGCTAAGAATACTAAATTCTCATTTTAGCAATATGAAAACAAAGATTACCAGAAACATCATATATTTGGTAACTCAGATCTTCAGGTCCTAAAATCATTCCATCAGCTGACTCCTCGATGTCTGTAGTATTTCTTGTGGGTTCACAAACTGGAGAATACATGACTTCATATTCCTTGCACATATCTTCTGAAAGTTCTGTATTACCTGTTTTTAAGAAAGGGTATTGAAAGTATACAGGAATTATTTAAACCCACCTTCAGTAACTTTGAGTCATAGCCACTAAAAAAATGTCAAAGAACTGTACTAGTTGGAGAAAAGTCCCCATGGCTTAAGGTAAGTTATTTTGAAGGGAGACAATTTTGACAGTTATGGATAAGTTATTACTTTATGTAGTTGACTCTGGTGTAAGTCCTTTGCTGACTTTCCTGGAAACATTATACTCTGATAGATTATCACGTTACATGATTTCTACTTTGCAGATGACGGAAATAAGCACTTCAGGTTAACTGCTCAAAGCCAATGAGTTAATACATCTGATGACAAACTCAAACAAAGCTAAAAAATTATAAATGATATACTATAAATGGACTAGACGCTGACTCAAAAACACACACACATACGCCAGTCAGTGGTGCACTCTTGGGAGGCAGAGCCAGGTGGATCTCTGTGAGTTTGAGGCAAGATCCAGGAAAGGCACCAAAACAACACAGAGAAACTGTCTCGAGAAAAAAAAACCAAAAAAAAAAAACCCAAAAAACAAAAACCATCAAACAAACAAACAAAAACCCCCACACAAATACATAGTACTTGAAGTTAGTGACTATTCGTATGTAATGTATAAAAAAAGAATCATAGACAAACTATAATGTTAAGCATTCACATATAAATTTCATCAAATCTTTGAATCTTTTTTTGGTTTTTCAAGACAGGGTTTCTCTGTGTAGCTTTGCGCCTGTCCTGGGTCTCGCTCTGTAGACCTGGCTGGCCTTGAACTCAAAAGATCCACCTGCCCCTGCCTCCTGAGTGCTGGGATTAAAGGCGTGTGCTGCCGCCACCACCACCTGGCCTAATGAAGACTTGTATTGGCTTAAACCTGGGGAACACAGTTTCTATGTAGCCATGGCTGTCCTGGAACTCAGAGATCCGCCTGCCTCTGCCTCCCAGAGTGCTGGGATTAAAGATGTACACCACCACCGCCTGGCTGGAATACTTTTTTCTTTCTTTCTTTTTTTTCATAAGATTTATTTATTTATTATATATACAGAAGAGGGCACCAGATCTCATTACAGATGGTTGTGAGCCACCATGTGGGTGCTGGGAATTGAACTCAGGAACCTCTGGAAGAGCAGACGGTGCTCTTAACCTCTGACCATCGCTCCAGGCCAGATTGTATGTTTTGTTTACACCACCACCGGCCCGGCCTTTGTTTGAATCTGAAAAGTGTCCCCAAGTGCTAAAAATGTTTTGCCCTGGTGTACACTGTTTAGGTGAGTCTGGCTAGTAAAGTGTGACTCACTCCATCAATCTATCAATCTGCTCAGGAGCTCCAAACCCTAGGAGCCCTTTGGAAATGATGGCATGTTAAGAGGACCAAATGGAAGGGAAGAGCTTTGTGGTGGCATGTCCCAAGCTCGATCTTTAATCTCAGGTTCTTTGAGGGTCTCAAGACATTAGCAAATCTGTTCTACCAGGAGCCCCCCAGTCATGATATTCTGCCACCCCAGATGCCCAAAGTGATGGAACCAAGTTACTACTAACTGAAACTTCATGAGCCAAAGTAAATCTTTCTTCCTTAAAAGTTGACTTTTCTTATGTATTTTGTTCAGCAACAAAATGTTAACCAACACACCAAATAATCAAAGGCTATCTCAAACCTGTTTGAGCTGATCTGACGACCATACATTTAACCAAAATTTTTCCAATAAATACTTAAGACTTACCCTCAGGATGAGATCCAGATGTGGCTGCAGTTTCATGCCAAGAGCTTTCAGTTACAGGAGTGCCATCAGGATTTCCAGAAGGAAGTTCTTGCCATACTTTGGCATTAGGATTTAAACCAGTGCCTTTAGATGTTACCTGCTAAACAATCAAAAGATCTGTGTAAATTTAGATCAAGGGCTTTTCTATTACTTACCATTTGAAAGAAACACACACACACACACACACACACACACACACACACACACACAAACACTACCAGACAAACAGTTCATAAGTATTAACCCTCTGTTCTACTCACTACTCAACTACTCAGCTCAAGTTGTCCTCAGTCTTTGTCTACTTCCTAAGTGTCAGGATTGTACCACCACACCCAGCCAAATATCTATGTGATCTATGTGAAAATATAAAACTTTAAAAGTAATTGATCTAAACTAAGCATTTCAGATTTCCATGTGAAATAGGCTATCCATGTAATAAAAAATATGCACCTCTACAAAACATTTTCTTCTTTAAATTGTGGAGATAGGGTCTCACTATGTAGCCCAGGCTGGTCTGGAACTCACAATGACCTGTCTGCCTGTACCTCCTGAGTCTGGCATTAAAGACATTTACTACCACGCCTGGCCCTTTTTAAAATACTGCCTAAGCAGGCGGAGGCACTGGATAATCCCACACTTGGTAGATAAAAGCAAGAGGATCAGAAGTTCAAGGCTGGCATCAACTAACTATAATATGTTTGAGGTCAGGCTGGGCCACATGAGATATTATTTCAAAATAACAAACATAAAATTTTTAAAAATTAAGAAAATATTTTTGTATCCCAACCTACTTGAAAATGTCATGAATTTTATTATTAAAAGTATTCACGGTTGGGGATTTAGCTCAGTGGTAGAGCGCTTGCCTAGCAAGGGCAAGGCCCTGAGTTCAATCCTCAGCTCAGAGAAAGTACTCACATAACTAAAATGTATCTAAAAGCAATGTTTTTAGTTGTTCATAGAAATTTTCAGAATACATCATTTTTATTACTGTCAGATTTCTAAGGCTGAATGATTCACTCAATGGAAATTCTATCCTAAGACAAAAGAAAACGATCTGCTTGGTATAGGGCACTAGATCTCCTGGAACTGTTGGTGGGAACAAAATCCAGGTCCTCTGCAAGAATAGTAAGCATTCTTAACTGTTGAAGTATCTCTCAAGACCTCTTCTGATGTTCAAATTATCTATTTATTTAATGTATGTGTGTGTGCAGAGATCAGAGGATGTGACAGAGTTGGTTCTCTTTCAACCATGTGTGTCCTAGGAATCAAACTCAGGTTGCTTATTGGCAAATGCCTTTACCTGCTAAACTGTCTTACCAACCTTTCGTTTAAAAATCTTCTGTTATTAGTTTCTCCACCCCCCCCCCCCCCCCCCCCCCCCGCCGCCTGTCTGTTTCTAGGAGGTCTGGCCGTCTTTCCTGAATTATGTCATGAATTTCTCCCACACTCTTCTAATGAACCAATCTTTTACTTGAGTTTCTCCAAGTAACCGTCAATGAAAGAATATTGTTTCATTACAATCTGTTTGCAATATTTCTCTCCCTTCCTTCCTTCTTTCCTTCCTTCTTTTCTTTCTTTTTTCCAAAACAGAGTTTCTCTGTGTAGCCCTGGATGTCCTGGAACTCACTATGTAGACCAGGCTGGCCTTGACCCCTGAGGTCCACCTGCCTCTGCCACCTGAATGCTGAGATTAAAGGTGTGTGCCACCACTGCCCAGCTTATATTTCTCAACTACTTTCTTTTATCAATTGAAAAAAAGTTATGGGGAAGGAAAAACAGCTGAGGAAGTAAATGACTTGTCATGACTGACAACTTGAATTTGATCCCTGGAACCTGCATAAAAGGACAAAGAGAGAACTGACACAAAGTTGCCCTTTGACCTTCACACACACACCATGGCACATATGAACACACTTAAACATAACACACACACCAATAGTAATACTTTTTTTTTTTAAGTTTTGAAATGAAATCTGCCATGTCTAAGTTCATTCACATTTTAAGAACAATTAAGTAAGTACTCCCCACTACTCTGCCATTAGTTACTAATTTAGAGTTACTAATTTAGTGATTGTGAATTTAGTTACAGAATACTATGTATGGGATTAGAATATTAAAGACCCTTCCCATACTAATCAAGGCTAAAAACTGGCAGTTTTCCTTTTCTCTAAGAATTATCACTTGTTTGATTCTAGTTTACATTGTATTCTGGTGGTTCTGAGCACAGATGATCAACAGATACTAAGTAAGGATAGCCCAAGTTTTATCAGCTTCCCCAGATAAGTACTTTTCTGACTTATCTTTAGAGTTCAGCTACTTTCTTAGTGACTTCACACTCTTTAGTATCACAACATGGAGAAGCAGAAAAACAGACTGCTCTAAAGTGGCTGAGTTCATGTGATGACCCTGCTTTACAACCAGCTCTTGACAGATATATGCATTCACAAGAGACCAGAGCCACTTGTTCAAGATAGCACTACTCATTCATTGATGAAGGAGGAGCCCCATGACTTAATTGTCTTGTATCAGATTCTAAATCATAAAGATCCCATAACTATACTAAAATTGGAACATACAGAAGATTAGCATGGCCCCTGCGCAAGGATGACACACAAATTCGTGAAGCATTCCATATTAAAAAAAAAAAAAAAAGATCCCATAACCTCAACATTGCCACACCAGGGATATCATGAATCTACTGCACCAACTTTGAGAATAAACCACAGCATCAAAATATCCAGTTCTAAATTTTCCCAGAAGAGTACAATATATCTTGCTTTAAAACTAAAGAGTAATTCCAACATTATAGAAGTAACTATGGTATAACAGAAAAAAAACCACATTCTGTTGTTCAATAATTATATAACTAACAGTTTTGACATCAATAATATCATAAGGCACTTTTATCAAAAGTCATTATGTGGGTTGGAGAGACAACTCAGGTCGAGAGCACTGACTTTTTCCAGAGGACCCAGGTTTAATTCCCAGTACTCACATAGATAACAACCAACTAACAACCGTCTGTACTCCAGTTCCAGTGGATCAATGCCCTTTCTGTCCTTTGACTGAACCAGGCACAGACATACATGCAAGCACATACACATGCAATAAAATAAGAAAATATTTTTAAAAAGTCATTGTGGTTTATACATGCCTTGGGTACCTTACTATGTTTGGGTCAGTTTCCTTCTTCTGTCTTGTTAACTGTACATTTTATCAGAATAGTTTACTAAGTACACATTCTTTTTTTTTTTCAAAGATGTATTTATTATGTATACAGCATGTATGACCAGAAGAGGGCGCCAGATCTCATTACAGATGGTTGTGAGCCACCATGTGGTTGCTGGGAATTGAACTCAGGACCTCTGGAAGAGCAGCCAGTGCTCTTAACCTCTGAGCCGTCTCTCCAGCCTCAAAGTACACATTCTTGATATTTAGGCAATGAGTCTCAAAAGAAGTCAGACAAACCCAGGCAGTGATGGCACACGCCTTTAATCCCAGCACAGAAGGCAGAGGCAGGCGGATCTCTCTGAGTTACAAGCCAGGTAGGACTACACAGAAATTCTGTCTTGGGGGTTTGGGAGTGGGTATGGGAGTGGGGTGGAGGAGGTAGACCAAGTAAAGTATTCTATTATTTCTGCTATTCACATGAAATCAGTAAGACTCTTAACAGCTATGACCCCATGTTAAAAAAAACCCAAAAACTTAAATGTCTGAGACTGAATGGTTAATACTGTACACCTTATGGAATACTACTGCCTTTCTACAGCTGGTCTGTCTTAGGTTTGGTCTCACTTTCAGCTCAAATACCCATGGTTAACAGCATTTTAAAACATGAGATGAAAAACTTCATAATTGAAGTTTTATATTATACATTTCTGAGTAGTGTGATAAATTCCCACGCTATCACCTTGGTACATGAATCGTCACTTTGTCCAGCATACCCATATGAAATACAACTCATTAAGTCATTTAATAAAGGCTCAGATCAACTGTCACTAGACTAAGTATAGCAGCATTATATGGCTTGTGCCCAGACAACTCTTATTTGCAGGGTACAGTGGTATATGCCTGTAGATTGGGTTAGCCTAAAACAAGAGATTCTCCTATCTTTGCTGGTATTAAAGGCAGGAATCACCTTGCCTAGCTTAGTTTACTTTTTAGATTTATTTTTAAGAGTGTGTGTGTGTGTGTGTGTGTGTGTATGTGTGTGTGTCACACAAGTGCCTGAGTGCAAGCACCTTCAGAGGCAGGAAGGTGTTGGATCCCCTAGAGCTGGAGTAACAGGCAGTTTGTGAGCACCAGATGTGGATGATGGGAAGCAAACTCAAGTTAGGTCTTCTGTAAGAACAGTATGCACTCACAAACCACAACTTCTAAGTCATCTTTCTAGCTCCAGTATCTTTTAAGATAGAGTTTCACTATCTAGGCCACCCTGGCCTGGAACATACAATCAATCCTACTTGGGCATCCCAAGTGGACTCAATGGTTCTTTATACATGTGACAACAAATGTTATGTGATATTTGATTACATCATGTAAAGATATGTCACTGTGATTGGTTTAATTAAAAGCTAAAAGGCTAATAGCTAAGCAGTATAGGTAGGACTTCCAGCCAGAGAGTGCTCTGGGAGGAGAGGTGGAGTTACCAGGCAGATGTTGAGGAAGCAGGATGGACAGTACAGGGAAAAGGTAACCAAGCCACATAAAGAATGAAGATTAAAAGATATGGGTTAATTTAAGTTATAAGAACTAGTTCGATCAGGCCCTCTGGATAAGTGAGGCAACTGAATAGCTTGAACTGTTTGGGAGGCACCCAGGCAGTGGGACCCGGACCTGTCCTTAGTGCATGAGCTGGCTGTTTGAACCTGGGGCTTATGCGGGGACACTTTGCTCAGCCTGGAAGGAGGGGACTGGACCTGCCTGGACTGAATCTACCAGGTTGAGCTGAATCCCCAGGGGAGTCTTTGCCCTGGAGGAGATGGGAATGGGGGGGAGGGGATGGGGGAAGGTGGGAGTAGGAGGGGGAGGACAGGGGAACCCATGGCTGATAAGTAAAATTAAATTAAATTAAAAAAAAAAAAAAAGAACTAGTTAGGAATAAGCCCAAGCTAAGGTCAAACTTTTATACTTAAGAAGTTTCTATGTTGTTATTTGGAAACTGGATGGCTGGACAGAAAAAGACTTGTTACAAATAATCCAGTTTATTATTTCCATCATTTACACAACTTCTCCACAGAATTGGCAATGTCAGTCAAAAAAGCCTTACATGTATACATTCTTAGCTCCAGAAATTATATGTGACTTACTAAACAACTAAGAATAGCTATTGAAAAACATGTGAGCAAAAAGATGTTCACCCATGTTTATTTTTAATAGTAAAAGTTAGAAACATTTAACTTCAGTTACTTGTTCAATAACTGTAGATCATACATATTAGAGTACCCCAGAGCCTTAAAACCAATGTATGAACTCTGAATACACTCAACAATGTCAATTTGTTGTTTACCTCATAATGTTTGTACAAGCTGCTAGTACCAGACAAAACCACACATAAAGCACACAAGACCATCTGTATAAATCCCTAAGTGGGAAGAATTATTAAGTGGATATAGAAAAAGTTCACCAAAATCTTTATTTAAAAAAAAAAGAAAGAAAGAAAGCACTGGGCGGTGGTGGCACAAGCCTTTAATCCCAGCACTCGGGAGGCAGAGTCAGGCTGATCTCTGTGAGATCCAGGAAAGGTGCAAAGCCACACAGAGAAACCCTGTCTCAAAAAACCAAAAAAGCAAGCAAGCAAGCAATATTGTGGGATAGCCTTTCTGTACGCTGTGAACACATGTTGCTCTCATCAGTTAACAAAGAAGCTGCTTTAGCCTATGGCACGGCAGAATAGACACAGGCGAAGAGAAGGCAGAGTGAGAGGAGACGCTAAACACTGCTGGGGAAGCAAGATGTAATGGAACACAGGTAACACCATGAAGCCACTGGCAACACAGATTAATAGAAACGGTTTGAATTCAGTTGTAAGAGCCAGTTAATGATAAGCCTGAGCCATAGGCCAGGCAGTTTGTAATTAATATTAAGTCTCTGAATGATCATTTTATAAGCAGTTGTGGGACCATGGGTGAGAAAGATTCAGACTGGATAAACTTCTGGCTACAAAGCAACTCTCTTCTTATGGAAATTACCCAATTGTATGAGAACAATGTACATGTACAAGATAGACTGTAGAGACCCAAACAAACAAATACTGATACTGGTTAACCCTAGGCAACAGCACCTTTATTTCATTTCCGTGCTTTTCTACATTTTCCCAAACTTAATGCTACTTTTATGGTTTTTAAATTGATAAGCAAAATTTCACTTATTTTAAGTTATATTTATTTATGGTATATAAATGTGACATTTCAAAAATTGGACATTAAGGAAAAATATTTTAAAACTTTAGACATCAATTTGGTCAGTAATGATAGTAACAACTTAACACATTGCTGTAGGATAATGCTTTTGTACGCTGGTTTAATAAAACGCTGATTGGCCAGTAGCCAGGCAGGAAGTATAGGATAAGCAGACAAGAATTCTGGGAAGAGGAAGGCTGAGACAGGGGAAAACAGCCTGCCGTCCTGGGAGCAGCATGTCATGGCACATAGGTAAAGCCACAGAACATACGGCAATATACAGATTAACAGAAATCGGCTGAGTTTAAGTGTAAGAGCTAGTCAGTAAGTAGCAAGCCTGAGCTAATGGACAAGCACTTTTAATTAATATAAGCCTCTGTGGGTTTACTTGGGTCTGAGCAGCTGCAGACCGGGTGGGACACAGGAAAACTTGAGCTACAAAACATCTGTACTTGGAGGCCAGGTATGAGAACGTATGAGACTTAAGGCCACTTGGAACAACAAAGGGAATATGAGGCCAGACCAGGCAAGATTCTGTTTCAAAAAGCAAAAACAGAAGCTGGGGAGAGGGCTCAGTGAAGAAATAGAAAGTTTCTATGCTGCCCTACTATGTGAGTTCTACCTAAAGGATATATACATAAGGATGCTAATGATTTTTGGTTCTCTGTAAGTGCCCTAGGCATGTCAAGCAAGCACTCTATAATAGGCTACATCCCTAGCCCAGGATGTTGTGTTCTTTGTAAAAATAACCTGAGATAAAAAACAAAACAAAAACTGGAAAAGGCAGGAAACATGATCCTCAGTTTGATCCCCAGAATCATAAGGAGGAAAATTGGAACAAGACAATCAACAAAAAGTTTGGTGTCTTCTATAGCATGTCTTTAAAAATAATTAAAAAAAAAAAAACTATAAATCTACAAATCAGTTTATATTAAAATCACACTTTTAAAAAATTATTTGGGGCTGAAGAGATGGCTCAGGTTAAGAACACTGGCTGTTCTTCCAGAGGTCCTGAGTTCACCACCCACATGATGGCTTACAACCATCTTTAATGAAATCTGGTGTTCTCTTATGGTATACAGGCATACATGCAGGCATAACACTGTATACATAATAAATAAATAAATCTTTTAAAAAATTATTTTTATTTCATATACACTGATGTTTGTTTTTGCCAGCATGCATGTTCATATGAGTGTCAGATCCCCTGGAACTGGAGTTACAGACAGTTGTGAGCTGCCACGTGAGTGCTAGGAATTGAACCCAGGTCCTCTGAAAGAGCAGCCAGTGCTCTTAATCACTGAGTCATCTACACCAGGCCCCAAATCACATTTTTTTAAAAAATACAAACACCCTGAACTCCTCATCCTCCTATCCCCATCTCCCAAGTGCTGGGTTTATAGGCATATGCCATCACACCAGTATATTGCCACCTCCCTTCTTTTTTTTTTTTTTTTTTTTTTTGAGCTGAGGATCAAACCCAGGGCCTTGTGCTTGCAAGGCAAGCGCTCTACCACTGAGCTAAATCCCCAACCCCACCACCTCCCTTCTTTGAGACAGGATACATAGTAGAAGTCAACCCCCAATTCATAATCCTCCTGCCTTGGCATGCCAAGCAAAAGCATACTTTTAGTTCTTGATTCAACTTGACTAAGGTTTAATAAAGACTTCCATCTTCTACAGCTTGATAAATATATAAATATATACATTATAAATATAAATATATAATCATCAAACAGCTCAGAACTGAGCATGGTGTTACACTCCTGTAATCCTTGTATAAATACAAGTTCCAAGTCAGTTTGGGCTACAAGAGAAAGATCCTGTCTCAAAAAACCAAAAGACCAACGAACATTCTATAAGTAAGCCACTGAGGCTACACAGTTACATAACATATGTACTAACAAACTAACCTGTCAGAGTAGATACTGAAACTGTTGCCAGTTATTGCCAACATACAGTAGATGATGTGTCAGCATAATTACAAAATAACCAAACTATCCCTAAAATTGAGAAACACATGGATTAAGGAACAGGATTTCAGTCATCTTTAGGACTCCAAGGGCAGCCTGAGCTATAAAAGACACTGTCAAGAAACAAAAAGCCAGGGGCTACAGATATGTCTTGGCATTTAAGGGAATTTGTTGCTTTTGCAAAGAACTCTGGTTCTGTTCCTGGCACCCACAAGGTAGCTCACAACCATCTGTAACTCCAATTCCAGGAGACTGGATAACAACCTCTTCTGACCCACAAAGGAATCAGGGATGAACACAGCTCCAAACATACATGCAGTCAAAACACTCATACATATTAAATAAAATAAGAAAACCTGATTAACTACAAGAAAAAGAAAAAAAAAAAAAAAACAGAAAACACATGTCATTTCATCAATTATGACTATGGAGTCCTACCAAAAGATTTTTTTTTCTTTTGTTTTGTTTTGTTTTTTAGACAGGGTTTCTTGGCTGGGTGGTGGTGGCGCACGCCTATTATCCCAGCACTCGGAAGGCAGAGGCAGGCAGATCTCTGTGAGTTCGAGGCCAGCCTGGTCTACAGAGCTAGTCCAGGACAGGCTCCAAAGCTACAGAGAAACCCTGTCTCAAAAAAAAAAAAAAAATGATAGGGTCTCTCTGTGTAGCCCTGGCTATCCTGGAACTCCCTCTGTAGACCAGACTGGCCTCAAATTCAGACCTGCCTGCTTCTGCCTTCCAGGTGCTGGTATTAAAAAGGTGCACCACTATGCCCAGGATTTTCAGAAGATTCTTAAAGTATTTTATGAAAAATAAAAAAAATTAAAGTGGGAATCTGGCCTACCACACCCCCTAACCTAGCATTTCTAAAGCAAAGGCAGGCATATCTGAGTTCAAGGCCAGCTTGGTCTACATAGTAAGTTCCATACCAGCTAGGAAAACTTTGCCTCAAAAAAGGGTGGAACTTCATTCATTCAAAGAATAGTTACTAATATTGAAGAAACACCTTTATAACAACTTCAATTAAACATTATCATCAACATTTTAAGGATTAAGAGCAGAAAACTACCCTACCTTACAGTAAATTAATCTGCCCAATCCCAGGTTTGTGTAGCTAGTAAGAAAAGGCCAGTATTTGGACCTTTGGTAATCATTCTGTAAAGTCTGCAATCTTAAACCAATAAACCGATGTTGCTTATTAAACGATCTTAAACCAATAAATAAGCTATATACTGCTACATAGGAATAAATCTCTAAGCAAATGACCTCTGACCCCAGTTTTACCTGAAGTGTCTATAATCAGCAAGAAATGGATACAGAAAATAGCTACCAGATAAGAACCAGGGTCTCCGGGACTGGAGAGATGGCTCAGAGGTTAAGAGCACTGGCTGCTCTTCCAGAGGTCCTGAGTTCAGTTCCCAGCAACCACATGGTGGCTCACAACCATCTGTAATGAGATCTGGTACCCTCTTCTGGCCTGCAGTTATACATGCTATATACATAATAAACAAATAAATCTTAAAAACAAAAACAACAACAACAACAAAAAAAACCAACAACAAAAAAAACAACCAACAAAAAACAGGGTCCCCAGGGCAGAAGTCAATTCAGATCTTTTCCATCTCAGGGAAAGGCATAGATGAATTTTAGTTAAAGAAAAGAATAATCACACTAATTTTCCTAATAGTATTTAAACTTCCATACAAAATGCTTATTGTAATTTAAAATTGATTTATTCTGTCTGTGAATTTGACCACAGGGGCAGTGACCTTGTCTATGAATTACTGTCCTCTAACACCTTGGAGAATATATGAACAGTCAGAATACAGGAGATCCTCAAGGATCATGGATGAGTATATTTATATAGTTATGTATATGAGTGTTTTGTCTGCATGCATGTCTGTGCAGCACATATGTGCAGTGCCCGCAGAGGACAAGGAGTGTTTGAGTTACAGATGAGTTACCAGGTGGGTGTGAGAATTGAACCCAGGTCCTCTGAAAGAGTAGCCAGAGCTTACTTGCTGAGCAGTCTCTCAATTCAGCAAAGGTACTTTTTTATTCCTATATATAATGTTAAGTTAGCAAGCCTTGTTACTTTCAAATGAGAATGAACATGAGAACATCTTTCATACATACACTAAGGCAGCCGGAGCTCAAAGTCCTTATAATTTTAAATGTTTTGCCTTGTCATTCCTCTTGACTTACCATAGGTCTTATAAATTATTAGTATAATCCTCAACTTACAAAAAAGGAAACTGAGAAGCAAGGGTTAAATAACTTGCCCAAAGGCACAAAACTAGAAAGTAACCAATTCGAAGTACAGTTTCTCTGTCTGGCCAAAGGTCCAGTTTTCACTTGTTTTTGTTTTGAAAAAGTCTCATTATGTTGCCCAGGCTGCTCTCAATTGGCTAGGCTCAGGCAATCTTCCTATTCAAGTAGCTAGTGTGTATCAACCATCAACCTTTCTTTTTTTTTTCCCCCATAGTAATGGAGATTGAATCCAGGGTCTCAAAGCTAGGCCTCACATCAGAGATCAACTTGCTTCTCTCTGTCTCCTGGGTACTAGAATTAAAGGCAGGGCCCTCAAGCTATCTTCCAGTGTTTTTTCTTTTAACTCCCCACCCCCCCCCCACCGCCTTTCCTGGAACTTACTCAGTAGCCCAAACTGGCCTCAATTCAGAGATCCACCTGCCTCTGCTGGGATTAAAGGTGTGTACTGGGATTAAAGGTGTGAGCCACCACTGCCCAGCATTTTTTGTTTGTTTTTTGAGATAGGGTTACTCTTTGTAGCTTTGCCTCACCATGTTTCAATTTCGCAAAATCTGATGAAAAAAATTCTAGAGGTAGATGTGGTGATGCTACATTAAAATGTGAATGTCTTAAAAAATACCAATGAAGGACCAGCAAAATGGCTTAATGGTTAAAGGCACTTGCTGTAAGCCCGACAAACTGAGTTTGAATCCTGGGGCCCCTGTAGTGGAAGGAGAGAACTTACTCCAGAAAAGCAGTCCAGCTGATTCTGTGGTGGCTCACACCCTTAATTCCAGCACCTGGGAGGCAGAGACAGGCAGATCTCTTGAGTTGGAGATCAGCCTGGTCTACAAAGAGACAGCCAAGGCTGTTACACAAAGAAACCCTGTCTCCAAACAAAAACAAGTTGTGCTTGCAGGGTGTTGGTGGCACTTGCCTTTAACCCCAGCACTTGGGAGGCAGAGGCAGGTGGATCTCTGTGAGTTCAAGGCCAGCCTGGTCTACAGAGTGAGTTCCAGGAAAGGCGCAAAGCTACACAGAGAAACCCTGTCTCAAAAAAACAAAAACAAAAAAACAAAACAAAAAGTTGTACTGACATTTGTGGTACTCAAACACCCTAAACACATACACAAAGCATCAAAAGCCTATACTGTAAGTTTAAAACACCTTTAAATTGAATGCAGATGTTCATGCCCATAATCCTAGCACTCAGTAGTCTAAACCATTATTATTAGTTAGAATTTTCAATTCTTTTCTATCTGCAGTCCAGTTAGAACTTCTGAGCTCTGGTCCCTTGTTGAGAATTTCTGTATCATGAGGTTGTAAGAATCAATACTAGGGGATGGGTGTAAGTAGTCCTCTGGGTTTTGCTCACTCTCTCCCCTAAGAATCAAATACAGTAAATTTTTTTCAAATGCCAAATGACCAATGTCTTGTTTCTGACTGTTTTTGTTTTTCAAGACAGGGTTTCTCTGTAGCTTTGGTGCCTGTCCTGGCTCTCTGTAGACCAGGCTGGCCTCGAACTCACAGAGATCCGCCTGGCTCTGCCTCCTGAATGCTGGTATTAAAGGCGTACACCACCATCACCCGGCTCTGACTGGATTTAATACTACATATTAAGTCCTGAATATTTCAAGACATTAATTTTCAATAAACTGCATGAGAAAAAAAGAAACTGAATCAAAAAAATAACTAATGGGGATATAAACTATACATAGTTGTTTAGTGAAAAACGGTTAATAATCCTGCCTCAATATTCATTAGCTGAGGTGTACACCTTTAATCCCAGCACTTTGGAGGCAAAGACATGTACTATATCTAAACTGGGAAATTATGGCTGGTTTAACATTAGGGTGACTTGGATGTAAATTCTTTCTATTGCTTACTTAGTCATTACTAAATTCTTTAACCTCTCAACTTGTTCCCTCAACTGTAAAAACAATGCAATGTTGTTTTAGAGAAAGGAGAGGGCCTAGCAAAAACACTAAATGTACCTACTAGTAAAGTTCACATTTAATAAAGTCAAACCAACTTGGAACTCAATTTATTCTGGAAATCATACAGACAAAACGAAACTTCACAATCTTTTGTCTATTTTCCCTTTCTCTCCTTTTAAAACCTGCAACACAGGTGAGCTAAGCAGTGGTGGCACATGCCTTTAATCCCAGCACTTGAGAGAGAGAGAGAGAGAGAGAGACAGACAGACAGACAGACAGACAGACAGGCCGATCTCTGAGTTCGAGGCCAGCCTGGTCTACAGAGTGAGTTCCAAGACAGGCACCAAAACTACACAGAGAAACTCTGTCTGGAAAAACCAAAAAAAACAAACAAACAAACAAACAAACAAACAAAACAAAACGAAGTCACTGGTTTCAAAACTTTTAGTGGTATGCTTCAGAAATCCAAATTAATACATATTACTAACCTTGGATATATAGCAATTAAGTGTCTTTAACGTCTAGTTTAAGGATCCTAAAATTAATAGCCACATAAACTTCAAGGAAATGTAAAAGGTAGAATAGCAGAGGGAAAATAAGTGTATAGGGAATATGAGGAGGAATTTGCTTAATATACAGTACACATGATGCCAAAAAATCTCCTTATGTAACATAATACCATGTACAACGAATATACAATGAAAATAAAAATAAATAAAATCATTTATTTTATGCCAGACTATCAGGGAATAAGATTCACCCACCGCCTCAGACCCGTCACCACCCCCATTAAGTGGGCCCCAGCTTCCAGGTCCATTATACAACCTGTGATTCCTTCCCTCATGAAAAGACTCTTTTTATGGGCATAGTTAACAAACGCCAAGTTGCAAAGTTGCACTTTGCTGGATTGACGTTTTCACAATGTAAGAACAATATGATCTGGAATCTACTCAAAGCATTTGCCAGGCGGTCAGTCAGCTGATGCTCACTGAACACAACAGGGCAGAAACGAGAGAAATTATACTTCATTATTTAAGGCAGGTAATCACTACCTTGAAATCTCAGAGAGGCGGACGGTAGACGGCCCAACCAAACCAAACGCCCCGACTGACCCCACGCCACCAAACACCGGGGCTTCTCGCTTAAGTTCCTCTCCTCCCCGAAATGTTCCTTGCAAATAGCTTTTCTCCAGGCCCGCGGAATCAAGCCGCACCACGCAGCCGCAGCCCGAGCAACTTTTTACAAAAGGTCAGAGCGGTGCCTTTCAAGGCTTCCGACCCCTGGAGGGCTTCGCCGTTCAGACGCACGCGCCCGCCTCTCCCCACAGAACGTTCCAGAGCTAGCGACCGGGGACCCCACACAATTCCGGCCCCGCTTGGGGGTGGGGAGGTGGGGAGGTGGGGGGTTCGGGGCCGGGGCCCTCCCCGTCCCTTCTCAAAAAGCGCGCCCCTCCCCACACGCGCGGCACCGCGTCCGCGACGACGCCCGCGGCTCGCCGGCAGCTCCCGGGGCCCCACATGTTGCTCGCCGCGGTCCCAGGCCGCCCCGCGAGGCCTCCGAGCCCCCGGAACGCGCCCACCTGACCACCCTTTCTCCGCAGACTCCGCCCCCCGCCCCCGCCCGCTCGCCTCCTCCAGGAGCTCCATATGGGACGCTCCGCTCTCCCTCGGCGCCTCACGCCACCTCAGCCTAGCCCCCGACACGCCACCTCCCCTGCCGCCGCCGCCGCCGCCGCCGCCGCCGCCGCCGCGGGCCCGACCCCCGGCGCGGCCTCGAGTGTGCCGGAGCGCACGGCGGCGCTGCAGGCCTGCACGGCCCAGGTGCTGTGTCAGCCTCTCGGCGGGTTCCGCGGCGTGTACGGCCTGGAAAGTCACATGGCGGTGGGACCGGCCCGCGCCCCCCACACCGGAGCCCTTCTCACAGCCTCCCCGGACGCCCGGAGCCGCTCACCTCCACGAAGAGCAACATGTCTGCTTCCGCTCGGCCCGATCGCTCACGCTGCCGCGACTCCAACTGGCTCACAGGCCCGGGCCCCAATCGGTAGGATAAGGACACTCGCCTTGCCCCTCCACCCGGCAGTGGACCCGGCTCCTCCCCCGCCGTCAGCCGCTGCGCCCTGACCCGCCCAGTCCCGCCTCTCTGGAAGCAACAACTGTTTCCGGTGCTGGAGACAAACTGCTTCCGGGAGCGGAGGCCCGCCCCCTGCCCCGCCCCCGCCCCGCCCCCCGCCCCGGCCCCGCGTGCTTCTCTCTGGCTCGACCTCCTCCTCTAGCCGCGCGGCCCCACGCGTCTCGTTCGCCTGGGGGAAGACGCCGTCCCGTTCGGTGCCACGGGGTGTGTGCACAACTCTCACGGACCCATTCTGCCTTTTATCGAAAATATGACTACCGCACTGCTAAGGATTGCGCCCGTGGTGGTCGTTGAGAACCTAGGTTGGTAAAAAGGCGGTAGTGTACGACGACATCGACCCAACGCCCGCCCCTGCTGAAAATGTACTGGCTCTCAAAAACAAACAAACAACAAACGCCCAAGGGGGGTTAGTGGAGGCTGTGGTTAGTAGCAAAGATACAAGTGCCTGGGACCGGACCAAGCATATTGCATGAGTTCCTCCTGAGGCCCTATAAGTAAATTGTTACTCTCCCCATTTTTGTTGAAGGAGCCCTACAGCAGATCAGATTCCTTTAGATACAACTTTAATATTACTTAGCCCCAGGTCCCTTGGAATCAGGGATTCATTAACATAATGATGCTCCACTTCTATCCTTAATGTGCTACTAACTAATAATTAGTCTAGGTTTCCTTTTTATTGGTGTTTTCCTATTAAAATAAAATTCTGTAAAGCTTTTTAAATCTGTGTTGTTTTGTTTTGTTACTTTGCTAGAGTTATTTTTTCCTTACCAGTCTCCTTTAGTTTCAAACACTTTTTTGTTTGTCGTTGTTTTCTGAGACAGTATTTCTCCGTGTAGTTTTAGTGCCTGTCCTGGATCTTAGGCTCTGTAGACCAGGCTGACAGAGATCCTCGTGGCTCCACCTCCTAACTGCTGGGATTAAAGGCGTGCACCACCACTGCCTGGCTTACATTCATCTTTTGAAATAATTATGTCTGCCAGATGTAGTGTCATGATATACAGTGAAACGTTGTATGGAGTGGGGAAAAGCTTTTACTTGCCTTAATATTTTCCAATTTTTTCCCCATTCGGTGATTAAAACAAACAAAAAAACAAAACAAAACAAAACACCTTAAAGCCGGATGGTGGTGGCACTCACCTTTAATCCCCACACTCAGGAGGCAGAGGCAGACGGATCTCTGTGAGTTCCAGTCCAGCCTGGTCTGTAGAGTGAGTTCCAGGACAGCCAGGGCTATACAGAGAAACACTGACTCAAAATAATAATAATAAATATTCATTTTTATTATCTTTAATTATATATTGTGTGTGTCTGAGTTCAGCTATGTACACATGAAAGAAGAGCCCTTGAAGGCCTGAAGCCACAGATTCCCTGGGCCTGGACTCCAAGGTGGCTGTGAACCACCGGATGTGGGTGTTTGGAACCTTTTGCAAAAGCAGTGTTCTCTTGGCAGCTGAGCCATCTCTTCAGCCCCAAGGTCTTCCTCTTTTTTTTTTTTTTTTTTTTTTTCTTTTGGTTTTTCGAGACAGGGTTTCTCTGTGTAGCTTTGCACCTGTCCTGGATCTCACTCTGTAGACCAGGCTGGCCTCGAACTCAGAGATCCACCTGCCTCTGCCTCCCGAGTGCTGGGATTAAAGGCGTGAGCCACCACCAGTGGCTTTGTATTCTTAATCCCTGTAATCTCCTTGGGTTTGTATCACAAGAAACTTCTCACTTTCTCACAGTGATACCAAACTCTCTTCACCATTAAATTGCTGATACTTTCTATTTCAGCCCTCCTTAATCTCCTTGCTTGTAAACTCCCATTATTTTATCTCAGTCATCAAACTCTTCCCCACTAGGATAGAAACTTTTGCACTTACCTCCAAAGCCATGACTTAGGGCGTTCTTCCTACTTGTCAGCCAACCATCTCTCTCCATAAGGTTTTCCCAAAGCTTCTGCTTTCCAGAGCTTTCTTCTACATGGCTTTTGTTAGCACCTTACAGTCTATCTTAATTTTTTTTTTCCTTTTTTAGTGTCTTCACAAAAACCCTATGGTGTGGTCTTCTTGGTTTAGGATAACTGCAGTGGCATAATGGTATCTCAACAAATGTTTCTCAGTTAGAAGGATTTTAAAACTTGCCCTTAAAAAAGGCTTCATTTCCAGTTGCTGATGAATCCCATGCTACATGAAAAAAAAATACAAGAATGAGAGAGAAATAATGTTCAATGAGTTCAGTGGACAAGTACTAGTTGAAGTGCTCAGTGGATGCCTCCCAGGGTAAACAAATAATGAAAGAGAAGTTGTGTTTTTTCTCTTTGCAAATAAAAGGGTTTTGAGGCATTCATACCGTGACAACAAAGGACATCCTGAACCTGTGGAGTAAATAAGCCTGAGTTATGATTTATGGGGAAAGAGAGGAAGTAACGACCATAGGCCTCAGGGCCACTGGACTCTGGGCCTCAGGAAATGCGAGGGAAGAGAGGCATCCACTCCAGTCACCTTCTCTGGAAGAGCTAAGGAAGACTAACTGAACGTGAGCAAAATAAAAGTCAAAACCAGACTCGGCTCTGGAGAAGATGGCCAGCTCGTGTACACCAGTGACATTTGTACCCAGTGACTAGGTGTGGTACAAGACCAGTTAGGAAGTTATTCAGGAACAGGGGAGGGGCGTCAATTTTTGTTGTTGTTGTTGTTTTGAAATAGGGTCTCATTCTGTAGGCTGAACTCACAGCAATTCTCTCGCCTCAGCACCTGAGTACTGGAATTACAGGTATGAACCACCATGCCTAGCTGACGATGTCATCTTAAAGAGAGAACATTTCATTTGATCTGTGTGTGTTTATTACTTTTAGAAGAGAACAGTTAGGCCTGGAAGAGCAGGCCTATAATCCTAACTACCTGAGGTAGGAAGGTCAAAAGTTGAAGACCTTGGCCAGTGAGATGGCTCATTGGGTAAAGGCTCTTGCTGCCAGACCAGGCAACCTAGGTAGAGTTCCCAGAAACCACAGGTAGGAGAAAATTGACTGATTCCCACAAGCTACACACACACACACACACACACACACACACACACACACACACAATCAATCAATCAATCGATCAAGCAAGCAACCAATGTAATATGTAATTAAAAAAATTTAAATTCCTGGGTTGGGGATTTAGCTCAGTGGTAGAGCGCTTGCCTAGCAAGCACAAGGCCCTGGGTTCAATCCTCAGCTCCATATACAAAAAAAAAAAAAAAAAAAAAAAATTTAAATTCAAGTCCAGCCTGGGGTACAGGATTAATTCAAGCCCAATCTGGGTAATTTAGCAAGAACTGTCTAAAATAAAAATGAAAATAAAAGGAGGTGGAGTTGGGTATGCAGTTAGTGGTGGGGAGCTTGTGTGGCATGCATGAGACCCTGCATCCAATCATCAGTACTATACAGAAGAGATGCAGGGGAAGAGAAAAGAAAAGTTACCACATCCTGATTCAGCCTTCTCTTCCCTAGGAACTAAAACTCCTAAGTTGTATCCTATTCAAAACTTACAAGGACTCAACAGAGGACTAACTTTACAACAAGGACTCAACAGAGGAAGTTTTGGAGAGAGCTTAAATTATACATCTATAATTTTAAAAAATACATAGAACCTATCAAATGATGCTATAAAGTTTATGAATACATAAACACAGAGTAAAACTATGTAAAGACACACTAGGTACCGGTACACCACATTCATGACTGCTGTTACCTCTGAAGTCAGATAGAGGAGGAGACAGACATCTGGGAAGAAGAAAGACGAACTCAACTTTATTTCTAATGCTTGTTCTTTTACCTAAAGTTATCTGGCCAAGCGTGGTCATGCACACCTGTAATCCCAGCACCTCCCCTGCTGTCAGAGCTGCCCAAAGAGGCATCTCTTCTCAGGTAGAAGCCTCTAATGTTCCCTACGATTTTGTGAGCCAACTATGAAACCCCAAAGCCTTTGTTGGGCTCTTTGGGAAACAAACAAACAAAAAACAAAAGAATAATAAGGGAAACTGTGATACTCTTCCAAATACCTTCTAAGTAATCAAATGCTAGAAAAGTTAAGGGCCAGATGAGGAGCTCGGAGCTATTCCGTTACAGGGTTAAAACTGTTGTAGTATAGAGAAGAATGAACGGTTACACTGGGAACACTGGCTCTTGGGTTCTAACACCTATAATTGAAGTTCATCAATGCAGGACTGTCTTCTATTCCTTTTAGTGCCCCTACTACCTGGTCTTTCATTCCCCTCCCCCTCTGCTATCACAGCACATAGAATGCCTAGTTCTTTACACAGAGTAAGCGTTCTTAAATGTTCTAATCAATGATAGTGTCACAATGGGCCTATTAATAGCATCATCAAGAACAGTAGAAGGCCTCTAGTTGGTCCAAGTAGGTAAGCCACAGCCTCGTGAAGTAGGCTTGCAGCTTCCCAGTGGACACTTTTATTCGCATTTGCCTATATTCTGTGAAAAATAGAAGGAATACAAACAGATTACCCAAATATTCAAAATGTTTGCCAAAAGGCAAAGTGATGGCAATGGTGAGTCCGACTCAGACAACGAATTCAAGGATGGTGCCATGGTGAAAAGAAAGTCCCAAGGCGGTCATGAGGATCCAGCGACCAGTAAACTCGAAATGCCACTATCAGTAAAAGCAGTCATCAATAAGATTGAGCAAGCGCAGCTCCTTCGGGCCAAAGAGGTAAGTAGTCGATTGGTTCACAGACCACATCTTGTATGACTGGGTGAATGTTCTGCTTGAAAAGAAAACGCTTTACATTCAAGAGAGTTGACTGAATTTTAGTTAACTTTGACTATAAATGACACTGTACCATCCCGACTATGGATAGCAAGCTCTAATTCTGTATCAGTCTGTTCACACTAGAATTAGGCAAGACATCTAAGAAATCGATCAATCACTATGGCTTCCCATCTGTAATTCCAGCACTCAGGAGGAGGATGAAAGCAGAAGAAGCTTGAGTTCAAACATGAGGCCAGGTTGAGCTGAATAGTAACAAGGCCTGTCCAAAAAAACATCAGAAGGTGGGTTTCCTGGAGATGGTTCAGCTGGTTAGGGCTCTTTCTGCCAAGCCTCACTGCCTGAGGCTGGTCCCCAGAAGCTACACAACAGAAGACAATCAACTCTCCAACCATGCTCTGGCCTCCACACGTTGTGGTGGTGCCTGCACTCCCTGCAAGCAAATCCATAAATGTAATCCAGAAAGTAAATCAAAGCCTAGGATCAAGTTCAGTGATAGAGCCATTGGCCAGCGTGAGTTAGCCTCTAGGCTCAACCCCAGCACTGCCAAAAGAGGAGAGAGAGAAAATGTTGGTGATATGGGTACTTTCTAGCTTTCAAGACAGTTTCCTGTTCCAGCTTCTCACAACTGGAACACCAGTGTTTATTCTTAACAGCTTTATTGATTGTCTCAGTTACTTTTTTTTTCTATTGCTGGGATAAAACACCATGAGCGAGGCAATGCATAAAAAAATACTCAGTGTGAGGCTCACAGCTTCAGGGGGTTAGAGTCCGTGATGGCGGAGCAAAGGCACTGTGGCAGAAACAGCTGAAAGCTTATATCTTGATCAGCAAGTTGGAGGCAGAGAGAGAGCCGACTTGGAATGGTGTGGACTTTTGAAAGCTCAAAGCTCACAGAAAGTCCTCAAACACACAAGCCTGTGGGCGATATCTCATTCAAACCTCTACATTCCTTGGCCCCCACAGGCTTGTGGTCCTATCATACTACAAAATTCACGTAGTCCAACTTCAAAGGTCCCCATAGTCTTTTACAGTCTTAACACTGTTTAAAAGTCCAAAGGTCAAAGTCTCTTAGGAGATTCAGGGCAATTTCTTAACTGTAACACCCTATAAAACCAAAATAAAAAAGCCAAGTAGGAATTTGCAGCACACAAGGGCAGAGAACATGCATTACCATTCTAAAAGAGGAATGGGGCAGAGTGAAGAAATATAAAAAGATCCAAAGCAAACCTGAATCCCAGAAGGGCAAACTCCAAACCCTGTAATTCCTTGTCTAATGTCAGAGGCCTCAGGTGGCTCCCGGCTTCCAGCTTTGCTGATTGCAACACGCAAACACACTTCCTCCCCTCTTGAGGAGATACCACTCCCTGTCTGCAGCTCCTAGGCAGGTCTCCAGCGCTGTGGGGTCTCCAGTGCAATCCTGGCTTCAGCTTCCCAGCTTCACACAATGGCCTCTCAGGCCTCCTTGAAGGGACTCTCTTTCACATGCCTGGTTTCAGTGGCTCTCCTTAACTGTGGAGGAAGATTCCATGAACGCTTTACACAAGTATCCTTCATGACTCTAAAGTCAGAGAACCATGTGGTTGACACTGCCCACTTCTGTTGCCTGCTTGGGATGGAGCCCCTTGAATCACATTGGCATAAACTTTTCTTTGTTTTGTTTTTTTTCAAAATGTTATGCCCAGATCGTGGGGACCCCCAAAGACCACCACAGAGACCGAATCCTATATGTAAAAGCAAAGAGCCTTTATTTCAAGCTCAGAGCTTGGACGCTGTTGGACGCATGGGTGAGAGCAGAGAGCCCTGAGCCCAGGCAGGGTGGGTGAGAGGATTTCCAGCATTCAGGACCCTGATTAGCTGACATTTGTTTAGGTGTATGGGGAATGTTTAGAATGTCAGGTATTTCCCCTTAGATGCAGGCCCTCCCTGGGGGGGTCAGCTCATGGCTTTTTCTGGATCTGGGTGTTACATGCCAGTAAGCCTGTTACAGAAGCTGTGTCTGGGCCTCTAAGCCTGTCATGGCAGTTGTGTGGTCAAGCTGTTTTGGGCCCCTCCACTTGAGAGGGTTTCTCTGTGTAACAGTCTTTGCTGTCCTGGAACTCATAGAGATCCTCCTGCCTCTGCCTCCCAAGCGCTGAGATTAAAGGCTCCACAGCCTCCCAACTGGTTGCTTCTATAAATTCCTCAGGTCTTTGGAAGCTTAGCTGGATGGGGTCTTGCCCTGAGGGTACACTTCCCTTTGTTCGGTTTTGGAGCAGGCCTTTCTTGAATTTCCTCATTTCTGAGCACAGGCCTTGGTTCCAATATTACACTTCTTGATGTTCTTTTTTTGCTCCAAACTGTACATTTTGTATTTATTCTTGTCCTACTTACTTTTTTCCTTTGTAGACCTGCATAAGTGATTACTAATAATTGAATGAAAAAAGGAAATAAAAGGAGAACAGGACTGCCCCTAAGGGGTTGAGGTTTTTATTATAGACACAGGCAAATGCAGAGACATCTGGGAGAGTCCAGACTGAGCACGGCCAGACTGAGCTGGGCCATGTGAGGAGAAAGGAAGAGGGAGAATCAGAGAGGAGCCACCAACCAAGGCAGGCAGCATGGACCAAGGGACCAAAAAGGCAAAAGGGCCAAAGAGGGTAGATGTAGCCAAATAGCTACATTATATAGGAAAGAGCAGCTGGGGGAGGGGCAGCCCAGGCCCTGGGCTGGAGAGGTCAGGGTAGGGCTGGGGTATGCCAGCCAGGAGGGCCCTGAACAGGTAAGGATCCTGGTGGCCAACCACTTTGATGTGTTAAGAGGCATCTCAGCTGTTTGTCCTGGGTTTGAATATTAGCCTGTTTTGAAATCTCCTCCCCCAAAGAAATTAGTCCATTACTTTTAAATTTAGCCTGAGGCAGATTCTTGGGACAAGGGCAGAAGGCAGCCACATACTTTGCCAAAATATCACAAGAATGGCCTCTAGCTCAGTTACTAATCTCGTTCCCATCTGAAACCTCTTGAGTTGGGCCTCTGCAGTCTACATTACACTCAGCACCATTGTCTTCCAAGCTCCTACTAAGCTAGCCCATTAAGCCCTGCTTAGAGTATTCAAACACTTTCCTAATCTGAAGTCCCAAAGTCTTCCACATTCCTCCAGAAGCCAACATGGCCAGGCCTGAAACAGCAACACCCACTCCTGGTACCAACTTCTTCTTAGTTACTTTTCTAATGCTGTGATAAACCGCCATGTCCAAGGGCATTTATTTGAAAAAAAAAAAAAAAAAGGTGTTAAGCCAGGCGTAGTGGTGCATGCCCCTCATCCCAGCACTCAGGTGACAAAGGCAGGAAAATCTCTGAGAGTTTGAGACCAGCCGGGTCTAAAATACCCAATCTTAGCGGGGTGGTGGTGGCAAACGCCTTTAATCCCAGCACTCAGGAGGCAGAGGCAGGTGGATCTCTGTGAGTTAAGGCCAGCCTGGTCTACAGAGCTAGGCCAGGCCAGGCTCCAAAGCTACAGAGAGAAACCTTGTCTCGATAAACAAAAAAAAAAAAAAAGAGAGAGAGAAAGAAAGAAAGAAAGATATAAGAACTAGATAGCAAGAAGCTTGCCATGGCCATACAGTTTATAAGTAATATAAGTCTCTGCTTACTCGGGGGACACCAGTGGGAGACGCTAGTGGGAGAGATTTGTCCCAACTGCTGGCAGGGCGGGACACAGGAAAACTTCAGCGATATAGGACAGGCACCAAAACTACACAGAGAAACCCTGTCTCAAAAAACAAACAAAATGTCCTCTCTCAAGAAACAAATAAATAAAATTCTTTCTCTCTCTCTCTCTCTCTCTCTCTCTCTCTCTCTCTCTCTCTCCACACACACACTCCCAAAATAATCCACAAAAGTACAAAATTTGAAACCAAACTATACAAGCAAAAAACCAGTAAGACAAAAAAAAAAAAAAAAAAAGCCCTCAAAAATCTATGTGAGATTCGAAGTCTACAAAAATACTATTGAGTTAATTTTGTGTTGGCCATCTACTCTATGAACTCTACTTCAAAGTGGGCTAAATATACTTAGTGAGACCCCATTGGAGAAGACTAATTTTTCCTTTGCAAGCAGGTACCAATTACAGATAGCTTCTTGGTTAGGGATAGGAGGCCATGTCTACTTACCCTTTTCAATGCTGGGACCCTACTGGGCTTGAACCTGGGCTGGCCTGGTGCATGTTGCCGCAGTCTCTGGGCGTTCATCTGGAAGACTGTTTCCTTGGAGTCATCCTCTACCTCTGGCTCCTATAATCTGTTTGCCTCCTCTTCCAAATACCTTGATCCCTGAGGGGAGGGTCTGATGAAGACATCCCATCGAGAACTGAGCGGCCCACTCTTATTCTCTGCACGTTGTCCAGTCCTGGGTCTGTGTTAATTTCCATCTACTTTCAGAGGAAGCTTCTCTGATGATGGCTGAGCCACGCACTGATCTAAGCCTATAGCAGGATATCACTAGGAGTCAGTTTATTGCTATTGTTCTGTTATGCCCAGATGGCAGGTGTTGGTTTTAATGTGGCAGCGCAGTGTTATTCATCAAGCTGCACTGTTACTGTGTGAGAAAAGCCAGGAGTACTACAAAATCCACTACAAGAATTGTATTAGGAGAAGGGACAGAAGAGAACGTGGCCAGGCCTGTGGAAGACACGTGCATGGTGGAGGGGGGGAGTCTGTGTCCTGCTTCTTTTTTTTTTTTTTTTTTTTAAGATTTATTTATTATGTAAACAGTATTCTCTTCAGGCCAGAAGATGGCACCAGGTCTCATTACAGGTGGTTGTGAGCCACCAT
The DNA here is from genome assembly GCF_903995425.1 of Onychomys torridus. Classification (NCBI taxonomy): domain Eukaryota; kingdom Metazoa; phylum Chordata; class Mammalia; order Rodentia; family Cricetidae; genus Onychomys; species Onychomys torridus. The sequence continues at coordinate 64,800,710 of NC_050458.1, read as the reverse complement.
GTGGTTGCTGGGAATTGAACTCAGGATCTTTGGAAGAGGAATTGGTGCTCTTAACCACTGAGATCCATCTCGACAGGAGCAATCTCTCCTGCCCGTGTTCTGCTTCTTATGGATTCCCCTGCACATGCACATATGGGCTTATGGAGCAATGCCACTCATGTGCATAGATTGCGTGATCATGCTGTGTGCAAATTACAGGATTATGCAGCACACAGATTACACAGGACATAAGGCCTCTTGCTTGGCTACTGAACTGCGCATGTATGGTCATGTAGCTGGGGAAGTGGCCAGGAATCCCAGCATTTCAGACTCTTTGCTTATTATTTTAAAAAAGGCTGGTGAACAGGAATAGAGATGCTGTGTCTCCCGGGAACTGCTTCCAGTTGACCTGGTGGTCATCGGTTGACTATGGGGGGGGGGGGTTAGGGAAGAGGGCTTCGTAGCTAAGCATCCTGGGATGGTGGCTGTCATCTGCTGCCTTGGAGCCATCCATCATCTTTCTCAGATTGGGACTCTGGCTGCTTATGTCTAAGAGGGTGCTGGTGAGACAGAGGAAAGCTTTAAAAAAAGAATTTTATATATTTTTTCCTTTGGTGGGTCCCAGGGTGAGGGAGGTTGTTCTGGAACCAGGAAAGTTTGGGTTATACTTATCTGAAGCAGATATGACCTGTCCAGATGGATCTTGGAAGAATTTTTAAACATATTAAGAAGCAGCCACGGGAAATTTAAAATCTTGGACCGTGATATTGTAATATTTTTAGTACTCTGCTATACTTAGTTAGAGAGAGAGAGAGAGAGAGAGAGAGAGAGAGATTTGTAACATGCTTTTAATTTTTACCTGAGATAAGCCTTATCTGAGACAGATTATGTTAAGGCACCTGTTTCCTTTATTAGTTTAGCATCTAGGAGACACAGGTGATCAATTACTGAGGACTAATAGTAATAGATGGTTATATTAAAGTCTGATTTTGCAGAGTCCCAGACCCTTTTGGGTCTGGGGGTGTAAATACCTTTGGACTGTTACTGTTCCTCACCACCTGGGTATATCTGATGGCCCTTGGACTCCAGCTCTATGGCGATCCTGTAACAATTAGCTGAGTAGTTCATTAGAAGAGGGAACCAAGAAGGGAAAAGCTTGTGGGGTGAGACCTCATTCTTCTGGAATTGGTGACAAGGCAGTGGATCCTGGTGTCCTCTGGAACTTGAGAGAGAGAGCAGGGCCCTGTCTGTGTCCCTGAGCATGAGGAGGAGAAGAGGCATTGCTGACAGGTCTGGAGTGAGGCAGATCGGGGGAGCAATGAAATAAAGCTCCTACCTTCACTGGAAATCTCTTCCCATTAGGTACGCCTGAAAATACAATTAAGTGGTGGGGTCTGGTGAGGTAGGTAAGGCTGTCCCCCTACTCCAATGATAGGGAAATGAGAAGGAAAGGTGGGACCCCAAAACTCCCTTAGGACTCAGTAAATGGCTCAGTGTCCAAAAGGAAGGAAATGGATTGCCCTAATATTGCAATGGCTATCCTGCCCTGTGAGCCCATGGCCAAGCCCAGGAGATAGCTGGAGGGTATCACTGATGGGATAAGGGCTGGGGACATATGTACACGGAGGACCCCACGGGGGTCCAATGGCATTCAATGTTTCATCGAGGATGAGTGATGGTATACCAGCCAGAAATATAACTCAAGCTACAGTTGTGGGAAATGGCAAGGATTGGAAAGGGAAAACTCAGCAATCTGAGCAGCCCGGCAAGTTAAAAAAGCAGGCAGTCATAGATGGAGCAAAACCTCGGCACAGGTTCCCTGTGAGGCCAGAGTCCAGGCAGGGTAGATTATTTTTATCATAGCAGAGGTTGAGGTGAGGGGATTTCCAGGCTCACTTTTGTGTAGGTGTATAGGAAATATTTGGAATGTCAGGTATTTCTTCTTAGATTCAGGCCCCCTGGGTGGGGTCAGCTTATGGCTTTTCCTGGGTCCAAATGTTGCCTGCCAGAATCTGTGTCTGGGCCTCCAAGCCTGTCATGACAGTTGTGTGGTCAAGGTGTTTCCGCCCCCTGCTCCATAGTTCATTTAGCCAAACAATGGTATTTGTGGCCGGGCGGTGGTGGTGCACACCTTTAATCCCAGAACTTGGGAGGCAGAGCCAAGCGGATCTTTGTGAGTTCTCGGCCAGCTTGGGCTACCAAGTGAGTTCCAGGAAAGGCGCAAAGCTACACAGAGAAACCCTGTCTCTCGAGAAAAAAAAAAAAAAAAGTATTTGTGTTCCCCTAGGCCCATGGCCTATCAGCCTCAGGTTCTTGACCTTCCCAGCAGTGTCAGGCATGGATTACATATCACAGAGTGAAATACATTTCAATTAGAAAAAAAACCCATAAGATTGGGCTTTGGACAGTGGTGGTGCAAGCATTTAATCCTAGCACTCAGGAGGTGAGACAGGTGGATCTCTATGAGTTCCAGGCCAGCCTGGTCTACAGAGCAAGTTCCAGGATAAGCTTCAAAGATACACAGGGAAACTCTGTCTCAAAAAAACAAAACAAAAACAAAAACAAAAACAAAAAAAACAAAAACAAAAAACAAGTGGGGCAGTGATGGCACACACCTTTAATCCCAGCACTCAGGAGGCAGAGCCAGGCGGATCTCTGTGAGTTCGAGGCCAGCCTTGTCTACAAAGTGAGAGCCAGGACAGGCTCCAAAACTACACAGAGAAACCCTGTGTCGAAAAACCAAAAAAAAACAAAAAACAAAAACAAAAACAAAAAACAAACAAACAAACAAAATTGGATTGTAGGCAAGCCTGTAGAGCATTTTCTTAATTAGTGATTGATGGGGGAGTGCCCAGCCTATTGTGGGTGGTGCTACCCCTGGGCAGGTGTGTTCTATAAGAAAGCAAACTGAGCAAGTCATGGGGAGCAAGCCAGTAAGCAGCACCCCTCCACGTTCTCTGTATCAGTTCCTGCCCTGACTTACTTCTATGATGAACAGTGATGTAGAAGTGTAAACCAAATCAACCCTTTCCACCCAACTTGCCTTTTGGTCACAGCGTTTCATCGCAGCACTAGAGACCCTAAGGCATTGTTAGGGTTCCTATTGCTGTGATGAAACATCATGCCTGTGGTGGTTTGAATAAAAATGGCCCCCAAAGGTTCATATATAAATATTAAGGGTGTAGCACTATGTGAAAGGATTAGGAGGTGTGGCCTTGTTGGAGGAAATGTGTCATCCATCAGAGGTGTGCTTTGAGGTTTCGAAAAGTCCAAGCCAGGCTCAGAGGCTCTCTGTTCCTGCTGCTTGTGGATGGGGATAGAATTCTCAGCTCCACCGGGCGGTGGTGGCTGTGAACATAGTTGAGCATATATCTTTGTGGTATGGTTGAGCATTCCTTGGGTATATGCCCAAGAGTGGTATGGCTGGGTCTTAAGGTAGATCGATTCCCAATTTTCTGAGAAACCGCCATACTGATTTCCACAGTGGTTGTACAAGTTTGCATTCCCACCAACAGTGGAGGTGTGTTTCCCTTTGCTCCACATCCTCTCCAACATAGACTGTCATTAGTGTTTTTGATCATAGCCATTCTGACAGGTGTAAGGTGGTATCTCAGAGTCATTTTGATTTGCATTTTTCTGATGATTAAGGATGTTGAGCATTTCTTTAAATGTGTTTCAGCCATTTGAGATTCTTCTTTTGAGAATTCTGTTTAGCTCTTTAGCCCATTTTTTAATTGGATTGTTCAGTATTTTGATGTCCAGTTTCTTGAGTTCTTCATATACTTTGGAGATCAGTCCTCTGTCAGATGTGGGGTTAGTGAAGGTCTTTTCCCATTCTGTAGGCTGTCTTTTTGTCTTATTGACTATGTCTTTTGCCCTACAAAAGCTTCTCAGTTTCAAGAGGTCCCATTTATTAATTGTCTCTCTCAGTGTCTGTGCTGCTGGTGTTATATTTAGGAAGTGATCTTCTGTGCCAATGTGTTCAAGAGTACTTCCTACTTTCTCTTCTATCAAGTTCAGTGTAACTGGATTTATTTTGAGGTCTTTGATTCACTGGACTTGAGTTTTGTGCATGGTAACAGATATGGACCTGTTTGTAATCTTTTACATATTGACATCCAGTTATGCCAGCACCATTTGTTGAAGATTCTTTCTTTTTTCCATTGTATAGTTTTGGCTTCTTTGTCAAAAATCAGGTTAATGTCAGGGTCTTCAATTCGATTCCATTGGTCTGTTATGTTGGTTTTTATGCCAGTACCAAGCTGTTTTTATTTACTATAGCTCTATAGTAGAGCTTGAGGTCAGGGATGGTGATGCCTCCAGAGGTTGCTTTATTGTACAGGATTCTTTTAGCTATCCTGGGTCTTTTGTTTTTCCACATGAAGTTGAGTATTGTTCTTTCCAAGTCTGTGAAGAATTGTGTTGAACATATTTACACATATGTTCAGGGGTGTGTGTGTGCATGTGGAGGCTCGAGGACAACTTCAGGTACTCGCCAAGTTCCTTTTTTTATGATTTATTTATTTTTGGGGTTGGGGATTTAGCTCAAGGGTAGTAGAGTGCTTGTCTAGCAAATGAAAGGCCCTGGGTTTGGTTCTCAGCTCTGGAGGGGGAGAAAAGATTTATTTATTTTTATTTTATGCATATGAGAGTTTTGCCAACATGTATGCATGTGCACTACCTGTGTTCCTGGTGCCCTTGAGGGTCAGAAGAGGGCACTGGGCTCTCCCCTGGAACTGGAGCTAGAGTTGAGCTACCATGTGGATGCTGGGAGCTGCGCTCAGCTCCTCTGTGAGACCTCCAGCACCAAGCATCTCCTCACTTTCCACTCCACCTTTTGAGAAAAGGTCTCTCAGTGACCTGGAAGTCACTGATTGAGCTAAGCTTCATGGCCAGTACAACCCACAGATGTACTTGTTTCTACTTTCCCAGGCACATACTATCATGATCAGATTTTTAGTGGGTGTTTTGTTTTGATTTTTTTCGAGACAGGGTTTCTCTGTGTAGCTTTGCGCCTTTTCTGGAACTCACTCTGTAGACCAGGCTGGCCTCAAACTCACAGAGATCCGACTGGCTCTGCCTCCCTAGAGTGCTGGGATTAAAGGCGTGCGCCACCGCTGGCCGGCTCAAATTTTTAGTGTTTTTAACCTGGGTTCCAGGATCAAGCTCAGACTGTCATTCCTGTACGGCAGGCGGTTTACAATGAAGCCACCTGCCCAGACCTCGTCATTGTCTTCAAGCTTGTACTATAGGGCTATCCTACCTTCTAGATTAGGTTGGTTTCTAGACTTTTGGGGTTTTCTTTTAAGGAGTTTATTATTCATTTTGTTTTTGTTTTTGTTTTTGTTTTTTGTTTTTTTTTCAGACAGGGTCTCTCTACACAGTTCTGACTGTCCTAGAACTCACTATGTAGACCAGGCTGGCCTCAAACTCACAGAGATCTGCCTGCCTCTGCCTCCCCAGTGCTGGGATTAAAGGCATGAGCTACCACATCTGCCTTAATCTGTCATTTCTTTTCCACCAAAGCCAATTCTCTCTCAGCTTCAGCTGATAATCCTCTTGGACTACTTAAGTCCTTGTCACCATCTAAGGTTTTGAACACTGGACAAGATACTGCCATGCTTCATCATCCTGATGGTATGGATTTTTAACCCCCTGGAACCACAAGCCCAAATAAACACACTCTTCTATACGTTTCCTTGTTCATGCTGTTTTATCACAGCAACAGAAAAGTCCATACACTGGTATGTAGGAAAGCTATTGAATTTTGTATTTGTATGTTGGTTGTGTATTCTGCAACTTTGTGAAAGTATTTGTCAGATCCAGTGGACACTGGTCTGGCGGAGTCTGTAGAGTCCTGTAGTACCACATCATCTAGGGATAGTAGTCCTGTCTTTGTTGCTTTCCCATGGCTGTGAAGAGACATCAAGACCAAACAGCTGGTAGAAGAAAGCATTTAACTGGGGAGCTTGCTTGCAGTTTCAGAACTGACCCCATAGTCACCAAGGTGGGGAACATGGCAATGAGAAAGCAGGCATGGTGCTGGAGCAGCCGCTGAGAACTTACATGTTGAGGCAGTAAGCAGGCAGCAAGTGAGCCTGGGCCTGGCGTGGGCTTTGGAAACCTCTATGCCCATTTCCAGTGACACACCTCCTCCAACAAGGCCACACCCCTAACCCCTTGAACAGTTCCAACAGCAACCAGCATTCAAATATATGAGCCTAGGGCGGTGACTCATTCAAACCGCCACAGATCCCTTCTCTTTCTCTTCTCTAATTGCTCTAGCTAAGGATGCCTGCAGGATGTTGACCAGAGCATTAACAGTTTGCACATTGACTCCTGGATTCTATAGGAAACGCTTTCTTCATTTTTTTCTCCAGTTCGTATAATGTTGGCTACAGGTGTCTTAGATATTTGTTCTGATATTGAGGTGTATTCCTTCCATTCCTAGTTTCTCCAGCACCTTCATCATGAAGGCAGGATGAACTCTTGTCCAATGCCTTTTTTGTTTTTTTTTTTAAGATTTATTTATTTGTTATGTATAAAGCATGTAAGACTGCAGGCCAGAAGAGGGCACCAGATCTCATTACAGATGGTTGTGAGCCACCATGTGGTTGCTGGGAATTGAACTCAGGACCTCTGGAAGAGCAGCCCGTGCTCTTAACCTCTGAGCCATCTTCCAGCCCGCTGTTTGTTTTTTTTAAAATCTACAGACAGGATCCTGTGATTTCTGTCCCTGAGGTATTTACATGGTGTGTTACACCTCTTGATTTGCATATGTTGGACCAAGTTTGCATTCTTGGACTGAAAGTGTCATAATTATGATGTGTGATTTTCATGATGAATTCTGGAATTCCATTTGCAAGTATTTTGCTGAGAACCATTGCATTTATGGCTCTCCCTTGCGTTATACCCGTTCCCCTTGTTAAGTACCTTGTGGTACTAGGTTGGTGCTGGTTTGCAGGATGAACTATAGCGCTCTTTCCCTTTTTACTTTAGGAAACCATCCTACAAGCATTGGTGTTGGGTCTTCCTTAAAAGCTCAGGAGATTCAGCAGTGAATCTGTTCAGTGCTGGGCATTTCTTTGTGGATAAACTTTAAAATTACTACTTCATTGGCTGTGGGTGGTGGTGGCGCATACCTTTGTTCCCAGCACTTGAGAAGCAGAGGCAGGTGGATCTCTGTGAGTTCTATAAGGGCTGGTATGAGAGAGTTCCAGGCCATCCAGGACTACATGAGATCTTGTCTTAAAAAAAAGTTTGTAGCTGGGCGGTGGTGGTGCATGCCGTAATCCCAGCACTCAGGAGGCAGAGGCAGGTGGATCTCTGTGAGTTTGAGACCAGCCTGGTCTACAGAGCTAGTCCAGAACAGACTCCAAAGCTACAGAGAAACCCTGTCTTGAAAAACCAAAAAAAATAAAAAAATAAAAAAAAATAAAAAAAAAAAAGTTTGTAGTGTTTCAATCTCATTGCTTGTTATGCGTCTGTTTAAGTTGTTTCTTATTAAAAATCTATTTGTGACTTAATCTTTGTAAGTCATATATGTTTAATTTTCCTGTTTCTTCTAAGTCTTTTAGCTTTAAAAATTTTTTTAAATTAAAATATAATTACATAGCTGGGTATAGCGGCACAAACCTTTCATCCCAGCACTCATGAGGCAGAGGCAAGCAGATCTCTGTAGGTTTGAGGCCAGCCTGGTTTACAAAGAGAGTTCCTGGACAGCCAGGACTACATAGAGAAACCTTGTCTCAAAAAGAAACCACACATACATCACTTTCTCCTTTTCCTTTCCTCCCTTTCTGCCCCTCCCATGTTACCCGCTCCCTTGTTCTCTCTCTAATTCATGGCCTCTGGCTTTTCTTTGTTATTTCCTGTGTGTGTGTGTGTGTGTGTGTGTGTGTGTGTGTGTGTGTGTGCGTGTGCGTGCGTGTGTGTGTGTATACCTAAATATGTAGCTACAACCTGTGCAGCCTGTATATTGTGAACTTGTATGTTCATGTTTTCAGGGCTGGCCACTTGATACTGGATAACCAGTTGCGGGGAGCCTTTCCTGAGGAAAACTATTTCTCCCACTCTCAAAATCCCTTAGTTGCCTAGAGCTCTTTGTCTAGAGTCGGAGCCCTGTGAGCCCCCCGTTCCGTGTTAGCACATCTATTGGTGTTGTCCTTGTTCGGGCCTTGTTTAGGCAGTGTGTTATGGAGACTTCCCGGGTGTACTTTCCCTGACAATTCCAGGAGACACCATCTCATCGCCACCGCCGTCCTGTTTCTCTGGATCCTGCAGTCTTTCTGTGATGTCTCCTGAGCCTTAGGTTGTGTAGTGGGTGGATCACCCGGGGTCTCTCCCAGTCACTGTTCTCTCTGTTGTGATCAGTTGTGTTTTTCTTTAATGGTCTCCATCTGTTGCGGAGAAGTTTCCTTGTTGAGAGGGGAGAGCTGCACTTACTTGTGTGGGTGAGGACAAACACTTCGGATGCAGCTGGGAAGATGCTGGTTTAGGAAAGTGGCCGCTGTAGGTTCTCCTCCAAGACCCATGACCTCACTAGCTCTGGGTAGTTGGCGCAGTTTCCAGTACCAGGCATGCTTCCCCCCACCATTGAGTGAGTTCCACATCCAATTAGAGATGTTGTGGGCCACCAAGGTATGAGTGCCACTGCTGCACCTTTAGGGTCGTGGGGCCACCACATTGATCACTGTTGGGGTTCACTGGCATTATAGCTTGGCAGGACTACCGGTGGCCTCCCTCCCTTGGAAGATTGCATGGCAACTTCTGGGACCATGAAAGCTAGTCCTCAGGGAGGAGGCATTCAGGTCAGCTCTACCTCAGACCTTCCAAGTCCCATATCCAAAGTACACAGCACCGTCAGCAGTAGGGACTTAACTTCAACCTCTGAGAGGCAACCAAGGGCAACGGCAATAACCTGTTTGTGGGGTCTCTAGCCTCCCTTGACAACTCATGAAGGGGCTTCACATGCCTGGGGATTTTTTGTTTGTTTGTTTGTTTGTTTGTTTGTTTTTGTTTTTCGAGACAGGGTTTCTCTGTGTAGTTTTGCACCTTTCCTGGAACTCACTTGGTAGACCAGGCTGGCCCTGAACTCACAGAGATCCATCTGGTTCTGCCTCCTAAGTGCTGGGATTAAAGGCGTGCACCACCACCTCTGGTACATGCCTGATATTTTTGTAAGACAGTCTATGGATGGCTCTTAGGGAGAACATTGCCAGCCCCATGGAAAAATATCATTTAAACTCCATCTGTACATGTGTACACAGACTTATATGTAATTCTAGGTAAACAGACAATAATATGACTCCTTATGAGTGTTTCAGACACCTTGCTGTTATTTTGTCTCCTTCCTGTTCCTTCTGTTTTGACTTCCTTCCCCACTCCCTTGCCTTTCCCAATTCTCCCTCCAAATCACTTGTGCCCTGTGAGTCTCCTCTCTGTTGCTTTACCTCATAACCATGGTCCCTTTCCACTTTCCTACCTTCTGTAGTTACCACAGTTACATACTCACATCCAAGAATTTGTAGCTAAGAGCCACATGGGAGAGGAAGCATGCCATGTTTGTCTTTCTGGAACTGGAGTACCTCATTCAACATGATCTTTTCTAGTTCCATCCAAAGTTCACAATTTCATTTTTCTTCCCAGCTGAGTAACATTCCGGAGTGTGTGCCCTGTTTTCCTTACCCAGTCCTCAGGTGAAGGACAGTTAGGTTGTTTCTGTTTCTTAGCCATTGTGACCAGAGCAGCAATGCACATGGCTGAGGAAGCATCCATGGAGTAGGATGTGGTGTCCTTTGGGCACATGCCAGGGGGTGGTATAACTCAGTTCTATGGTGCATTTATTTTTAGCTTGTTGAGAAAATTTCACACTGATTTCCAGGGTGGCGGCACCAGTTTGCGATCCTCCCAACAGTGAATGAGGGCTCCCTCCCCCACATCATCTCCAGCATTTGCTGTCTGTTGTTTTGTTGACCTTGGCCATTCTTACTGGGGTAACATGAAATCCCAAAGCTGCTTTCAGATTTTTTAAGATTTGATTTTCTGTGTGTGGGTGTTTTGCCAGCATACATATATCTGTACAGCTTGGGCACGCAGTGCCCACAGCAGCCAGAGAGGGCACTGGATCCCCTGGAACTGGAATTCCAGATGGTTGTGAGCCATCATGTGGGCTGGGAAATGAACCTAGGTCCTGTACAAGATCAGCCAGTGCCCTTAAACACTGAGCCATCTCTCTAGACCCTCAAAGTTGGTTTGATTTGCAGTTCCTGGTGTGCTAGGATGGAGGAGCTTTGGGGGAGATTACTTATAGACATTTCTATTTCTATTTCCCCTCCAATTGTGGCAGGGAGGTTTCTGGGCACAGTAGACTCGGTTGGCAGTTGTGGCTTTTAGACCTTGGAGCGCATCGCCCTGGCTCGTGTGTGGCTCTGATGGGTTTTCCTTTCTCAGTGACTTGTGCTTTTTCCTCTTGCAGCCCTCAAAGCTTTCGTTCTCTATGCTTAGTGTTTTGACTATGGTATGCCGGGTGGAGTCCTTTTCTGTCTTCTCTATTTGGTGCTCTGTGTGGTTCTTCTATCCGGATGTCTTCCTTTAGTTTGGGCAAGTTCTCTTCCTTGGGCTTGGTGAAGATCTGGTCTATCCTGTCGACCTGGGGTCCCCCCCCACCCCCAGCTTTAAAGGAAAGGGTTTATTTCATCTTACAGCTTATCATCCATCATCCAGAAAAATCAGGGCAGGAACTAAAATTAGGCAGGTATCTAGAGGCAAGAGCTTAAGCAGAGACCATAGAAGCTTATTGGCTTGCTCCCTAAGGCTTTCTCAGCCTGCATTCTTGTATCCACAAGGATGCATTACCTACAACGTATATACCCAGGGTTGCATTACCTACAACGTATACACCCAGGGTTGCATTACCTACAACTGGTTGTGCTTTCCAAATAAAGCATCAATCATGAAAACACCCTACAGACTTGCCTACAGGCCAATATGATGGAGGCATTTTCTCAATTAAGATTCCTTCTTCCCAGATGCCCCGAGCTTGTGTCAAGTTGACATAAAAGCTGGATAGGACAGGAGACAACTAAGTCATGAGAGCAGAGTCCTCATCATGATGAGGACACTAAGGGACCATCTCTGAGAAATGTCCTCACCAGACACAATCTGCAGGCACCTGGTCCTCCCAGCCTCCGGAACTGTCAACAATGCATTTCTGTTCATAAATTACCTAGTTCAAAATAGTGTAACATTGCATCCCAGATGGAAGGCAGAGGGAATCTATGTTTTATATTTTCTTTCTCATAGTGAGGAATACTCACATTGTCTCCAGTGTCTCAGGGCACACTTACTACATCTTCTGATAAACTTGCATGGGAATTTCTTCAGGATAAATATCCAGAAACAGAATTTCTGGTTCCCTGATCTTTGTAAACTTGGGTTAGGAAGTAGTGACTACCTTGTATGATGGCTGCCTTAGCCCACATGCCACCGTCGACCCAGGGTTCTTCCCCTTCATCCACTCCTATACTTTGAAGGTTTGGTCCCTCATGGTGTCCCACATTCCCTGCATGTTTCTTTCCTGTGGTCTTATTTTATTTTATTTTTCATAATCTTTGCTTGTCCTGATATTGTCTTCTGCTTATTCACCCTACTTGTAAGGCTTTTCCTCGAGTGTTTTTGGTTGGGTTATATCCTTTCATCTTTGGCTTTCCAATGTTTCAATCCCTTTACTGGTTTTCAAATCCTGGATTGCCTTCATGATTTTAATACCTCTCATATTTGTGTTTTCTTGGGCATCACTTAGGCATTTAAGTCATTTTCTTTAAGGTCGATGAGCTGTTTGTTTCTTTTATAAACTTGAATTTTTTTTATAAAGTTTATGTTTGTTCTTTTAAATTCTGTGTCCTGGGGTTCATCGAGGTCATTCTCATTGGAGGACATTTCTATAGTACTGGTAAATTTGGGGTGGGGAGGGATACTGCCTTGATTTTTTAATATTGTCTGAATGAGATCTGGGCATGTGGATTTCCTTTTTTGGTTTTTTCTTTTCTTCTTCTTCTTCTTTTTGTTTTTTTTTTTTTTTTTTTTTTTCGAGACAGGGTTTCTCTGTGTAGTTTTGCGCCTTTCTTAGAACCAGGCTGGCCTCAAACTCACAGAGATCCGCCTGTCTCTGCCTCCCAAGTGCTGGTATTAAAGGCATGTGCCGCCGCCGCCGCCACCACCACCCAGCAACTTCTTTTATTAATTCTGTGATACAGATTCAGCAGGCTGGGACAGAACTCACAAGAGATCTGCCAGCCTGGGCTTCCTGAGTGCTCAGATTAAAGGTGTGCGCCACCACACTCAGTATCTTTTTGCAGTGAAGAGACACTATGACCATGTCAACTCTTATGAAAGAAAGTATTTAACTGGGGGCATGCTTGTAGTTTCAGAGTCTGTTATTATCATGGCACGTTGCATGCATGGATCTGGAGCAGTAGCTGAGAGCTATGTCCTGGTCTGCGGGGAGGGGGGGGAGGGAACAGGTTTTGAGAGTCTGTTTTCCTTCTCTGTGAGTTCCGGGTAAGTACTGAACTCACATAGTAGGTTCTTGCTGACTAGACTTTTATTTTCAACTTACAAGTGGTCTCTCAGGATATAGCCTTGTTGCAAATTAATTAGTATCTGTTTTTAGGATGACTCAAACACAGATAAAACTATATAATCTACCTTGTGGGGAGATTGTATGCGTACCTGTTTGTATCAGGAATTTCTCCTGTTACAGTTCTGAAATCTGTGACATGTGGCCAGGCTTCCATCCCTCAGGAAGACCCCAGGCATACTCTTCTCAACCTCTTAAGCTTCTAGTGGCCTCAACACACCAATCTTCAGGTCTACCCATGATTTATCCACAGACTGCACACACTCTGTATGACTACGGAAACTTGCCACATATACACTGCACACTGTGAGTCTACGGAAACCTGGAACATACACACTGCACACGCTGTATGTCTATGGAAACCTGCCACATCCTCGTTAGAAGGGCTCATGTGATCAGATTAGATTGTGTCCAAAATAATTAAAGAATAATCCCCCCCCCTGTGTATTCAGACAGGTTCTCATGTAAACCCAGGCTGGCCTCTTATAGTCCAGGCTGGCCTCTTAACTCACTGTGTAGCCACAGATGACTTTGAGTTTCTAATCCTTTTGCCATTATCTCCCAAGCGCTGGAATTAGGGGTGTGAATCACCACACCTGGTTTTACGTGTTGATGGGGATGGAGCCTAGAGTTCCACATGTGCTAGGTAAGCACTCTACCCAAGGGATCTACATGAAATATTTCCACGCAAAGTGACATTTTCAGTTTCCCAAAAATTAGACTCTGGCATCATTGGTAACAGAGACAAAGTAGGTAAAAGTAATTTTTCAGTTTATAACAGGGCTAAAACTGGAGAAAATAAAATTCATAGTAGTTATCTCTGGACATTGAGAAGGAGAAGCTCCGGAGACACAATACCCAGCAACCTTGAACAATATCTCTTTTCTAGGAAGTGGGCAGGAAAGTATTCAGTTGGCATTATTGTATTACTCTGTGCATCTCAGGGTTTGTCCTGCTTTACATTAGATTCTACTCCTTAACCTTTCCACTCCGAGTCTCACAGTGAGCATCTATCAATATACATATCCAGTGTCATCATGGTGGGGAGCTGACAGCATGCAGGTGGTGCTGGAGGAGTAGCTGAGAGTCCTACATCTTGTAGGTAAAAGGATGTCGGCAGACAGTCACACTGAAGGAAACAGGCAAGAGACCTCAAAGCCTACCCCGACAGTGACACACTTCCTCAACAAGGCCACACCTCCCAATGTGGGGTACATTTGCAATTCAAATCATAACATGGCTGCTCATAGACATTTAAGTTTTTTCCAGAGTTGGGCTGCTCTGCATGTTGCTATGAACATGCATTATGAAGTACTGGAATATTCCCCTGGAACAGAATAGCTGGGTCACACACCAGATCCATGCTCAATTCTTTAGGTAACTGCTGTTTTTGGATTGTCACATTGGACACTTCCTTGCAGATTCCAGCTTCTCCACATTCTTGGCCAATGCTGATATAGTCACACCTATTTTTGTCTAGTTTGATACAGGGTGCATGTAGCCAGGGCTAGCTTTAAACTCATATGTTTGTAGTCCAGGCTGGCATTGGTGTCACCAAAATCTCCTGCCTTAGAATTCCAGTTATGAGAATAACAGATGGGTGCCAGCCTGCCCAGAATAGACCTTTTCAGTTCAGACAGCCTAACGGTGAGCTGTCTCTCTAGCCCTACATTTCATTTTTCAGCTGTAAAGTTGTGATGTGACACATATGCACTTAACTGTCTGTGATTTCACCATCATATTTGAGAAATCATTACTTAACTTACCATCAAGAAGTTTTTTTCTTTACCAGGCATGGTGGCATACATCTTTAATCCCTGCCAATCAGGAGGCAGAGGCAGACAGATCTCTTTTTGAGGTCACCCTGTCTACAAAGGGAGTTCTGGGACACCCAGGGCTACACAGAGAAACCCTGTCTTGAAGACCAGAAAAAAAGTTTTCCTCCAACTGTTTTATACTTTTACACATCTAACTTACATTTAAGTCTTTGATCTATTTTGAGTTAAATTTATACAATATAAGGTAAGGATCCACTGGATTCATTTACATGTTTTCCTTATACCATTCTTTTAAAAATTGATTTTCCCACTAGGCGGTGCACACCTTTAATCCCAGCACTTGGGAGGCAGAGTCAGGCGGATCTCTGTGAGTTCGAGGCCAGTCTGATCTACAGAGTGAGATCCAGGCCAGGATCCAAAGCTACACAGAGAAACCCTGTCCTCGGGAGGAAAAAAAATTGTTTTTCCCACTGGGCAGTCTTGGATTCATCTTGTTATGCCCAGATCTCGGGGACCCCCAAAAGACCACCATGGAGACCAAATTCCACATGTAAAAGCAAAGAACCTTTATTTTCAAGCTCCAGGGCTTGGCTTGTCTGTCCCATGAAGCAGTGAGAACAGAGAGCCCTGAGCCCAGTCAGGGTAGGATTTTTTTTTATCATAGCAGAGGTTGGAGTGAAAGGATTTCCATGGTTCAGGACTCTGATTGGCTGACATTTGTCTAGGGGTGTCTGTAAAATAGTTGTATGCTAGACTCAGGGACATCTGGCCACCTTATCTAATGGTTGGAGTGTTTGGGATGTTAGGTACTTCCCCATCCCTGGGTGGTGTCAGCTTATGGTTTTTCCTATATCTGGGTGTGGCCTGCCAGTGAGCCTGTCACAGAAGCAGTGTGGTCAAACTGTTTTGGGGCCCCTCCATAATCTGACTGTGCATTCTGAGTGTTGACCTCTCTGTTCCAGGCTGTAAACTAGCTTGTCTCCCTAGTGGCAGGGCTTGATTTGTATGGCTCTGTAATGCATCTGCAGTCATGAAATGACTGCCTCCAACCGAGTCAAGACTGTTGGATATTTGAGGTTACTTGAGAATTTTTGTGAATTCTAGGTTCTTGTGTGTGTCTGTGTATGTGTGTGTGCATATGTGTGGTGTATGCACATATATTTGTACTAGCACACAGCGGCCAGAGGAGGACCCAGTGATCTTTCTTCTTGACTCTCCTCCTTTGAGAGGTCTCTCACCAAATCTGAAGCTTACTATGTCAACTAAGATAGATGGCTGGCCACAGGGTCTCTAGGGACTCCTGTCTCTGTCCCCCGGTATTGGGTTATAGGCATACTTAACCATGCTCAACTTTTATGCAGATTTGAACTTAGATTCTCACACTTACATAACATTTCTCTTACCTACTAAGCCTCCACTGTGCCTTCTCAAAATACCTTATCTTTTGTTAAGTCAGAATCTCAGGTAGCTCAGGCTGGCCTTGAGCTCACTATGCAGCCAGGGATGACCTTAAACTCCTGATCCCCCTACCTCTATTCCCTCTGTGGCCAACTGCTGGGATTTAGGCACGTGTGTCACTACAGCTGCCTTTAAAGTGGTTTCAACACTTCTTTGATTCTCTTAAAATTACATTCATGCTGGCTGTGGCACAGACCTTTAATCCCAGCACTTGGGAGGCAGCCAGGCAGATCTCTGTGAGTCCAAGGCTAGCCTGGTCTATGAAGAGAGTTCCAGGACAACCAAGAGAAACCATGCCTTGAAATAAATAAATAAATAAATAAATAAATAAATAAATAAATAAATAAATATTACATTCATAAATTCTCTACTAATTATAGCCATATATTAAAATTAATGTGAGTGAGTAAATAAAAGTTAATTAGTTATGGTATCATACCTCTCAGTGTTTAAATCCTACATCAGGGGCTGGAGAGATGGCTCAGAGGTTAAGAGCACTGGCTGTTCTTCCAGAGGTCCTGAATTCAATTCCCAGCAACCACATGGTGGCTCACAACCATCTGTAGTGAGATCTGGTGCCCTCTTCTGGCCTATAGGCATATGTGCAGACAAAACACTGTATACATAATAAATAAATAAATCTTTAAAAAAAATCCTACATCAAATTTAACTTGAAGTAGATGGACTTTCATGTCTAAGTTAAACTGAATAAATGTGAAAGCTGCAAATAGATCCTGATACAAATTCAGCTTTATCGTAGCAACACTAAATACAACCAGCAACAGCGCCTGATTATTGGTACAATTTAGTTTGCTGTTTCTGTTGCTGTGACAAAGAGTGTGACCAAAAGCAACATGGGAGGAAAGGGTTGATTTGGCTTCGGGTTACAGTGCACTGTAGTGGGAAGCCCAGGCAGGAACCTGGAGGCAGGAACGGGCCAGAGGTCACAGAGGAGAGCTGTTTACTGTCTCGCTTTTTACAGCTTGCTCAGTTTGCTCTCTTATATGACTCAGGGCTACCTTCCCAGGAGTGGGAAGTGGTGTCACCCACAGAGGCTGGGCCTGCCCACATCAACCCTTAATCAAGAAAATGCTTCAAAGGCTTGCTGCCTACAGACCAGTCTGATGGGGACATTTTCTCAATTGATGTTCCCTCTTGACTAACGAACTGGATAGTTTTATGACACCTTGACACAAGCTAGAGTCGTCAGAGAGGGAGCCTCAGCTGAGAGAATGCCTCCATGAGATCTATCTGGCTGGAAGCAAGCCAGTAGACAGCATCCCTCCATGGCCTCTGCAGCAGCTCCTGCCTCAGGTTCCTGCCCTGTGTGAGTTCCTGCCCTCACTGCTTTTGATGATGAACTGTTATATGGAACTGTGAGCGAAATAAACCATTTCCTCCCCAAGTTCCTTTTGGTCATGTTGTTCCATGCTGCAATGGTAACTCTGACTAAGCCACCAGACGACCCAACTTGTGTCAAGTTTTACAACAAACTAATCAGCACAGGTGGTGTGTGTGTGTGTGTGTGTGTGTGTGTGTGTGTGTGTGTGTGTTCGAGTGCTCACATCCCACAGCACCATGTGGAGGTCAGAGGATAACCCTCAGGAGTCAGTTACCTCCTGCCATTAATAGGATCTGGGGATGGAATTCCGCTTATCAGTTTGGCAGCAAGCACCTTTCCTGGTGAAGCTGTATCACCAGCCCCCTCAGTACCTTTTTAGAAGATACTAATAACCCCTCTCTCTGATGATTCTGACAAGTGTGTTTGTACAGTTTTCCACTGTTTGTTTGTTTGATACAGGGTCTTTTGTAGCCTAGGCTAGCCTCAAGCTTCCTGGGTAGTCAAGGATGACTTTGAACTTCTGATTCTTCTGCCTCCATCTCTCATGTGCTGGGATTTCAAACACACTGGTTTACTCGTAGGGTGTCTGCAGAGGATGTGCAAGGCCCCAGCTCAATGCCCAATACCATGGCAAGCAAGCAATTTACACTTTGCCTTTCCTAGTCTAGCTTTATAGATAACGCAGAGGCCGTTTGGAGATGTTAAGTCACACCAAATGCTATTTTAACGAAAGTGCCACAGCTGGGTCCCAGGTCAGCTGTGGGAGCCCACAAAGGTTACAACTTGTGACTTGACTCAAGGTCAGAGAGTCAGAGTTTATGTTGCTCTCCAAGGCTGCATAATAGGGTGCAAAGGCATGGTTACCAGGTGTTTTATACTTCAAGGCCTAATCATAAGATGCGTTGCCATGGGGCATGGTTTCCAGGTGTTTTGAAGGGTCTATCGTACATTGTGCTTTGATCTTGAAAGGGAGAGGTCTTTTGCCTTTCCCCTTGCTAGTGTATAAAAAGTCCATTAGAAGGGGTTGGGGATTTAGCTCAGTGGTACCTAGCAAGTGCAAAGCCCTGAACCCAGCTCTGGGAAAAAAAAAAAAAAAAAAAAGTCCATTACAAATAAACTTGTATTGACCCAGGGCACTCCTGAAGCTATGCTGTGTCTTTCCATCTACATCTATATTTCTTCCTATTATTTCTCAATTCCTCACTCCCCACTTCAAGGGACCCATCGATGGGTCAAGGCTGAACCCCAACAGCCAGCTCAAAACCCAATGATTTCAGTCTTGCTAGTTGATAAAAGCTAAAAAAAATTGCTTTTTATTTATATGAAGAATTGTTGAGACGGGGTCCCATGTAGCCCAGGTTGGCCTCAAACTCCCTATGTAGCCTAGGCTGGCCCTGAATCCTTGCTTGCGATTCCTGAGTGCTGGGACTGCAGACATGAGCCGCTATACCTGACCTAAGACTTTTCTTTTCTGTTTTTAGATGAGAGAAAATCTGGGACTCAGTAAAGCCACGCTATGACACTTCATTTGTTTTTGACATGTGAGGCTCTTCCTATATAGCCCAGGCTGGCCCAGGCCTCACAATCCTCTTTGCCATTCACCCAAAGCTCAAGTTAACTAGCAAGACTTTAAGAATTTTTAAAAATTCACTGGGCGGTGGTGGTGGCGCACGCCTTTAGTCCTAGCACTCGGGAGGCAGAGAGCGGTGGATCTCTGTGAGTTCGAGGCCAGCCTGGGCTACAGAGTAAGTTCCAGGACAGCCAGGGCTATACAGAGAAACCCTGCCTTGATAAACAAAAGCAAAACAGAGCTTTTTTTAAAAATTCTATTTCATTTGTTTGGTGTTTGGTTGTACGCTTGTATGTGTGTGGTCGTGCCCGTAGCCGTCAGACGGCAACTTGTAGGGGTCAGTTCTCTTCTAACACTATGTGGATCCACGGGCCAAACTCGGGTCCTCAGGCTTGGCATCAGGCACCTTTAACCACTGAGCCATCTCACCACCCTAGCAAGACTTGAACAGGTCAGGTATATATTAATTACTGACATTCGGAGAGCAAACATGCCTAAAACTTATTTTCAAACGGTCTTAGAGTTTCTATTGCTATGAAGAGACACTGTGACCATGGCCACTCTTATAAAGGAAAATATTTAATTGGCGTTGGCTTACAGTTTTGGGGGTTTAGTCCATTATCATCATGGTGAGAAGCATGGCAGTGTACAGGCAGACATGATGCTGGAGAAGGAATTGAGAATTCTATATCTTGATCCACAGGCAGCAGAGGAGGCTGTGTACCACACTGGGCATAGCTTGAGCATATATGACTTCAAAGCCAGCTCCCACCATGATATACTTCCTGCAATAAGGCCACACCTCCTAAGAGTGCCACTCCCTTTGGGGGCCATTCTTTTTTTTTTTTTTTTTTTTTTTTGCCAGAGCCGAGGACAGAACCCAGGGCCTTGCGCTTGCTAGGCAAGCACTCTACCACTGAGCTAAATCCCCAGCCCCAAGGGGGCCATTCTTATTCAAATCACCACATTGCATTCCCTGGCCCCCATAGGCTTATATCCATATCATAATGCAAAATGTGTTTAGTCCAACTTCAAGTCCACATAGTCTAGCACAGTATTAGCACTGTTTAAAAGTTCAAAGTCTCTTCTGAGACTCATGTAATCTCTTAACTGTAATTCCCTGTAAAATCAAAATAAAAAAGCAAATCATATACTTCCAACATCTAATGGTACAGGATATACATTAGCATTTCAAAAGGGAGGAAAGGGAAGGACATTGAGGAAACACTGGACAAAAGCAAGACTGGAAACCAGCTGGGCAAACTCCAAACTCTGCATCTCCAAGTCTGATGTCAAAACGCTCTTCAGACTCCAGCTCCTTTCAGCTTTGTTGACTGCTGCACACTTCCTCCTCTTGGGCTCCACTCCATTAGCAGCTCTCCTCAGCAGTTAGCTCATTGCTCTAGCATCTCCAACATCTTGGTCTCCAAGGCAATTCAGGCTTCAACTTCACAGCTTCACACAATGGCCTCTCTAGGCTTCCATTCAGGGACACCCCTGACACATGCCTGGTCTCCTTAGTCATGGAGGGAGAGTCCATAACCTGTTTCTTCTATCCTTAACTCTAAAGCCAGAACCATGTGGCTGAAGCTGCCAAGTTCTGCTGCTTGCTGGGACTGGATCATGGTCCCAAGCCCCATTCAATTACATCGTCACCAGCTTTCTATTCTCCATGGTTATCTTCACTGCCTAGCTTGGCTGAACTAGAACTTGCTCTGTTAACCAGGCTAGCCTTGAACTCAAAGATCTGCTTGCCTCTGTCTCCTGAGTGCTAGGATAAAAGGCAAGTGCCACTATGGCTGGATCTAAGCTGTTCTTTAATTCCTTTTTACAAGGTGTAAATTTAGCAGGGTGGGGTCTTGCCCTGAGGTCACCACTCCCTTTATTCCATTTAACTTCAGGCTTTGTTTTAATCTCTTTACCTCGGGAACACAGCTCCATTCCTTTTCCTGGAGTTCCCCTTTCTTGAACTGTCCTTTTGTATTTTTTCTTGCTCAGCTTGCTCCTTTGCATTATAAATCTCCTTAAGAGTGAGCACCAGGCGGTGGTGGTGCGCACGCAGGAGGCAGAGAGGCAGGTGGATCTTTGTGAGTTCGAGGCCAGTCTGGTCTCCAAAGTGAGTTCCAGGAAAGGCACAAAGCTACACAGAGAAACCCTGTCTCGAAAACAAACAAACAAACAAACAAAGAGTGAGCACTAAGGACCACACAACAGAGTCTATACTAGGCTATATGAGTTCCTTTGCTAATGGAATTAATCCAAATCTCTTCACTTTAGTTTCTGGCAGACTCTTTGGACAAGGGCAAAACCAGCCACATTCTTCACCAAAATATACAAGGGCGATCTCTAGGCCACAGACTAACATTCTTCTCTGCAACCTCTTGAACCAAACCCTCAGCACGACTGTCTTCCCTGCAGCTATGAAGATGGCCCCTAAGCCCCACTTACAGCATTCACCACAGCATCTCTTATAAAGGAAAACATTTTATCAGGGCTGGCTTACAGTTCAGAGGTTTAGTCCAATGTCATCCTGGCAGGAAGCACAGTGGCATGCAGGCAGACATGATGCTTGAGAGGCAGCTGAGAGTTCTATATTCAGATCCACAGGCAGCAAGAAGAGAGAGCCACACTGAGCCTAGTTTGAGCATCTGAGACCTCAAAGACCATCCCTAGTAACACACTTCCTCCAACAAGGCCACACCTACTCCAGCAAGGCCACACCTACTCCAACAAGGCCACACCTCCTAGAGTGCCTCTCCTTATGGACCTATGGGGACGCTTTTATTCAAACCACCACACAAACTAATGTATTATTCCTCCTTTTCACAGGCTATTCTCTCACGGCTGATCGAAATAATGAGCAAAGTGGAGCTGATAATGACACGCTATGCTATTGACATCACCTCTCCTGGGAAGAGAGGCTCCATCTCAGAAAACTAGAGAAAGAAGAGAAAGGTTTTCTTAGAGAAGATAGCTGCTCATGTTAAGAGTATTGATATCAGAGAAAAGATTCTCACCAAACTTCTGTCCTGGCTAGAAGAATGGAGTAAGTGTCCGGATGGGTTCAGACAGACGGAAGGGAGAAAGTAAACGGAAGTGGAGAGGCTAAATCATGCAGGAAAGCTGAAGGACTCATAGATGATGGGCCGAGCAAGGGAGACAAACCCAGGGCTTTTTAACCTGGATAATATTTTCTTAACTCGCTGATTTGACTGTGTGGGCTTCTCTCCAGGTCTCTTCCTGTATAATTATTTAATAGAGAAAAGGCTCAGAATAGCAATAAGCACAGGTAATTCTATTCCCCAATGGAACCGTGTCGTATAGTTACCAAATATCATAAACCTGTATGGATGTAATTCCATAAGATGGTTTCCTTTTACTCTCAAGATTTTGTGCTGTCGGAGGTGGCTGAGATTGATGTTGATGAATACCACCACTGGATTGCGCAGATGGAACTACTGCCAGAAATGGTGAAGGAGATGGACAGCAATATCAATACTCTCTGTCAGATCACCACATTGCTCTTAGAAGAAAGGAAGAGACAAAAGAAAAAGTTAGGTGAGTGTGCTTTGTAATGCTTGGAAATAGGGTTTGACCTATTACCAAAATACAGGTCTCCTGGCAGCTGAAGAGATGGCTCAGTGGTTAAGAGCACTAGTTGCTCTTGCAGAGAATCTGGGTTCCATTCCCAGCACCCAGACGGCAGCTCTGGTTCCGGTGGAAAAAGCCTTCTTTTGGCTTCCTCAGGCACTGCATGTACATGGCGCACAGACATATATGTAGACAAAACCCTCATACACATAAATAATAAACAAAAAATTTAAACACAGCTTTATGGAGGTATAACTTGCATTCCATAAAAGGTATATATGTCAAATGTACAATTATTTCTGCCAACTCACAGTTGCTGTGTTGCGGTCACCTTTACTCTGCTTGGTGGTTGTTATGCCCAGATCATGACCCCAAAGAGTCCACCGAAGACCGTGTATGTCCAGAATGCAACAGCAAGGTTTATTGTTTAAGTTTACAAGTCTAGACAGGGAACTTGTTCCTACACCCAATACAGTGAGGCAGGGAAGAGTTGCTCTTTGTTTGTGTGGCTAGCTATTTAAAGGCTAAAACTGCAAGCCCTTCAGGGCAGTTAGGGGGTTGGCTTAGGTGCTACTGGGATTGGTCTATTTTTATCTCTGCTCTCTTTTAATTGGGTGAGGGTATGTAACCTTTGAATTTATTGGTTGGGGTCACAATTATCATTTTGGGGGCTGTCCTGGACAAGTCCCAGGCTTTGTCCTTGAGCTGCCATGGGGGCTGGCTGGCCTAGCACGTACTGACTGTGGGGGCTGGCTCAGTGGTCCAGGCTCTGTCCTTGAGCTGCCATGGACATAGTGAGGGGTCCCAGACAGTAAACACCTGGCTGAACTTTGAGCAGTTAGAGTACGTGCAGAAAGGGAGCTACTGCAAGGACTATGCCTTTAGTTCACGGCCCTCCCAGAAACTCTTGCTCAAGTCTCAGGAAACTGAAACTGAGGCCTGATCTCTGAGAGAGAAGACTGAACAGCCTGTTATGGCATCTGCTTGGTCCTTTTAGTGGTGACATTGGAGGTTGAACTCAGAGCCTCGAGCTTTCTAGGCACTATACCACTGGCCACACCCCAGCCCATGGCAGCCTGATTTTATTCAAAAAAATCTGTGCTCATTTGTGGGCAGACTTTATTCCCATCCTCAGTCCTCGACAACCATTAATCAATCTATTTTGTTCCAATGAACTTATTTGGGTTATTTTATATAGATGATATGGGGGTTTCTGTTGAGACAGTGTTGCTATGTAATTCAGGCTGGCCTGGAACTCGAGATTCTCCTGTTATAGCCTTCTGAATGCTGTAATTATAGATGTGAGCTACTTCACCTCGCTGCTTTGGGAGGTCTGTCCTGCCTGCCTTCTTCCAGTCAGCCTAATGCTTCCTCAGCAATGTTGTAGGGCACCCTGCTCTGTTGAGCTTTCTATGTGGTTGTCAGATGTACCACATCTGGTTGGTTTGTTCCAACTTGGATGTTTTTCACATTTGGCTTTTCTGAATGCTGCTATAAACATACATGTTCACGTTTCTGTGAGGCACGTGTTTTAGTTTGTGTGCATGTACAGTACTTGTAGACAAGTAGAATTGCTTGATCATATAGTAAATCTGTTTTTTGTTTTTGAGTTTTTTCTTTTTTTTCTTTTTTTTTTTTTTTTTTTGGTTTTTTGAAACAGGGTTTCTCTGTAGCTTTGGAGCCTGTCCTGGATCTCATGCTGTAGCCCAGGCTGGCCTCAAACTCACAGAGATCCGCCTGCCTCTGCCTCAGAGTGCTGGGATTAAAGGCGTGTGCATCACTGCCTAGTATAAATCTGCTTTCTAAGTGGTTCACTGTTTTTCATTTCTGTCTGTAGTGTAGGAAAGCTCTAGTCTTTCCACATCCTCAACACTCACTATTCTTTTATTACCCAGGCTAGCACTTGGGAAGAGGTATTTCCTGCGTATTTACATTTCACATTCCTAATAAGTAATGAGACTAAATAATATGTGCTTTTCAGCTACTCTCGTGTCTGCTGTGGTGAAAATGTCTATTAAATACTTGTCCTTTTGCATGTTACTCCTCATCTCCTCAGGGTTTTTTTATTTTTTTTGAGACTGAGTCTCCTATATTCTGAGCTGGCCTTGGACTTCCTGTGTGGCCAAGGGTGACCTTGAGCTCCTCATCCTGCTGTCACCGCCTCTCAAACCCTGGGGCTGCAAATGTCTGCCACCACATCCAGTTCATCTCTTATTTTTCTATAAATTTTTCATTATTATTTTTTATGTGTAAAGATATTTTGCATTCATGTGTCTGTGCACCACATGCATGCCTGATGCCCATGGAGGCCAGAAGAGGGCGTCAGAGCCCCCTATAAATGACTGTGAGCTCCATGTAGGTGCAGAGAATTGAAACTGGTATCTCTGCAAGAGCAGCCAGTGCTCTTAATCACCAAACCCTCTTTCCAGCCCCTTTTATTTTTTAACTGTACTTAAAATTGTACACAGAGACCAGGCGGTGGCGGCGCATGCCTTTAATCCCAGCACTCGGGAGGCAGAGCCAGGTGGGTCTCTGTGAGTTTGAGGTCAGCCTGGGCTACAGAGTGAGATCCAGGACAGCCAGGGCTACACAGAGAAACCCTGTCTTGAAACCCCCACTCTCCCTCACCCCCGCCAAAAAAAATTGTACGCAGCAGAGGATTTCAAGAGACTGTTGTTCTGTGCCGTTTGGGGAATGACCCATGATGGCTGTGCTTTCTGTTTCTAATGAGCGAGCTTGTTAAACATGCAGCCAGAAAAAGTCGAGGAATAGACGTAGCAGGTAGATGGAAGCAGCAGACGGACAGACAGCAAGACAGCACACCAGTTTACAGCATCCAGCATAGAAGAGTCGCCTTATTAAACCAAACCCAGTGTGGTGGCCATGCCTTTAATCCCAGGCCGAGGCAAGTGGACCTGTGAGTCTAAGAATACCCTGGTCTACACAGAAAGCTCCAGGCCAGCCAAGACTACACAGTGAGACCCTGTCTCATCTCTCACTACCCCACCAAAGGGGAAAGCAAACCATGGAAGCATCATCCAATCAGGGCTTGCAACATCAAGCAGAAATCAACTAAGGCAGTTGGAATTTTCCTCTGTGTTCTCTCTCCATGTTTGAGTTTCCAGCTTGCCTCTCTACTGCAGGCATTTTTATACTACAGGATGAACACTGACATCTGTTGGAGACAATTCACCTTTAGCTGTTCTGAGGGGCAGGTTATGTTTACCCTCGGGGTGTTTTGCTGATGTTGGCTCTCCCTGTGGCTCAGTCTGCGGCCCAGCCTGCCCAGGACAGTGAGTTTTGCAGGAACTAAGGAAGTGAGTGCCTCACTGCTCCCAAGTCTTCAGCACCACAAGACCTCCCAGAACTCTCCCTTACAGCTTTATAGCCTGTGATATTCAAAGCAGAAACTTTATTTACTGCTGCTTTAATCAATCTTATCATTGATATCTTTTGGATATGCCCCTTTCAAAAGTTTTGTTGTTGTGTTGAGATAGCATCTCAGCATGTCTCCCAACATAGTCCAGGCTGCTCCAGAACTTGCTATCTAGCTTGGGCTGTCTTGAACTTGAGATCCTTCTGCCACAGGCTCCCAAATGCTGGAATCCTACACATGTGACACCACACCTGGCTGTATAAAAGCTCTTTATCAGAAAAGGGATTCGTAAATATTTTCCCCATGCTGTAGCTTTCCATCTTCATATGGGTATATCTGAAGACTCACAGTATTTAATTTTGGTAAGTGCCAATTGACTTAGCAGGATTTCTTCTGACAATCATGGCTTTAGCGTGCTAAGAACTTGTATCAAGCCAGGCACAGTGGTACCTTTAGTTCCAACCACTTGGGAGGAAGAGGCAGGAGGATCATTTGAAAAGGATAATCAATGAAAGACTATCTATAATCCATTAGATAGACAGCTAGATGATAGACATGATGTGTGCATGCCACCAAATTTGAGGAGCATTCATATCATCTTAATCATCTGAAATTACAGAGGCTTGTTTTCAGGTCTAGCATATGGCTGACCCTGGAGAAGGGTCCATGTGTGCATAAAAAGTACATGGCTAAACTATCGCTGGGTGAAAGTGATTTACAATTTACAAACTTTCTGTGCATTTACTGATTTTCTGTGGCGTTGTTCTATTCCTTATTGAGAATGGGATAGTGAACTCTAAAATTTGATACATTTATTTATTCGTGTGTGTGTGTGTGTGTGTGTGTGTGTGTGATGTGTATACACACACACATACACATATACATATAACTATATGTGGAGTTAGAGGGCAAGCTGTGGGAATCAGCCCTCCCTGTCCACTAGGAAGGTTCTGGGGAACTGAACTCAGGTAGTTGTTAGGAACTGCAGCAGGCACCTCCTTGCTGGACACTGTGTAGCCTAGATTGCCCTGGAACCCCTGATGTAGACCAGGCTGGCCTCGAACTCACAGAGATACACCTGGCTCTGGCTTCTATGTGCTGGGATGAAAGGCATGTGCCACCGCTACCTAGCTGAGTCATCTATTTCCTGTTCACTCTTTCAGGTTTTCCTTCACACATTTGAGGCTCAATTGTTAGGTACATGTGTGTTGGTGCCTCTAATAACTTCCTGATACAGTATAAAGTATCTTTTACAGTCTCTAGAATCATATTTACTTTTTTTTTTTTTTTTTTTGGTTTTTCGAGACAGGGTTTCTCTGTGTAGCTTTGCGCCTTTTTCCTGGAACTCACTCTGTAGCCCAGGCTGGCCTGGAACTCACAGAGATCCACCTGGCACTGCCTCCCGAGTGCTGGGACTAAAGGCGTGTACCACCACCGCCTGGCTCATATTTACTTGTATTTGAGGGAGGACTCATTATCTCACTGAGGTTGTCCTTAAACTTGTGATCCTCCTGCCTCAACCCCGAGTAGCTAGGGTGTCAACTTTGTGGCACCATCCCTAGCAGGCACATGGCTTGCTGTGGAATGCAAGGGGACAACTTGGGAGGATTAGTTCCACCATGTGGGTCCCAGGGATCAAACTCAGGTTGTCAGGCTCACTGGCAGGTGGTCTCAACCACTGAGCCACATCATGGGACCCCACAGGCTTTTTAAAATTCATTAATTACATTAATTATATTGATTTATTACATTCATGATATTATGTCCTGATACTACTGCCTGTTTGTGGGGCTTTTCCATCACACAAAACAGAGATTCTGTACTTAGGAAATCATTGCTCTATTTTTCTTTCTTCTCCATCTTGAGATAATGTCTAATCTTTCTGTCTCTATGAATTTGTATATTCTATATATTTCATGTAATACAATTATATAGTATTTGTCCTTTTTTTGAATGTAGAAACATTTTATGTACAATTACAGGAGAAATAATACACAGGTAGCTTGAACATAAACACAAATTATAATTCAAAAGTCCAGGTTATTTGAAACTGGAAAATATTTTCTCTGTAGAAAATAGTAAAAAATGATAACATTTACTAATTAGCCCTTTTAAGCAAAATGATACCTGAATTATACATATAAATATTGATTAGATTCTGGGATACAGAAGAAATCTATCTTCATCTGTTCAGAGAGTTATGTTTTATTTAAGTTGTGTACGTAAGACTCCTATTCATCTTCCCCTTCACTGTTTGATTTATGGCAGATATTTTTCTATAGGCTCATCCATAATCTAAAAAGATTTTAGCCTCCCCTCCTGAAAGTATAGTCAACATATCCTTTCATCAGCTTGGTACGGTTCAAATTCTTATCCTAATAGTGAAATGTTTCACTAAAGCTTTCCCAGTGACTGGACAAAACCAAAACTTATTATAAGCCACAGTCATCCTAGGGTCTCCCCTGCTAGGTAGCCTCCCTGGATCTGTGGGTTGCAGTCTGATTGTCCTTTACTTTATATCTAGTATCCATTTATGAGTGAGTACATACCATATTTGTCCTTCTGAGTCTGGGTTACCTCACTCAGGATTGTAGATGTAATTCTAAACGGTCTTATTAAATAAGAAACACAGAGCCAAATAAAGAGTTAAAAGCCTAGTTAAAACTCCTTTCTGTTTATTTAGCATATCCTTTGGAGTTCTGTTTGATCTTTCTATAACTACTTGGCCTGTAGGATTATGTGGTATACCTGTAATATGCTTTATATTGTAACAAGCAAAAACCTGTTTCATTTTAAAAGAGACATATGCTGGAGTATTGTCAGTTTTAATTTGTGCATGTATACCCACGATAGCCATAACTTCTAGCAAATGAGTGATTACAGAATCAGCTTTTTCAGAACTCAAAGCAGTTGCCCATTGAAATCCTGAATAAGTATCAACGGTATGGTGTACATATTTCAATTTTCCAAATTCTGCAAAGTGAAACTCGTCCATCTGCTAGATTTCATTCCTCTGAGTACCCTTTGGGTTACATCCTGCTGGTGATGGTGTATGATTGAAAAAGGAACAAGTAGGAAATTTCCTTACAATTTTCTTGGCTTGTTGCCAGGTTATAGAAAAATCCTTTTTTAAACCTTTGCTATTGACATTATTTTTTTAAATGAAATTCTGAGGCTTACAGCACATTTCCTATCAATAATTTATCAGTCTCATAATTACCTTGTGCTAGAGGGCCTGGTAGACCCATTTGGAATCCGATGTGAGTTATATATAAAGGATGAGTCCTATTCTTGATTGTCTTGTAACTGAATAAATAGTGAAGTTAATTCTGACACACCAGAGATAAATTCTGCAGTCTCAATATGTAATACCACTCTTTCAGCATACTGAGAGTCAGTAACTACATTGAGAGATTCTGAAAAATCCATTAATACCAACAAAATATCATAGAATTCAGATTTTGAACTGAATTATGAGGACTTTGAACCACTTTACTTAAATTTTCTGGTTTGTAACCTGCCTTTCCTTGTTTGTTTGCATCTATATAAAATGTATGAGCACCAGGGGGTGGTGGCGCACGCCTTTTAATCCCAGCACTTGGGGAAGGCAGAGCCAGGCAAATCTCTGTGAGTTCGAGGCCAGCCTGGTCTACCAAGTGAGTTCCAGGACAGGCACCAAAACTACACAGAGAAACCCTGTCTTGAAAAACCAAAAAAAAAAAAAAAAAAAAAGTATGAGCTCCAGATATAGGTGTTTCCCATACAATTCGAGGCAAAACCCAATCAGCTCTCTTTATAAGATCAATTCTATTGCTTTTGGGATATTTGCTGTTAATCTCTCCCAAAAAATTACTGCAAACTCTTGCCAAGGTTCACTTACTGCCCATAATTTTTCAATGTCCTCCTTAGTTAAAAGAACGACAATTTCTGCTGGGTCTATTCCTGCTAATTAACAAAGTCTCAATTTTCCTTTCAAAATCAAGTCAGAGATTTTTTTCCACATAAGTTTTTAATTTTTTACTTTGTTTATTTGGTAAAAATATCCATTCTAATATAATATCTTCTCTCTGCATTAAAATTCCTGTAGGAGAATGTCTAAAGAGTGAAATAACCAAAATGCAACCCAGCTGTGGATCGATACGATCCACGTGTCCTTCATGTTCTTTCTTTTCTCCCAAGGCTAATTCTTTCTCAGCTTCAGGTGATAATTCTCTTGTACTATTTAAGTCCTTGTCATCTTTCAAGGTTTCGAACAAATTATTCAGTTTAGACAGGTGGTAGAGGTGCATGCCTTTAATCCCAGCACTGGGAGGCAGAGCCAAGTGGATCTCTGTGAGTTTGAGGCCAGCCTGGACTACCGAGTGAGTTCCAGGAAAGGCACAAAGCTACACAGAGAAACCCTGTCTTGGAAAAAAAGAATTATTCAGTTTATCATTTTTTACCCCAAGAATAGTTTGTAGTTGAGAAATGTCTCCAAATAATCTTTGAGAGTCATTAAGAGTCTGTAATCAATCTCTCCTAATTTGCACCTTTTGGGGTCTAATTTTTTGTAGACCTATTTTATATCCTAAATAATTAATAGAATCTTCTCTTTGTATCTTTTCAAGAGCATTTTGTAATCCCTAGCAAGGCAAAATTTTCTTTACTTCTTCAAACATTCTTTCTAAAGTATCTACGTTTGAGTCAGCTAGTAAAATATCTTCCATATAATGATAAATTTTGGATTTAGGAAATTTTTTGTGTATCACTTCCAATGGCTGTTGTACAAAATATTGGCATAGGGTTGGGCTATTCAACATTCCCTGTGGGAGGACCCTCCATTGATATTTCTTAATCAGTTGAGAATTATTATAAATTATTATTATTATTATTATTATTATTATTATTATACTGTGGAAGCCAATCTTCCTCTGTCTTTTTCTTGTAACGGTATTGAAAAGAAATAGTCTTTTAAATCAATAAGTATAAGAGGCCATCCTTTAGGTCACAGAGTAGGCAAAGGAATTCCGGATTGTAGAGAGCCCATTGGCTCAATTACTTTGTTAATTGCTCTGAGGTCTGTTACCATTCTCCATTTACCAGATTTCTTTTTAATAACAAATACAGGAGAATTCCAAGGGCTAGTTGATTCTTCAATATATTGAGCATTTAATTGCTCTTGTACCAGCTCTTCTAAAGCCTGGAGTTTCTCTGTTGTTAAAGGCCATTGCTGAACCCATACAGGCTTGTCTGTTAACCATTTTAAAGGTAGAGCTGTTGGTGTCTTTGGAAGATCATCAGTTGTTGTGCCCTGTTCTTGTAAAAATCTGGATGGCTGGTGACCACTCATTAGAATAATACCTTCTAATATTTCTCTCAGAAACATGTGTTAATTTATGATTTGTTTCTGAGCTTGGAAGGATGTTAATCTGAGTATTCCATTGTTGTGGGGTTGAGACCTGTTACAAGTTCATTGTTATGTTAGCCATATATGGTTTTAATTTTCTTCTCTGTCCTTCTGGACCTATACATTCCAAGCCATCTTGCACTGTTTCACTTGAGATAATGTTCCAATTCCTAACAGCAGACTGTTTACCATTTGGATGCCAAATTCTGGTGCAATTATGGTCACGTCAGCACCTGTGTCTACCAGACCAGACAAACAAAACATCATTTATTCTTATTGTATTTTGGTCTTTGTTCATTTATAGAAGTTTGCCAAAAATTTTTCTTTATTGTTTCTCCTGAATTTTCTGTTCTC
Organism: Onychomys torridus; assembly: GCF_903995425.1. NCBI lineage: Eukaryota > Metazoa > Chordata > Mammalia > Rodentia > Cricetidae > Onychomys > Onychomys torridus. The sequence continues at coordinate 64,769,236 of NC_050458.1, read as the reverse complement.
TCTGTCTAATCTGTTCCATCACCCTGAGCATCCTGGTTTATTTCAATAGGCATTTGGTTATTTAATTGCTCTGAGTAGGGGTTTCTTCTATGACTGCAGGAAAGGTCTGAACTGGATTTGCTGTGGGGGTCTGCCTGAGGCCCCTCTGGGAGTTTCCCCAAGACCAAAGCAAAGTATTACGTTGTCTGTCCCTTGTTGATCTACATTTGTTGGTCCACTGTTTTCCCTTACCACACCTTCTGCATACTCCAGAAGGAAGGGGCATTCTGTTGCCATTGTTCCTTGAAGAAATATTGTTTCTAAGAATGCCCTGTTTACAGTCCCTTTTCAAATGACCTTGCTTTCCATATCTAAAACATCTGACATTCCTCAAACCTCTTGAAATTGCTTCTCCTATCCACATATCATCATGGTCATGAGCCTCAACATTAAATGTGTCTCTAATCTAATCTTCCAAGGGTGCAGATATTGCCTTTAACGGCCTGATTATTCTCTTGCATGCTGCATTCACGTTCTCAAAAGCCAAAGATTCTATTATTATCTGGCTAGCTTCTGAATTTGGGACCATTCTATTTACTGCTGAAGCCAGTCTTTGTAAGAAATATGTGGGTTGGGGATTTAGCTCAGTGGTAGAGTGCTTGCCTAGCAAGTGCAAGGCCCTGTGTTCAATCCTCAGCTCAAAAAAAAAAAAAAAAATTCTGTCCCATTCATTCATGGCTGCCATTCAACATAGAATTAGGGTTTGGTTATCATATAAACATTGTCTTTGTATTTCAGCATATTAGCCTTCTTCAAGAAGCTGATCCAGGGAGATTTCTACACCTCTAGCCCTCCACTGACTTCCTATGATTTTAGCTTCGTCTTTGAACCATGTGTGCCACTGTAGCCGTGCCCTGGGTTCCATAACAGCATTTACCAGCTCTTGCTAGTCCTGAGGAATAATCCTATTAGAAGTTGACCAGGAGTTTAACATTTGCTTTTCAAATGGGGAATGCATGCCATAAGATACTATTGCCTCCTTAAACCTTCTTAAATCTAACATTTCAATTGGAGTGCAATTATTTTGTGCATTCACTTGACCAGGTAGCTGCTGTATGGTTACCAGATAAATTAAGTTTGATTGTTTGAAAACAGGCTTTTGGGGTTGGGGATTTAGTTCAGTGGTAGAGCACTTGCCTTGCAAGCACAAGGCCCTGGGTTCGGTCCTCAGCTCCAAAAAAAAAAAAAAAGAAAAAGAAAAAGAAAAAGAAAAACAGGCTTTCTTTCTGTAACCTTATAATCCAATCCTGAAATAATTTCACCCTTAAATTCTTCTGTCTGGGGCTGGAGAGATGGCTCAGAGGTTAAGAGCACTGGCTGTTCTTCTAGAGGTACTGAGTTCAATTCCCAGCAACCGCACGGTGGCTCACAACCATCTACAATGAGAGATCTGGCGCCCTCTTCTGGCCTGTAGGCAGAACACTCACTGTATACATAATAAAATAAATAAATCTTTAAAAAAAAAATTCTTTTGTCTGAGTCTGAATTTCTCTATAATTTATCTTAACAGGTTTTTCTAAAGCTTTTATCCTGGCACTTAAATTGACTCTCTTTTAAAATTGTAAAATAAGGAAAGTAGTAATATGCATAATTGGTGTAATGTACGTCCCCTCAACATTAATTTTCTCATATAATTGTTCCATTTTCAGACTGCCTAAATTTTATCAAGGACCAGTTTCTTTCTATTTTACAGATAATACCCATTTTTTTTTTAAATGTGGAAAAAATCTTTCTCTTTTAAGTAGTTTTTTCCTTTAAAATATCTGATATCTTAATTGACTTACCATGTCTGTGTAGAAGAGTAGAAATCCAAGGGAATTTCAAAACAGCTACCTAGCGTCAGAGATGAGAATCCAGAAAGAGAAAGAAAGAAAAAAAAGTGTAGCCACATGTTCTGGCTAAAAGCTGAAATCACGTGCTCCCACTTGAGCCGATTGGAACCTGAGCTATGGCTTACTTAAGCTCGGACCACGTGAGTTGGTGATTCAGCGCAAGCAACTCCACACAGCTGCAGCTACAATTGAGTGCAGCTCTGATGGTCTGCAGCTGGACCAGTAACTACGGCCAGGCCTAGGGCCTGTGAACTCTGGCTGAGTCAAGGCTGAGCTGGTCCGAGCCGGGCCAGGCCTGTAACCAATGGTTTTTAATGAATTCTTGCCATGTGGGCACCAAATGTAGATGTAATTCTAAGTGGTCTTATTACATAAGAAACACAGAGCCAAATGAAGAGTTAAAAGCCCAGAGATCGAGCAGTAGCCAAGAGCTAACACCACCTTATCTTACCACTCGCTGCCGTCCTTACCCTAAGAGGGGCCTTTTTCCTGTGTCCTGTTTATTGACCTTCTATTTTGCTTTCTCATTGGCTGTAAACCCAACCACATGACTTCCTCATCATTGCCTGTCTATACAGACCTCCAGGTCTCTATGGTTGGTACTGAGATTAAAGGTCACTGCTCAGCTGTGTCCTTGAACACACAGAGATTCTGGCTGCCATGTGATCAGATTAAGGGCATGTGCTACCTCTACCAGACTTCTGCTAAATGGCTTGCTCTTAGCTCTGATCCCCAGGCAACTTTATTGACATACAAATAAAACCACATTTCAGCACAAATAAAATATCACCATACAGATGATATTTTCTAGTTCCATCCATTTTCCTGCCCTGACAGGCTTTTTATTTTTATTTTTCAATTTTATGTGTATGGGTGTTTTGCCTGTAAGTATATCTATGTATCATTTGCATGTCTGATGTCTCTGGAGGCCAGAAGAGGGCATCAAATGCCATGGAACTGGAGTTACAGATGGCTCTGAGCTGCCATGTGGGTGCTGGGAATTGAACTGGGTCCTTTGGAAGAGCAGCCAGTGCTCTTAACACTGAGCCATCTCTCTAGATCCCTTACATTTAAAAACAAAAACAAAAACAAAAAAACATTTATTTATATATTTATGGGGCACATGTGTGGCGGTCAGAGAGTAACTTGAGGGGTCAGCTCTCCCCTTCTGCAGTGTGAATCCCAGGTATTACCCTCTCATCTCCTCCCACCCCACATACCCCCCTGCTATGTTAAAATCATTCACCTCAAACCTATTTAGGCCTTAAATCGAAGGTATGCCATTTACAATCAAATACTTTTTTTCTTTTAAACAAATCTAACAGCTCCTGATTTTTTTTTTAAGTTTGTGTATGTATGACCGGGTGAAGGGGGGGGGCATATATGCACTTTTATTATTGTTGCTGTTTGTTTTTTTCAATATGGGAGCTAAGTCTGTAGAACAAGCTAGTCTTAAACTGGCAATCCTCCTGCCTCAACTTCTTGAGTGCTGAAATTACAGGTGTATGCCAGCATTCCTTGCTTTTGTACATTACATCACTTACGTCTGATGTAATTCTTGATTTACTTGAATTTATGCCTGTTCTCTGTATATCTTATAGCGTTCTTTGTTCTACTATTTTTTTCTTTTCTTTTCTTTTTTTTTTTGTTTCCAGACAGGGTTTCTCTGTGTAGTTTTGGTTCCTGTCCTGGATCAGGCTCTGTAGACCAGGCTGGTCTCACAGAGATCCACCTGCCTCTGCCTCCCAAGTGCTGGTATTAAAGGCATGCACCACCACTGCCTGGCTATAATTATTTCTTTATCTTACTGGTTAGTGGATATTTATGGGGCCCAAAATCATGTGGCAAGATCTAAATATCAATATCTAAATCTAAATATCTTATATCAAAAATCTAAATATCAAGAGGCTACTGGGAATACAATTGGGTCATGTGGGCAAAGTCTTACTGCCTTTTACTCTTTTTAAAATTTATTTACTTACTTTTAGCCGGGTGATGGTGCATGCCTTTAATACCAGCACTCTGGAGGCAGAGCCAGGCAGATCTCTGTGAGTTCGAGGCCAGACTTACCAAGTGAGTTCCAGGAAAGGCGCAAAGCTACAAAGAGAAAGCCTGTCTCAGACCCCCCCCCACCCGCAAAAAAAAATTATTCACTTATTTTTATGTGCATGGGTGTTTGCCTACATATATATTTGTGCGCCATGCATGCAGTGCCTGAGGAAGCCAGAAGATCCCTTGGAACTGGAGTTTACAGAAGGTTAAAAAAGCTGCCACGTGGACGCTGGGAATCAAATTCTAGGTCTTCTGGAAGGTCAGGCAGTGCTCTTTACCATTGAACCATCTCTCCAGCCCACCCTGCCTCTGTCTATCCTGGAACTCACTCTGTAGACCAGGTTGGCCTCAAATTCCGAGATCTACCTGCTTCTGCCCTCCCAAGTGCTGAGATTAAAGGAGTGCATCCCTACCTGCCAGCCCTGGTTCATCGCCATTCACCTTCACTTTTAAATGGACTTTATTTTTTTAGAGCAGTTTTAGAGTTCTTGTATACATCTCTGTAGTTTTCCCTTATCAGTATCTTACATTAGTGGGCTGATGGATGGTCACCCAGAGGACTCAGTTCGATTCCCAGTATCCACATGGTCAAAACTGTGTACAACTCCAGTTCTAGAGGATCTGATGACCTCTTCTGTTCTCCATGGGCTCCCATACATGTGTTCATACACACATACACACACACACACACACACACACACACACACACACACACACACACACACAAAGTTAAATCTTTGTGCTGGCTAGTTTTATGTCAACTTGACACAAGCTGGAGTCATCAGAGAGGAGGAGGGAGGGAACCTCAGTTGAGAAAATGTCTCCCTGAGATCCAAATGTAAGGCCTGGCAGATCTCTGTGAGTTCAAGGCCAGCCTGGTCTACAGAGTGAGGTCCAGGACAGCCAGGACTACACAGAAAAAGGGTGTCTTGAAAAAAATGCAACAACAAAATGATCCAGCCTTACAGCTGGATTTTTTTATTTGGTGACTGATGAGGAAGGGCCAAGTCCATTGTGGTCGGGGCCATCCCTAGGCTGGTAGTCCTGGGTTCTATAAAAAATAAAAAATTTAAAAATTTTTTTAAAAAAGCAGGCTGAGCAAGCCATGAGCAGCAAGCCAGTAAACAGCACCCCTCTATGGCCTCTGCATCAGCTCCTGGCTCCAGGTTCCAGCCCTGTGTGAGTTCCTGCCCTGACTTCCTTCAGTGATGGTCTATGATGCTGAAGTATAAGCCAAATAAACCCTTTCCTCTCCAACTTGCTTTTTGGTCATGGTGTTTCATCGCAGCAATAGAAATCCTAACCCTAAGACAATCTTTGAACATATATCTGGCATTAGTGCGTACACTGGTTATATTTAAGACGCCAAAGTTGAAGCCAGATGTAGTTGCTCACACTTGTAATTCAGTATTTGAGAAAGTCAAGAGGATCCAGAGTTCAAGGTCATTGTTGACTACACAGCAAGTCTGACCCCATCTCAAAGAACCAAAAAGACAAAGGAAAGAAAAAAGAAACCAATATTGGCATGTTATTAGTAACTAAATTGTATAATATAGTTAGACCTCCTGGTCCTCACTTACCATCCCTTTCTGTTTTGGATGTAAGCACCACACTACCTCCAGCTGTCTGTATCTGCTTAGCCTCCTCTTAGCTGCTAGAGTTTCCAGACTTTTCCTTGTGTTCGATGTCTGGCCTTAGGATTTTTTTTTTTTTTTTTTTTGAGCAGAGGATCGAACCCAGGACCTTGTGCTTGCTAGGCAAGTGCTCTACCACTGAGCTAAATCCCCAGCCCCTGGCCTTAGGTATTTTGAGAAACAACCAGGTATATGATAAGATGCTGCTCTGTTGAAATTTGCCCTGAGATGGCTGATCTGGGAATAAAGAGCACATAAGTAATGTACCATTTCATTCTATCATATCAAGGCTCAGAAGAATACTTACCACACAAGCACTGAGTGTGAATCCCCTGCATCCACATACAAACGTAGAGTGCAGCCAAGGGCAACTGTAGTCCAGAGCTGGGAAAGTAGAGAAGAGGTGTGTCCTTGAGGCTTGCTGGCCAGACTGTCACCAAGAAGATGAGCTTTGGGTTCAGGACAGATTTCACCACTTCAAAAACTAAAAAGTACAGCTGGGCCTGATGGCACACGCCGGGTGGTGGTGGTGCACACCTTTAATCCAGCACTCTGGAGGTAGAGGCAGGTAGATCTCTGTGAGTTTGAGGCCAAGGAGGTCTACATTCCTAATTCTAGGCCATTCAAGAGACCTTGCCTTAAAAAAAAATGTTATTATCTCCCCCCATTTCTTTTGGGGGAAATAAGCTTTGGAAGGAAGTCTATTTCCGCAGTCTGTAGGCAAGGAGAACGCAGCAGCTGTTCTTGTAGAGAGGAATATCTACCTATTGTTTTACATTGTTGTGATGGAGGTTTGTCTCTTTCTCAAGTATTAAGTTAGCCATTTTCTGAGCTAAAGTGAGACCGTGGATACCTCACCTTTGGCTAATTACTGTAAAGTCCAACACTATTTCAACTTGTCTGATGAATGGTTTATCCTATATGCATTCATTAGTTGAGGCTAAGTTCCTTAGGCTTAAGCATGGGCACAGCACAACATAAAAGAAGAAATGCAAGTCCATTGTTTTGTTTTTATGTTTTTCTTCCTAGTGACTAGAGGTACTCTCTGGAAAGCTTGGAAGGAGCGCGTTATAAAGCGGCCTGCAGTAGCCCACGCTTTAAGACCGGATCAGATGATTTGCGACCAACTTGCATTAAATACTAAGGTTTCAGAAATTCAAGACATGCTCCAGGAACTCATCAGCTCAGCCATGTTAACCAAACTGGAAAACAACGCCATTAAATACATATCATCAACTATGCTGAACCTTTCCAAAGCCTTGAATACAGTCAGTGATGAGCTGAAACTTATGAACCTTCAAGTTACCAACGTGAGTGTGAGTGAAGAAAAAGAGACAGAAAAAGACTTCTTCCAGAAGGTCTTCCAAGAACTCAGTAAAGAAAATGAAATGCTTCACCAGAAACTTAGAGATTCTGAAGAAAAGTGTGACCAACTTATTCGAATAAAAAATTTTCTAGGACGCCAGCTATTGGTCCCAACTACAAGCTTGAGAATGTTAGTTGTAGGGTCTCCACAGGCACCTGTAAGCACAGATGTCAATGCAGGGGAGATTGACAGTCTCTTAAACAAAGAGCTCGAAAAGATTATAGATGAGTCCCAAACGAAGGGTGTCAGAACCACTGCAATAAAGTGGGACTCGAGTATGACATATGTTGCCCAAGGTGAAATGACTCTAGATGTGCCTAAGCAGCAAGCTGAAGATAAGGTTGATCAGGATCAGAAAAAGCAGCTCCCCCCAGTCCCAATACCAGCTGAGACCTGGGACACAAACCTGGAGAAAGAGGAAAAGAAAGTCGTGGAGGTAGTATCCAGTCAGTTTTCCGATCTACAAGCACTGGACATGAAGAGAAAAGACGGGAAATCACAGGGCCAGGAAGTCAAAAGTGGAGCGAGTAGCCTGTGGGAACGATTCAAGAAGGGCAGATCGGAGCACTCACTTGGAAAAAGCCCAGCTTCATCAGAGATTAAAATAGTACCCCCTGTTAAGCCAATGGACAAAGAATCCAAGGCTGAGGTAGAACAAACCAAGGCAAGCCAGCCTGAGAGTACCCCAGAGCTACCCAAAACAGAAACAAAGGGGAAAAAACCCGTACCAGGAAAAACTGAAGAAATGCCAGGCACCACAAGACAGCAGCCAGGTAAATTCCAACCCAAGACGCCTAAGCAGACCCCAGTAACTCCTGAGGCCAGAAGTGAACAAAATTACCTAGAATCATTTCAAAAAGCCATATTGGCTTTCCTACAAGAAAAAACGAATAATGTAGGAAAGGCTTTTGATCCAAAGAGTATACAGGAGGAGGAGAAATCATTGGAAAGAGCAGAAGTTGAAAAATTATATCTCATAAAGGCAAAAACGGAGGAATATGTCCAAAGAGTGGCTGAAACTGTGACTAGAACTGTGAGGGCATACAAAGAGGCGAGGAGAAAACAGCTGAGCAAACCAAAGACACCCACGGTTTCACCGCAGTTGTTTGCTAGGCAGGGGTTCATCAGTGCCAAGTCCGACCTCGCCAGCTTTCTCTTAAGTGAGATGACAGACCCAGTGGTCAGGGCACTAACACAAACACTCTTAGATGAACTGGAGAGCGAGAAGGACAGTGTGACAGTCTCAACAGCAGGCCAAGACCACAAGGACAAGAGGCAGGAGTGGCTGAAACTGGAGGGGGAGGCCGGGAAAGAAGAGCACAGACTTCAGAAACAGGTCGAGCCAAAGTACAGGGCCCGGGAGAAGGCAGCAGAGCTGGAAGAGTGGAGACCGGCGACGGAAGCGCCCGACGTGAGCTGGGCTCAGGACCTGAGGGAGAGGGAGGACAGAGACAAGGAGAAGCTGAAGGTGGTGAGAGATGGAGAAGATGGTCAGAAGCTGAAAGGAAGCAAAGCAAAGCTGGCCAAGAGTGACTCAAAGTCTAAAGACCTTTTCAAAACCTTCACCCAGAGCGCTATGGTCTTAACGCCCAGGTGGATGAAAACCCTGAAACCCCAGACGAGCCAAGTACAGTTATTCCAAGTGGATCCGAGAGCCATGGAAAGCCCTGATGAGAAGCAGCCCTTCTCTTCCAGGACCCTCCTGGTTTCTGCAGAGCCCCTCCCAGTGCCCATCCCTGAGCAGGCCCAGATAGTAGATCCTAAGATGTCCCCAGTTTCAATGGTATCTTTCACCCCTGAGCGGACACAGGTTTGGGGTGGTCCTCCTAGTCATGACCCCATGACAGAGGTACAGATCCCTCCTCCCACAGCAAAGCAGGAACAAGGTCTGATGGCTCTTAGGACCCTTCAGCAGGCACTGACTTCAGGGGGGGCTTTCTTATCAGGAAAACCCCAGGCGAGGCAAATCCCCCAAACTGCTGAACAAGTACCAATATCTGGGGTCACAGGGACCCAAAGAGCAGTTCTACCTCTCCAGCAGATCCAAGGAAAAGACATCACCTCTCAGCAGGCCCTGGATCAAGGGATTGCCCCCACCCCTGAGCTAGCCAAAGAACAAAGGATCACACTAACCCCCCAGCAGGCCCAGGCCCTGGGCATCATTCTTACGCCTGAGCAAGCCAAAGCCCAGACCATCAGTCTGACCCCTCAACAGGCCCAGAGCCTAGGGCTCACTCTCACGCCTGAGCAGACCAAAGAAAGGCAGATCAGTTTGACCCCCCCACAAGCTCAGGGCCTGGGGATAACACTCACCTCTGAGCAGGCTCAGGCCCTGGGGCTCACTCTCACCCCTGAGCAGACCAAGGCACAGAGGGTCAGTCTGACCCCTCAACAGGCCCAGGGCCTGGGAGTCTCTCTCACCCCTCAGCAGGCCCAGGCACAAAGGATTAATCTCACTCCTCAGCAGGCCCAGGCCCTGGGGATAGCAATCACCCCTCAGTTGGACCTAGCACAGACAAGCATTTTAACCCCTCAGCTAGCCCAAGCACAGCAGATCACCATCACCCCAGAGGAAGCCGAGGACCTGGGGATTATTCTCACCCCTCAGCAGACCAAGGTTCAGGGGATCAGTCTGACCCCTGAGCAAGGCTGGGCTCTTGGGATGGCTCTTACCCCTGACCAGGCCCAAGCACAGGGGATTATTCTCACCCCTCAGCAGGCCCAGGCCCTGGGGCTCACTCTCACCCCTCTACAGGTCAAGACTCAGAGGGTCTGTCTGAGTCCTGAGCAGGCCCAGGCCCTAGGGATAACAATCACCCCTGAGCAGGCCCAGGCCCTGGGGATAGCAATCACCCCTCAGCTAGCCCAAGCACAGCAGATCACCATCACCCCAGAGGAGGCCAAGGACCTGGGGATTGCTCTCACCCCTCAGCAGGTCAAGGTTCAGGGGATCAGTCTGACCCCTGAGCAAGGCCGGGCTCTTGGGATGGCTCTTACTCCTGAGCAAGCCCAAGCACAGGGGATTATTCTCACCCCTCAGCAGGCCCAGGCCCTGGGACTCACTCTCACCCCTCAGCAGGTCAAGGCTCAGAGGGTCTGTCTGAGTCCTGAGCAGGCCCAGGCCCTAGGGATAACAATCACCCCTGAGCAGGCCCAGGCCCTGGGGATAGCAATCACCCCTCAGCTAGCCCAAGCACAGCAGATCACCATCACCCCAGAGGAGGCCAAGGACCTGGGGATTGCTCTCACCCCTCAGCAGGTCAAGGTTCAGGGGATCAGTCTGACCCCTGAGCAAGGCCGGGCTCTTGGGATGGCTCTTACCCCTGAGCAAGCCCAAGCACAGGGGATTATTCTCACCCCTCAGCAGGCCCAGGCCCTGGGGCTCACTCTCACCCCTCAGCAGGTCAGGGCTCAGAGGGTCTGTCTGAGTCCTGAGCAGGCCCAGGCCCTAGGGATAACAATCACCCCTGAGCAGGCCCAGGCCCTGGGGATAACAATCACCCCTCAGCTAGCCCAAGCACAGCAGATCACCATCACCCCAGAGGAGGCCAAGGACCTGGGGATTGCTCTCACCCCTCAGCAGGTCAAGGTTCAGGGGATCAGTCTGACCCCTGAGCAAGGCCGGGCTCTTGGGATGGCTCTTACCCCTGAGCAAGCCCAAGCACAGGGGATTATTCTCACCCCTCAGCAGGCCCAGGCCCTGGGACTCACTCTCACCCCTCAGCAGGTCAGGGCTCAGAGGGTCTGTCTGAGTCCTGAGCAGGCCCAGGCCCTAGGGATAACAATCACCCCTGAGCAGGCCCAGGCCCTGGGGATAGCAATCACCCCTCAGCTAGCCCAAGCACAGCAGATCACCATCACCCCAGAGGAGGCCAAGGACCTGGGGATTGCTCTCACCCCTCAGCAGACCAAGGCTCAGGGGGTCTGTCTGAGTCCTGAGCAGGCCCAGGCCCTAGGGATAACAATCACCCCTGAGCAGGCCCAGGCCCTGGGGATAGCAATCACCCCTCAGCTAGCCCAAGCACAGCAGATCACCATCACCCCAGAGGAGGCCAAGGACCTGGGGATTGCTCTCACCCCTCAGCAGACCAAGGCTCAGGGGATCAGTCTGACCCCTGAGCAAGGCCGGGCTCTTGGGATGTCTCTTACCCCTGAGCAAGCCCAAGCACAGGGGATTATTCTCACCCCTCAGCAGGCCCAGGCCCTGGGACTCACTCTTACCCCTCAGCAGGTCAAGACTCAGAGGGTTTGTCTGAGTCCTGAGCAGGCCCAGGCCCTGATGATAACAATCACCTCTGAGCAGGCCCAGGCCCTGGGGATAGCAATCACCCCCCAGTTGGCTCAAACACAGACAAGTATTTTCACCTCTCAGCTAGCCCAAGCACAGCAAATCATCATCACCCCACAGGAGGCCAAGGACCTGGGGATTGCTCTCACCCCTCAGCAGGTCAAGGTTCAGGGGATCAGTCTCACCCCCCAGCAAGGCCGGGCTCTTGGGATGGCTCTTACCCCTGACCAGGTCAAAGCACAGGGGATTCTTCTCAGCCCTCAGCAGGCCCAGGCCCTGGGGCTCACTCTCACCCCTCAGCAGGTCAAGACTCAGAGGGTCCGTTTGACCCCTAAGCGGGCCCAGGCCCTGGGAATAGCAATCACCCCTCAGCAGGCCCAGGCCCTGGGGATTACTCTCACTCCCAAACTAACTCAGCCACAGGAAATCAGCCTCAGTCCAGAGGAGGCCCAGGCCCTGGGGCTCACACTCACCCCTCAGCAGGCCCAGATACAGAAGATCTTTCTCACCCCTAAGCAGGCCCAAGCTCTGGGCATCACTCTTACACCTGAGCAAGCCAAGGCACTGAAGATTAGTTTGACCCCTCAGCAGGCCCACGTCCTGGGCATCACTCTCACCCGTGAGCAGGCCAAGGCACAGAGAATCAGTCTGACACATGAGCAGGCCCAGGGCCTGGGGATCACTCTCTCCCTCCAGCAGGCCCAGGCCCTGGGGATAGCTTCTACCCTTAAGCAGACAGCAGCCTTTGGAATCACTCTTACCCCTGAGCCAGGCAAGGGAAAAGAGGTCAGCCTGACCCAGGCGCAAGCCTTGGCCCTGGAGATCAGTCCCACCCCTGAGCAGACCCACATCTCGGAGATCTTTCTCAGTCCACAGCAGGCCTGGGACCTGGGAATCACTCTTACCTCTAGGCAAGCCAAGGTACAGAAAATATATCTCACTCCCGAGCAGGCACAGGCCCTGGGAGTCACTTTCACCCCTGAGCAGGCCAAGGAATGGAAGATCAGTCTGACCCCTGAGCAGGCCCAGGCCCTGGGGATTACTCTCACCCCTGACCAGGCCAAGGTACACAGAATCAGTCTGAACCCTGAGCAGGCAGAAGCCCTGGGGATTACTCTCACCTCTGGGCAGGCCCAGGCCCTGGGGATCCGTTTCACTCCTTCACGGTTCCAGACACCCAAGGGTATTCCTTTTCCTAAGAAACTCCAGGGTTTGGATGCTCCGTTAACCTATGAACAGGCAGCAGCGTTAAAGGGCCGCCCTATTACAGAGCAAATTCAAATCCTGAAAATCCCTATTACCCCTGAGTCTATCCAGACACCCAAACCAGCTGTTGCCTCTAAACAGACCCAGACAATTGAAATCCCACTAACTCCTCAACTGTCCCCAGCATTTGGAATTCCACTTCCACAGAGGCAGGGTAAAGCATTGGGCATCACTCTCATGCCAGGGCAGACCCAGGCATTCGAGCAAGTCCAGGCATTGAAGCCTCCCCTTGCATCCAGGCAGGCCCCGTTGCTGGGCCAATTTGGTCCAGGAGAGACACAAACACTAATGTTCACAATAGCACTTGAGAAAGCCCAGAATTTGGGTGTCATTTTTACCCAGGAACAAAGGCAGGCAGCATCTATCACCCTCACCTCTGAGCAGGTGGCAGCGTTAGAAGACGCACTCACTGAAGAACTGGCCTGGACATGGGGGCTTTTAACCGCACCAGAAAAGCCGGCTACATTGGTTCCTTCCCCTGACAGACTGTTTCCTGCATCTACTCCATTGCAGAAATTGAAGTCTTTGAGCCAAGCTCCATTTTCCCCTAGGACGAGCCTAGCAGTGAGCCTTCTTCCTGACTCTGAGAAGCTTGAAGAACCACGCATCTCTCCCACCTACAGACAGATTCTAGCAGACAGAGGTCAAGTCACACCCACACAGCTTTTAACACCAGAAGCTACCCTAAGGCAGCTCCCAACACCTGAGGCTCCTTTTACTCCAGGGCTGCCCCTTGGTCATTGGCATTCCGTCAAACCTAGAGACACCGGGCCATCTCTAATGCCGGAAACCTACCTCACCCACAGAAGACCAACACCACCTCTAGTATCTGGAGCCCCACCCACCTCTGGAGAGATTCCAGGTCTCCTTGGTCCTGGAGGCTCTGCTGTCCCCTTCCAGCCTCCGGCCATCCATGACCAAGCTTCCTACATGCAGACCTACTCTACCCCTGGACAGCCAATGCCATCACTGATCATTCCTGAACAAGGAATCTCTGTAAGAACTCCTGTCTCAGTGCATGCGACCACAGCAGAGGCTCTCCCAGTCCCTGGAAGACCTCAGAGAATTTCTCCCTCTTCAGTCTCTCAGAAAAGGCCGGTAGCTGTCTCCCCTCGAAAACCTGAATCAATCAGAGCTCACCCAAGTGCTGCTCTGGGCTTTGAGGTCTCTCAGGCTCTCTTCCCTACAGAGAAGATCCAAGTATCAAAGTTTTCTGACATTTTAGAAGAAACTCGGGTACTCCAAGATTCTTCTGACATGAAATCACTTGGAGTGTTTCAGCCTCATGTCACTAGTTCCAGGATACCAGGATCGAAGGCCCATCACGTTGGTGAGAAAGCCCCTTTGGCGCGGGAGAAATCAATAGCATCACTACCGTCTCTTACCACTCAAATCTCCCAAACATCCCAGACCATACCTTCTGAAAGGGGCCAAAGACCACGGCTCCCCCCTATTGATGAGCCCTGGATATTATCCCCAGTTCCTGGCACTAGGAAAGCCAAGATGGTGGGGTCCCCCCTCACTGCCCAGCACCACGAAGACAGATACTTTGTTGATGTGGAGGCTCAAAGGAGGAATCTGGCTATATTAAATCAGGCTGTACAAACTGCTGGACTCCCTTCACAGTACCACACAATTGCCAGGAATCTCATAATTGAATTACTTCATCTGAATACAGTTCGGCTGGGGTATCTGTCCCGAAAATATGTTGCCTATAGGCTGATCCAGCTTGCCAGGTAGGTATAATGATTATACATAACCATTTTCTGATACAGTCCTTATATCGAACACCTTCCTTCACTGCCTCGAATTTTCATGTTTGTCAGGCCATGCGCTCCAAATTTTTTTTTAGTTTTTATTGTATGTGTATGGGCATTTCGTTTGCATGCCTATCTGTACTGTGTATGTGCCTGTGCTGGACGAGGACGTTGGATCTCCTGAAACTAGACTTACAGTCAGTTGTGAGCTATGATGTGGGTGCTGGGAATCAAACCCGAGTTCTCTGGCAGAGCAGCCACTGCTCTTAACCACTGAGCCACGGCTCCAGCCCAGATCATAGGCTGTAAATAGCCTCTTGTTAAGGAGCTGCAGGATGGAGGTTTAAGGCCATAAAAGGAAGTCAGCTGTGGTGGTACACCCTTGTAATTCTACTACTTGGGAGCTGGAGGCAGAAGGCGTGTGTGCATTGAGAGAGAGAGAGAGAGAGACTGGAGAGAGAGAAGGCGTGTGTGTTGCACAGGGAAGCTAGAGGAGACGGGATTCCAGATGTCTTCCTCTTTACCCTACATCTATTCTCTCCAGGCTGCAGCTCTCACGGAATCTTCACACTAGGCTGGCGGGGATGACCCGTTTCCCTGCCGATATTCCACCGATAGTGTGCATGCCTGTCTTGTTTTTGACATAAGATTCACCCTGAAGCCCACACTGACCTGAAATTCACTGTGTAGCCCAGGCTGGCCTCCAACTCTCAGACTATTTGCCTCAGCCTGCAGATGAGTAGGAGTATAGACATGGGCCATCAGACTCGGCTCTGTGTAATTTTTGAAGTGGGAAATGGCATAGATAGACAAGGTATTACCATAACAACTTTATTGATGGCCCTGATTTTGGTTTTCTTTTGTTTTTTCAAGACAGGATTTCTTTGTGTTGTTTTGGTGCCTGTCCTGGATCTCGCTCTGTAGACCAGGCTGGCCTCGAACTTACGGAGATCCTCCTGGCTGTGACTCCCGAGTGCTGGGATTAAAGACATGTGTCACCACCACCCAGTGGCCCTGATTTTTTTTTTTTTTTTTTTTTTTACATTTTTTTTCAGAAATAGGCCAGGCATGGTAGTCTACATCTGCAGTTACAACCACTTTAGAGGTAGAGGTAGGAGGCTCAGGAATTCAAGGGCAATTGTCAGCTACTTATTGAGTTGGAGGTCATCCTGGACTACATGAGTCTCTGTCTTTAAATTAATCAATCAAGTAAGAGTTAGGGTTCTGGTTTGGTGGTGCATGCTCTGTAGACCAACCTGGTCAACAGAGCAAGATCCAGGACAGGCACCAAAACTACACAGAGAAACCCTGTCTTGAAAAACCAACCAACCAAACAAACAAACCTTTACTCAGTTTGTTTTCCTTGCACGTAGGTCTTTGGCTCACACCTCTCTGCTATGGGATCTGGGTGTTTTTTTTGTTTTTTCCTGCCTAGTTACTTGATCACTACTTGTAAAATAATTTATCTTTCCCTCTACTGAAGGAATTTAAATGTACATCTACTATAAATTCTTTGAGATGTCTGGTTTGTTCTTGTTGAGACAGGGTCTCCTGTAGTCTAGGACAGCAGATACTCACTATATAGTTCATGCTGGCCTCAAATTCATGATAATCCTCTTGCCTTGGAGTCCTGAGTACTGGGATAACAGCCACCTTGCCCAGCTAGGCCCTCTCATCTCCCAATATTAGAAAATAATTTTAAGCCGGGCAATGGTGGTACACGCCTTTAATCCCAGCACTAGGGAGGCAGAGCCTGGTGGATCTCTGTGAGTTCAAGGCCAGCCTAGTCTACAGAAATTTATAGTTTTTGTTTGCTTTTTTAAATAAAAATTTTATAAGAATTTTTAAAATAAAAATTTATAGTTTTTGTTTGTACCACCACCAACAACATACTCAGAAATTTATTCTTATATGAGAATTAGATAAAGACCTCATTAAACAAGTCTCCCACCCTTCTCATACCTCCTAGTAACTCAGAATGAGAGCAGAATGGAAAGTAACAGAAGACAGGTTTGCTAAGGTAGGTTTAGGAACTGTATGGATCTAATTCTTCATTTTTTTTTTTTTCAAGAAACAACGTAATCAAACGACTAAGAGCCATCCAGAATACTGGGAAAGGGTATGAGACTCAGAACCTCTTTACCATGCTGGACAGAATTGATCACTACCAGAAGAAGGTGATGTGGTTCTGGACTGAAAAGCAGAACCAGTTAGAGCAGAGGCGGAAGCATTGTCTGTGGTCCATGATGCAGTTCTTCAGCCAGGTAACTCTACTGTCTGCCCCTTCTCCCAGGGCAAGACAAAGAAAGAAGAGTAGTTTTGTTTTGTTTGAGACATGGTCTCTCTACTTTGCAGCCCTGGCTGCCCTGCAACCCACTATGTAGACCAGGCTGGCCTTGAACTCATAGAGATCTGGCTGCCTCTGCCTCCTGAGTGCTGGGATTAAAGGCGTGCTCAGCTTCAAGGAAATAAGTTTTGACAATAATGTTTACCTGGCTAGACCATGTATATGAGTTTCCTGGGGCTGTTGTAACAAATTATCAGAAATTTATAATGGAAATTATTACTGTTTGAGGCCAGCCTGGTCTACGTAGACAATTCCAGGGCAGCCTTGGCTACAGGGTAAGTTCCCTTTCAAGAACATCTGCCCCCTCAAGAACTACCAACAACAAAAAGGAATCTTCTACCACCACTACCAACAACAAGAAATTATCTTCTAGAGCAAGAAGTTTATGAAATCAGAGTCCGGGGTTCATTGTCTCTGGAGGTTCCGGGAACAGATCTCTGTCCCATGCCTCTCTCCTGGTGTCACGGCCATCAGTCGGTCTCCTTAGCTATGTAACTCTGCTTTCAGATGACGAATGTGTCTGCTGTCCTCTTTCCTGACTCTGAGGACAAATGGCAATGACCGCATTACACACCTAATTAGTCCAGGATGCTCTTGTTTTGAGATTCTTTTTTTTAATTAATTAACTTTTTAATTACACTCATGATATTAATTACATCTGTGGTATTCGTTGATTACATTCGCAGTATTCATTCAATAATTATATTTATGATATTTGTTAATTATATTAATTATATTGATTTATTACATTCATGATATTATGTCCTGATACTACTGTTTATTTTGTGGGGCTTTTCCATCACACAAAACAGAGATTCTGTACTTAGGAAATCATTGCTCTATTTTTCTTTCTTCTCCATCTTGAGATAACGTCTAATCTTTCTGTCTCTATGAATTTGTATATTCTATATATTTCATGTAATACAATTCTATAGTATTTGTCCTTTTTTGAATGTAAAAACATTTTATGTATAACTGCAGGAGAAGTAATACACAGATAGCTTGAACATAAAAACAGGTTATAATTCAAAAGTCCAGGGTTATTTTAAACAGTAACTTTAAGGCATGGTGGTCTGATATAATACAGGAGGTTATTCCAATGTTTTTGTATGTGTTGAGATTTGCTTTGTGACCAAGCATGTGGTCAGTTTTTGAGGAGGGTCCATGGGGTGCTGAGAAGAAGGTATATTCTCTTGTGTTAGGATGGAATGTTCTGTAGATATCTATTAAGTCCATTTGAGCCACAACATCTGTTAGGTCCTTTATTCCTCTGTTAAGTTTCAGTCTGGTAGAACTGTCCATTGATGAGAGTGGTGTATTGAAATCTCCCACTATTAGTGTGTGGGGCTTGATGTGTGATTTAAGCTTTAGTAATGTTTCTTTTACAAATGTGGGTGCCTTTGTATCTGGGGCATAAATGTTCAGAATTGAGACTTCATCTTGGTGGATTTTCCCTGTGATAAATATGTAATGTCCCCCGATCTCTTTCGATTGATTTTAGTTTGAAGTCTATTTTATTAGATATTAGGATAGCTACACCAGCTTGCTTCTTAAATCCGTTGGATTGGAAAGCCTTTTCCCAGCCTTGTACTCTGAAGTAGTGTCTGTCTTTGAAGTTTAGGTGTGTTTCTTATATGCAGCAGAAGAATGGATCTGCTTTTGTACCCATTCTGTTAGCCTGCGTCTTTTTATAGATGAGTTGAGACCATTGATATTGATGGATATTAATGACCAGTGATTGCTAATTCCTGTTATTTTTTGGTGGTAGTGTTGTGTTTCTCTTCTTTGGTATTTGTTGGTGTGGGATTATCTATTGCCTGAGTTTTCATGGGTGTGTTTAACTTCCTTAGGTTGGATTTTTCCTTCTAGTGTTTTCTGTAGGGCTGGATTTGTGGACAGGTATTGTTTAAATCTACTTTTATCGTGGAATATTTTGTTTACTCCATCTATGGTGATTGAGAGTTTTGCTGGGTATAATAGTCTCGGTTGGCATCCATGGTCTCTTAGTGTATGCATAACATTTTTCCAGGACCTTCTGGCTTTCATAGTCTCTATTGAGAAGTCTGGTGTTATTCTGATGGGTTTGCCTTTATATGTTACTTGGTCTTTTTCCTCTGTGGCTCTTAATATTTTTTCTTTGTTCTGTATGTTTAGTGTTTTGATTATTATATGGCAAGGGGACTTTCTTTTTTAGATCCAGTCAATTTGGTGTTCTGTAAACTTCTTGTATCTTCATAGGTATTTCTTTCTTTAGGTTGGGAAAGTTTTCTCCTATGATTTTGTTGAATATATTTTCTGTGCCTTTGAGTTGGTATTCTTCCCCTTCTTCTATCCCTATTATTTTTAAGTTTTGTTTTTTTTTTTCCATGGTGTCCCAAGTTTCCTGGACACTTTGTGCTACAACTTTTTTGGCTTTAGTGTAGCAAAATGACAGTTATGAAGTAGAAATAAAAATAGTTTTATGGTTGGGGTCACCATGACATGAGGAACTATATTAAAGGGTCGCAGCATCAGTAAGGTTGAAAAACACTGGGCTAGAGTCAGGGAAGTCAGAGTCCAGGTGGGGAAGTATGGCTGTCAGGGTATAGAGAGAGGACAGTAAAGGGGGAAGGTGCTGGTCAGGGTGTGGAAGCAGACAGACAGCAAGCTCAAGGTCAGGCTGAGCGACATACATAGAGTTTCAGGCCATAGTCTACTCTCCCCCATCCTCCAAAAGGAAGCATGGGTATGGGCGCATGGCTTGGCTGCTCTGCTACTGTCTGGATTCAAAGCAGAACTTCCTAACATTTCCGGCTTTTCCTGATTCTCCTTTTCACACTTCACTTTGCACAAAAGGCTGAGAAATGATACTCTGCTTTCTTTTCCCTATCTATTAACTTGTTTTTGTTGTTTTGTTTCTAGCTTGAAAGAGTGTTTAAACTGAATCTTAGCCAGCCTGTGCCCTTGCTCTCTGACCTTAAGCAGATACCTGATCTTCCCAAATTTCAACGGCCAGTCTTGGAGTTATTCATTGAAGACAAAAAACCTGACATTTTCAAAACATTGGGGTATGTAGTAGAACAATATTAATCTTTTGGTGATAAGTGGTACCCGGTGCTTTATTTTTTTAATTAAAAATATTTCAGTCCTACCCGAGGGCTTTCCTTTTCCCATAGTTATGATATGGTAGAAGAAGAGTGTGGATGTACTTATTTCCTTAGTGAATTCAGCAAGGTTTATTGTTTAGTTTGAGACAACGTCTCACTGTGTACTCCTGGCTGGCCTGGAATGCACAAAGATCCTCCTGCCTCTGCCTCCTAAGTGCTGGGATCAAAGCTATGTGCTATCATGCCTGGCTTAGCAAGGTTTATTTGCATATATTTCTACTTCAATATTTAGCATTTAATTTTGAGTTCCTTTTTTAAAAAATGAAGCAAGATGGCTTAGCAGAGGAGTGCACCCAGAGGTGGAAGGAGACAGCCAAGGCCGCAGAGTTGCCTTGGCCGCCACCTTGTCCCTCCACCCTGACCCCTACCCCCCACCTCAACCCTGCACCTCTTTCTCTTAATAAAATAAAGAATTTTTTGTTTGCTTGTTTTTCTTTCTTTCTTTCTTTCTTTTTTTAAACACTTCTGGGCTAGAGAGACAGCTTAGGTAAAGGTACAGGCTGCCAAGCCTGACCACCAGAGCTTGATTCCTGGGACTTAGGGGAGGAGAGAACTGGACTGTCTGTCTGTCTGCCACTACTGTCCTCTGACTGCCACATGCATGCCACAGCACATGTGTTCCCGCACACATACTAAGTAAATAACATGTAAAAAATATTTTAAAAAGCTGATTCCTCCTAAAAAACAGATTATTTAAAGAATATCTAGTAGACTTTCAAGCACTGACACGTTTCTTTGCACTTCCTTCTCCCCTTTTCTCTCTCTGTTTCTCAGTCTCTCTGTCGTTTGTAAGAAGGCAAAAGCTTTGGAAGGAAAAGATACATGCTCTGTGTACTTTACAAGGCTAAGAAAGTAGCTTGAACATGGAAGACTAGTCATAACAGTGTTTTGGTAACTGCATAGGAAAATCCTGCTTTCCCCATGCCTCTGTCCAGTGGCTACAGCTGAGGCTCCCCGGTGCATGGGAGGGCAGTTCACGTGTGCGGGGAAGAGGAGGGTGAGAGATGTGTGTTCTGAGTAGCTGGGGAGCTCAGAGGAGCTTCATCCTTTGCCTAATGCCCTCTGACCCTATAGAGAGCAAGCTCAGATGGAGGCCATCTGGAATGCTGACCTGTCCACTTCAAGCTACCCGATAACAGAGAAGACATCTCTGAGTACGCTCTGGGCCCAGCTGGGTGGGTACCCAGATATTCCCAGACTGCTGGAGTTAGATATTCAGTCGACCCTCAGAAAATCTCTTGCTTCCATCCGGTCACAGTGAGTAAGGTTTGGGTACTCTGGTAACTGGGTCTTGGGTCCTATCTTCTGTCTTCCAAACTTGACTTTCTTCTGCAGCACCGAGGAATTACCAAAGTAAGTATTCGGTGTGAGGTTAGTTTAGACTCACAAAACAGTCCAAACAAATTCAACATTGGGGGTTGGGGATTTAGCTCAGTGGTAGAGCACTTGCCTAGCAAGCACAAGCCCTGGGTTCAATCCTCAGCTCAAAAAACAAACAAACAAATTCAGCATTGGTCAGTATTTCTCTTTTTTTTTTCTTTTTTTCTTTTTGGAGCTGAGGAT
Organism: Onychomys torridus; assembly: GCF_903995425.1. NCBI lineage: Eukaryota > Metazoa > Chordata > Mammalia > Rodentia > Cricetidae > Onychomys > Onychomys torridus. The sequence goes on along the minus strand of NC_050458.1, from coordinate 64,747,946 downwards.
CGAACCCAGGGCCTTGCGCTTGCTAGGCAATAAATAAATCTTAAAACAAACAAACAAACAAACCTGGAGCTGGATATTGGGGTAAAAACCAAGAGATCAGAGGAATATGGCAAGCCACAGCCAACCTCACCTTACCGACTCCTCAGCCTCCAAAGAGACCTATTCCCTGTATACCCACACCTATATGCCTTTCTGTCCCTGCCATCTCACTTCCTCTCTCTGTCCAGCTACATCACTTCCTCTTTCTGCCTAGCTCTGTCACTTCCTGTCTGTCTGTACAGACCTCCAGACCTCTATGGTTAACTAGTGTTGGAATTAAAGGCGTTTGCCACCATGCCTGGCTCTGTTCCCAGTGTGGCCTGGAACTCACAGAGATCCTGATGGATCTCTGCCTCCTGAATGCTGGGATTAAAGGTGTGTGCTGCCACTGCCTGACCTCTGTGTTTACTGTAGTGGCTGGCTTTTCCTCTGAGCCTCAGATAAGCTTTGTTGGGGTACACAGATAAAATATCACCACATCTGTGGGATCAAAACACAGAGTTACCTCAAGGATGAATTTTAGCTTTTTCCAGCTGCAGGGTGGATTTCTCTCTCCCAATTGAACCTCTGCCGCTTAACAAAGGGCTTTTATATTTTCTCCAGTTTACACGTTTTTTTTTTTTTTTGTTTTTTTTTTTTGCGGCAGCAGGGGGGGGGGGGGGTGGGGGGTTGACAGGGTTTCTCTGTGTAGCTTTGGAGCCTATCCTAGAACTCACTCTGTAGACCAGGCTGGCCTTGAACTCACAGAGATCTGCCTGCCTCTGCCTCCCCAGTGCTGGGATTAAAGACTGTGCTCCCACTCCTAGCTGTATATGGTTTACAAAATGAGTTCCAGGACAGGCACCAAAACTACACAGAGAAATCCTGTCTTAAGAAAAACCAAAAACAACAACAACAAAAAAAGTTTATTAAGGGAAGGGAATGAAAGGGCATGCCTAGGCCTATGGAATGACTGTGCAGGAAGAGAGGAGAGAAATAGTTGGAACCCACTTGTATAGGTTCCTCCCTCTCCCCTGCCACTGCACATGCGCATATGGGCTTAGGTAGCTACGCCATGCATGTGCATAGATTACATGACCATGCAGCACACAGATTAGTAGGACTTAAGACCCTAGGATGATTAAACATCTTGCCTGGCTACTGGACAGTGCATGTGCGGTCATGTAGCTGGGGGAGTGGCTAGGAATTCTAGCATTTGGGAAGCTGAGGCAGAAGAATTTACATGATGAGTTCAACACCAGTCTGGGCTCCATAGCAAGACCTTGGCTCAAGAACAAAACAAAACAAAACAGAGTTGGGGATAGAATGCTTGCCCAGCATATGTGAGGCCCTGGATTCAACCCTCAGTACTGGGAAAGAAAACAGAGTCTATCATACAAGGCTGGAGGTGTGTCTCAGCTGTGCTTGCTAGTGTGCTCTAGGCCTTGGGTTCCACTTAGTGCATAGCAAAACAACAATAAACATTGTATGCAGTATAAAAACACATATCATAGCATATGCTCATTATCCCAGCACTCAGCAGGCTGAAGTAGGAGGATCAAAACTTTGAGGCCAGCTTTGGCTACACAGTGAGATCCTGTCTCAAAGGCAAACATGGAGGCTGGAGAAGGTTCAGTTGGTACAGTGCCTTCCACGCCAATTGAGAACCTGAGTTCATATGGGTATCCCAGTGTCTGAGTAAGACTAATGCAAACATTTACCTTCTTTCACTAAAAGGACAAAATATGAGCATCACAGAGTCCTGGTAAAAGAAACATCCAAAAATAGGACTTATTAACTGTCTAAAAAGATGTATAATCTATATTGCTATTCAAATGTTTTGACATGAAATAAAGGGATTACTCCTTTCAAAACAAAAAAACAAAACACAACCTAGTTTGGGTTCCTAGCACACATGTAAAGAAGCTGGGCACAGCACCGCATGTCTGTAACCTCAGCACTGGGAGGGGAGGAGAGACAGTCAGATCTCAGGAGACTTTGGCCCACCAGCCTATGAATTGCTGAGCTCCAGGATCATTGAGAGACGCTGTATCAGATAAGGTGGTGAGTGATCAAGGATGACACCTGATCATCAGTCTCTGGCTCCACACACACACACACACACACACACACACACACACACATATCACACACACACAAAATATGTATTCAAAACTTTTAAAAAGCAAAACTAAACCATATAGATGACTATATATGCATATATATATGCACATATATATGCATAGTGAGAGTACACATATGTGTTAGAGTGCACATATATATAGAAAAGGAATTAGCTAGAGATGATGGCACATTCCTATAGTTTCATTATTTGGAAGTAGAGGCAGTGGGATCAGTTCTCAAGGCCATCCTCTGCTACATAGTGAGTTCAAGGCCAGCCAGTCTTGATTTTAGAATCCTCTAGGAAGTGGTGAGACTCGTCCTCTGTATCTGTGTATGAGGCATTGCCAGAAAGAATTCTCTGAGGAGGAGAGACTCCCAGCAGCCAGCAGCCTTGGGAGATGTCACTGCACTCACTGGGAGTCCCCACAGAGCACCTCAGCATCCCTTTACACCGGCTTTCTGCCTCATCACAGTGTGAGCGCCACTATTCGGCCACGCCTTCCTGGCCCTGAGGGACTGAACCTTCTGGAACCATGAGCTGAAGAATATTTGCTCTCCATATATTTTTTCCTGTCAGGTATTTTGGTCACAGCCTCAGGAAGTAACTACTAAAACAATTAAAGTGGCAGGTGGCGGTGGTGGCGCACGCCTTTAATTCCAGCACTCCAGAGGCAGAGGCAGGTGGATCTCTGTGAGTTTGAGGGCAGCCTGGTCTACAGAACAAGATCCAGGATAGCCAGGGCTATGCAGAGAAACCCTGTCTTGAAAACCAAACAAAAAACCAAAGTGCTTTAGGACAAGATACACAAAATTTTCTTTGAATAACATCTGCCTTACTTCCACAGCTCCTGATCCAAGGTAGACTTAGTGGAACCTGTATAGTTTCCTGTTTAGATAGACTCAAGGAACTTCAACTGCCTCTCCTCCTTCCCTTCTCTCCCCTCCCTTCCTCATGTTTTAAGACAAGGTCTCCTGTAGCTGGTCTCAAATTCATTCTGCAGCTAAGGCCGGCCTTGAACCCCTGATCCTGCCTCCACTTCCATATTTGGGGGGTTACAGGAATGCATCACCATTCCCAGGTTATCCAGTGCTAGGGATGGAAACCAGGGCTGCATACACACCAGGCAAGCATTCTACCCAACTCCTACCTGCCTATTTCATGTCCCTATAGTTTTACCTTTTCCAGAATGTTGTATAAATTGAAGTATGACTCATACAAGATCCATCCAGATCACTGCAAAAATCTCTAGTCTGTTTGGTTTATATACTGAGTGGTGTTGGAACATTGTGTGGCTGGATTATATTTATCTATTCACTGGCTGAAGGACATTTGAGTTCTTTTTGTTTTTTGGCAACTATGCATAAGGTTGACGTGAAATTCATAGTAGGTTTGGGGACGAAGCAGTGAGTGTGTGCCAGACCAGTGTTATGAGCTAATTTCCCAGTGCCTGTGTCTCCCAGATGTGTATGTATGTAACCCCTTTCCCAGTGCCTGTGTCTCCCAGATGTGTATGTGTATAGCAGGGCTAATGATATGAAGTCACAACATGCCCTCACGGTTGGGCTTGCCCGGCGGACCGCCTAGTTATTTCCGGTTCAAAATAGCCATTTCTGGGTCAAAACAGCTCGTGTGACTAGGACTCCATGGCTTTGCATGGTTGCGTAAAGCATGCGGCCATGTAATCTGTGCGCATGCGTGGAGTAGCCACACGAGTTCCTGTACACATGCACGGCCCACTCTTTGTAAAGCCCGCGCCATCTTGCATGAGTCTCTCTTGTCCTCTTAATCATGTGTGTTTCACACAGGCCTGTCACGTCTCCTTCTGTCTTCTCTCAATAAAAACTCTTCTGTGGTTTTGTCGTGTTCGGGACATTTCTCGTGTTCGGGATGTTTTCTCACAGGGTAAGAGCATCAAATAACTAACAGCTACTTCTTATCTTGCCTCTACATGAAAATGTCTGTGGTCTCATGACATTTCTAGTTACTTTCAGTAATATGGGTGTATCTGATCAGTAATTAAAATGTCCAGAGCCACATATAATTAAGACTTCAGTTTTGTTTCAGACTCAAGGTTCTCCCATTCTTCCAGTCCAGCTCTGCAGTCAGAGGAGGAAATAGACTCAATGTCTAGCTCTGGATTTTTTTATTAATAAGACCATTTAGCAGCCAGGCTGTGGTGGCACAAGCCTTTAATCCCAGCACTCAGGAGGCAGAGGCAGGTGGATCTCTGTGAGTTCGAGGCCAGCCTGGGCTACAGAGTTAGTTCCAGGAAAGGCGCAAAACTACACAGAGAAACCCTGTCTCCAAAAACCAAAACAAACAAACAAACAAAAAAAAAACACCAAAAAACAAAAACCCTAACAATAATCCTAGTTGCTTTAACTTTGCAGTCTGAGCTGGACCTGGTGGCACTCATCTGTAATCTAAGCATTTGAGAGGCTGAGGGTCATGAGTTTCAGCAGTGGGGAAAGAGGGGAGGGAGGGAGAAGAGGGAAATGAGAAGAGAGAGAGACCAGTACCGGAGCACATGCCTGGAATTCTAGCTTTTGGTACAGTGGCTCTCAACCTTCCTAACGCTGTGACCTGTTCCTCCTGTTCTGGTGACCCCCTTGCTACTGTTATGAATTGCAGTGTAAATATCTGTGTCTTCCAATTGTCTTAGGTGACCCCTGTGAAAAGGTCATTCAACCCTAAAGGGGTCATGACCCACAGGTTGAGAACCACTGCTTTAGTCGGTGTAGGCAGGAAGATCAGGAGTTCAAGGCCAGTTTCAGCTACATAGAGAGCTTGAAGCCATCCTGAGCAATGTAAGGTCCATTCTCAAGAAAACAAAACAGAACTTAAGATGAAGGAGAAAGAACAGATTGATTTCCGGCCTACCGTTCCTACCCCTGCCTTGCCCCAGGCGTCGGTCTCTTCAAACAGCCGTCTGACCTTTTGAAGTGCCTGTGATTTTTTTGGTCAATGTGCAGACATGATGTGGCAAGTGAAAGAAATTCCAGGGAAGATACCCGTGCCATTGGGGTGATACAGTAGGGAGGAAGCCCTCCACGGACCTGCCTTTGTTGAGCCTGCACCCCCAAACTGTCAACTCAGTGTTTCCCAGTTTTGGGTTTGGTTTTGTTTCTCTACTTAGATGGATCTGGAAACTGGAGGGAACTGTGGTTTGGGACCCCTCTCCCTCAGGCAGTCTAAGCTCTGGTAGACCTTATTAGGAAGTATGCTCTGGCTCATTTTAAATGATTGTTTTCACCCTCCCCCTGGCAGCAGAAAGACACTAAAGAAGGTAGCATCCTGTCCTGGCCCCTGGGAGCTTTATCTTACACTGAGCCTCCAGCAATCCCTCAGTTACTCAGGTTTCTCTCTCCCAGCCCTGGGGCCCACTGGTTTCTGCTCTATTAAGTTGTGATTTTCCGGATCTGCCTTTCCATCTCTCCGATGCCGGTGACAGCAGCTTGCCCTGTGACCTCCTCATTTCTTTCTCAGATCTCTATCTCTATCAGTCTTTTCAGCTTTTACTTATTAGACGGGCACACTCACTTTTATTTTTTGTGTGTTGTGAATTTTGAGACAGGGTCTTATTCAGCAGCCCAGGCTGTCCCGAAACTTGCTAAGCTCCCAAGGATTGGAATAACAGGCATCAGCCACTGTACCCAGCTAACAGCCATCACTCATACTCACACATACAGGCATGTGCATACACTTTTCTATGGCAAAGCACACTCATAATGGGCACATTTTTAATGAAAAAATGCATCTTTATTATTATCTCTATTGACTGTTTGCCACTGCCAACTATGCTGCAGTGGGGTGTTGGGAGAAACTCTCAATGAGCAGTGGTCCTACCTTGGTAAACCTCATTGGTCACAACTGCACAACACTGTGGACAGCCTCTTCAAGCTGCTTCTGTTTCACCGAGCCTAGATCTTGGACAGTTTCTGTGTTAATAAACGCAGCAGATAAAGGTGCTCCCCACTGAAACTGACTACCTGCGTCCCAGCCCCCAGTCTCATGTGGGGAAGGAGAGAATCATCTCTCAAAAACTATCCTCTGGCCTCCAGGTGAGCACCACAGTGTTCTCTAAGGAAATACAGTTCTTGGTTTTTCTTTTTCTTTCTTTCTTTTTTTTCCCTTTGGTTTTTCAGGACAGGGTTTCTCTGTGTAACACTGGCTATCCTGGAACTCACTCTGTAGACCAGGCTGACCTTGAATTCAGAGATCCACCAGTCTCTGCCTCCCGAGTGCTGGGATTAAAGGTGTGTGCCACCGCCAACTGGCCCATAATTTAAAAATTAAATATAAACACACATCATTATTTTATTGATTATATGACTTATTGCATAGATACAATGTGAATTGTTGAACCATTCTGATAGAAATTAAGATATTTTCCAACATTACAAATTATTCTGCACCAAATATCTGTGAACATGTTTTGATGTTTATGTGATTGTTTCCCTGTGGCAATGTCATTAGAATAATAGTTTCTGATAGAAGATGTAGAAAATGGCGGCAAGTGCATTCCCTGAGTGATGGCCACTGTCAAGGTTTTAGCCTTGTTCCAGGTTTAGTCTAATAACATCTGCAGGAGGTACTGAGCTAACTTCAATCCCTGTTCCTCCTGGATGTGACTCCTCCTGTGCTGGTGACTTGAACAGCTATGGGTTATGTCTTGTTTTTCCTGGTTTACCTTAGGAGCTCAGCCCTTATTTTCTCTGGTACACCACACACCTCTATTCCTATGCATGTGTTTAAGACCAGTTTGTCATAGAATTATCATTGTAATATAATATAGTTAATTATCTTATCTCGTTTCCAGGTCTAAGAAGATTCCCAAGTGACTGCAGAGCTAAAGACAAGCCCATGCCAAGCCAAAGCCTATTTTCTGTTTTCCATGGATATAAATTGCTGTGTTTGCTCTGCTTTCTGTGTTGCCTGTAGACCTTAAGAATGCTGTCTAGGGGTTGGGGAGTTAGCTCAGTGGTAGAGCGCTTGCCTAGCAAGCACAAGGCCCTGGGTTCGATCCTCAGCTCAAAAAAAAAAAAAAGAGACCGCTGTCTAAAGCTAGGCAGAGTGGCCTAAGCCTGTCATCCTAGTGCTTTGGAGGTAAAACAAGACCAGGAGGGCAAAGTCTCTCTCGTCTATTTCACAAGTTCAGGGCCAGCCAGGGGGCTTGAGCCTGCGTCAAAAACAACAACAACAACAACAACAACAAAAAACCAGGAGTGGCCAGAGAGATGGTAAGAGAGTGGGTAAGAGAGCTTGTTGCTCTCGAAGGACCCCCATTCAGTTGTTGGCTCTCACCTGGTGCCTCATAAGTACCCATAACTCTAGTTTCAGGGAATTCAATGACCTCTGACCTCCACAGGCCCCAGACGTACACATGGTACACATACATTCATCCAGGAAAACCACTCATAGTCATATAAGAAAATAAATTTTAAAAAATTTAAAGGCTGAGGTGGATTTGGCTCAGTAGTATATCACTTGCCTGGCCAAAAAAAAAAAAAAAAGATTGGAGCTGCAGCTGGTAAAGTGTTTGCTCAGCAGGTACTAAGCCCTGGGCTCCATCCCCAGAAACACAAGAGAGCAGAGGGCACTGCCCTCCTGTAATCAGCATTAGTGGGCAGAGACAGGAACTAAGCCCTGGGCTCCATCCCCAGAAACACAAGAGAGCAGAGGGCACTGCCCTCCTGTAATCAACATTAGTGGGCAGAGACAGGAGAGTCATCGGAAGTCTAGAGTTATCCTCGGTACATATCAAGTTCATGGCCAGCCTGTGCAACATCAGAACCTGTTGAGAGATGGCGCTGGACCACTGCTCAGTGGTTCAGAGTCCTACTTGCTCCGTTAGCTGAGAACTATTCCGCTCCCAGCACTCACACAGTGGCTCACAACCACCCCTAACTCTAGATCCCAGTCTCCAGGGGATACGACACCTTCTTCTGACTTCAGACACTCATATGGTACACACACAAACATACAGGCAAAACTCTCATATAGCCAAAAATAAAATAAACACACATAAAAACACAGAGACATCATTTCTGTTCTATATCACCGGAAACACAGCTTCACCAAACTCTGGGACAGGCTGAGGCCATGACAAGGACATTATTATGGGCCCCTGACATGGACAATAGTCAGTGCCCCAAATCCATGCCCAAAATACAAGAAATAGGGCCAGGAGGTGGCTCGGTGGGCAAGAGTGCTTTCTGTGAAAGCAAGAGGACCTGAGTTCAAATCCCCAGCAATCACGATTAGCAGACATGGCTGTGAGTGATGCTATCCTCAGAGCTGGGGAGAGGGGTGAGGAAGGAAGACCCCAGGAGCTTGCTGAGAAGCCAGTCCAGCTAGACAGTGAGTTTCAGGATCAACGAGAGACGCAGATTCCAAAAATAAGGTGGGAACAGACGGAGGAAAACACTGTACATCTCTCTTCTGGTCTTCACATGGGTGTACACAGGCGTGTGTACAGGCACACACATGTGCCCATACAACACACGCATCATATACATGAAAAAGAAGAAAGAATAACTGAGTCTAGAGAACTAAGGTGGCCCAGGACGACCAGGCTTCATACATGGAACTAGATTTGACGGGACATTTGGAGTTGAACCCCTCTGTTCACTACACTGGCAAAACAAAGGCATGCTTTGGAACGGGGGCAAGGGTAAGTCTCGTTAGGAGGTACAGCCACATACGTGAGGTTCTCAAAGACCTGGGCCTCTATTCCTCCTACCTTTCTTCATCTGTTTCCCATCAAAAGAGATGACAGCCGGGCGGCGCACGCCTGTGATCCCAGCACTCGGGAGGCAGAGGCAGGTGGATCCCTGTGAGTTCGAGGCCAGCCTGGGCTACAGAGCTAGTCCAGGACAGGCTCCAAAGCTACACAAGAGTGAAGAACATCAATATAAAACTGTAAAGAGGGAGGAGTTACAGCTCAGTGATAGACATTTGCTTAGCATGACACCACACACCGGGAATGCCTTACCTACATGAGATTAATTTTTAAAAATGTATTATCATATATATGTAATTTGTTTTTATTTTATTTTCATTGGTGTTTTGCCTGCCTGGTGTTTTGTCTGTGTGAGGGTATCAGAAGCCTTGAAACTGGAGTTATCGGCAGATGGTGTGAGCCGCCGTGTGGGTGCTGGGAATTGAACTCAAGACCTCTGGAAGAGCAGCCAATGCTCTTAACCACTGAGCCATCTCTCCAGCCCCCTAGATGAGATTCTTAAAAGGCTAGAACTCGTTAAAATGAAGGCAGCAAAATGCAACCAAAAGAAACATATAAACCCAAACTGACTTTGAGGCAGAAGATTCTGTCGGGTGAGAGGGAGGTAAAAAACACAACAATCAGTGGACACCTATCACAATGCAATCACTGTGAAAAGCGATGGAGAGACGGCTCAGAGGTTAAGAGCACTGGCTGCCCTTCCAGAGGTCCTGAGTTCACTTCCCAGTACCCCCAGTGTGGCTCACAACCACTTGTGATGAGATCTGGCGCCCTCTTCTGGCGTGCAGGCATACACGCCGAGCAAACACAGTATATATAATAAATAAATCTTAAAAAAGAAAAGCAAAGGCATAATTATGTGTGTGAGGTATGTGCGTGTATGTGCGGGTGCCCACAGAGGCCAGAGGAGCTGGAGTTCCAGGTGGCTGTGAGCTGACACGGAGGCTGGTCCAACTGCCGTCCTCTGGAAGAGCTGTACATGGCCCTAACCACTGAGCTGCCTCTCCAGCCCGGCTCCAATTTTCTTCCCTGTTCTCTTCCAGTGATTCAGTTTCCCTCTAGGCATTCCTCATACCTTGCACAAACAAGATGACCTTTCCACAATGTCTCAAATGCTCTACTCTCCCTCTGTAACCCAGCTCGAATTCCAAGGACGATGATTATAACCAGCGCTCTCAAGTCCCGCCTGCTTTTCTCTGGCTTTGATCTGCACCTTGGCCAAGCACAGCCCAGCTTAAATACAGTTTTCTCTCCCTCCCGCAGGCCTGCTCCCTGAGAGGTGGACACAGCTTCAGGAAAATGTTTGAACTTGCTGTCTCATCTCAGCTTAAAGAATCATTAACCCCTTGGGGCCCCAGAAAACTGCCTGGCAAACACCCCATTTCTTTAAAACTCTGGTTTTCTTGAACAATTCTGTGCTGTTTCCTGTTTCCTAGAATCACTGAAACTGTCTTCACCTTCACCTGATTAGCCTGCTCTTTATTGCATGGGAAGCAAACTTTATTTTATTTTTTAAAGATTATTTATTATGTACATAGAAGAGGGCACCAGATCTCATTACAGATGGTTGTGAGCCACCATGTGGTTGCTGGGAATTGAACTCAGGTCCTCTAGAAGAGCAGCCAGTGCTTTTAACCTCTGAGCCATCTCTCCAGTCTGCAAACTTTATTTTTACTTCTTTAATGTATGTGTGGTATATGTAGAGGTTCATGTGGTTGTGTGCATGTATGCATTCATGTGTGTGCATGTTCATGTAGAAGACTGAGGTTCATGTTAGGTGTGCTCCTCAGCTGCTCTCCATCTTATTTTTTGAGACAGGGTGTCTCACTAAACCTGGAGATCACTGGGTCAGCTACATCTGTTGAGCTCCAGGGATCTGTGTGCCTCTGCCTCCCAAGTGCTGTGTGTACATGCTGTGGCCACACCTAGCTTTTACATGGGTGCTGGGGATCTAAACTGAGGTTCTCAGAATTCCCTGGTAAGGACTTTACCAACAAGTCTGTCTCCCCAGACCCCTAACTTATTTACTTTAAATATTTTTATTATTTTTGATATGTGTAGGTGTTGGTGTTTGCATGTGTTTGCATGTACCTGGGATGCCGACATCTGCGGAAGTCACACTTTGGACTCTGCAGCTGGAGTCACAGGTGGTTGTGAGTCACCTCATGTGGGTGCTGGGAACTGAACCCGGATCCTCAGGGAGAGCAAGGAGTGCTTGTGAGTGCTGAGCCTTCTCTCCAGCCACCTGCTCCTCATTTGCTTATTTTGAGACCCAGTCTCATGTAGCCCAGGCTGGTCCCACGCTCCCTATGTAGCTCAGGTTGGCCCTCAAGTCCTGGTTTGACTGTTCTGCCTCCTAAGTGTTGGGATCATAGGCGTAGACCACCATGCTCTCCCACCATAACTTATCTGTATGTGTCTGGTGTGTGTATGTGTGTGTGTGTGTGTGTGTGTGAGGTATGTGTCTGTTGTGTGTGTCTGTCATGTATGTGTGTCGTATGTGTGTCTATTACGTATGCATATCTGTCATGTATGTGTCTGTTGTTTGTGTATGTGTGTCTATCCTGTGTGTCTGTCATGTATGTGGGTCTGTCATGTAGATGTGTGTCTGTTGTGTGTATGCATGTGTATGCATGTGTGTGCATGCGTGCGTGCGTGCGTGCGTGTGTGTGTGTGTGTGTGTGTGTGTGTGTGTGTGTACGTATTGAGAGGCTGCTGTTGCAGGTCTTCCTCAGTTGTTCTCCACCGTCTTTCCTGAGACAAGGTCTCTCAGCTAGCCAGGTCACTCTGGGGACCGTCTCTGCCGTCTAGTGCTGAAATCACGGGCGGGCCCCCACACCCACCAGCACTGCCATGGATCCTGAGGAATCTTCTGGTCCTCACGTTGTGTCTCCCCAGCCCCGCGCCCTTAGCTCTTCTGACTTCTCAGACTGAGTTCATGGATTCCACTCCTCCCTCTTTACCTGTGGGAAGTTGTCTGACTTATGATGCCAGGCTCTGGGCTTACGCGTCATCTCTGACCTTCTCTTCCCTGTCTCTCCACCCACCACTACCCACTGTTCCCAGACTCAACTTCACTTTGAAACATAGTCTCATGTAGCCCAGGATGGCCCCCAACTCACTATATGGCCAACCCATCTCCACCTCCCAAGTGCTAGGATTAGACGCGCATACCACCACGTTCAGCTTCCCTCTTACCTTTAAAAAGAATGTTAAGCAGGGGCTGGAGGATGGCTCAGTGGTTAGCAGTGATGGCTGCAGGAGCATAGGACCTACGTTTGGGTCCTAGCACTCAACTTGGGAGGCCCACGACTGCCTGTAACTCCAGCTCTGACACCCTTGTCTGGCCTCTGCAGGCACCCATACACACACTTGTGCAAGAATGCACAAGCGCGTGCACACGTACCCTTTGGTATTCAGTTACTTACAGACAGTAGCCACGTGGCTTCATTGCGTCCTTAATTCACAAAAGGGAACGTTCTCCTCTTCTTTCTTTTGTTGGATCTTGCCAAAGCCTGGGCATGCTTTGCCAGATACTCTGGGCTGCTTTGTTCAAGTTATTTGATGCTCCTTCTTCAAAGTGGCTGCTTACAAGTGACATGGCTTTCCCCCTTCCTCTTCTGTGTCATCCTCTCTAGGGCAGAGTTTTGCTTTTAAACTGTAATAAAATTGTCCTCCAGCTTTAAGAAAGGAAGAAAGGGAGAGAGAGAGAGAAAGGAAGAAAGAGAGAGAGGAAGGAGGAGGAGGGAAGGAAGGAAGAAAAGGAGAGAGAGAGAGAGAGAGAGAGAGAGAGAGAGAGAGAGAGGAGAGAGATCTTGGATCTTGGGTGGGAAAGCTGGCTTAAGGGCCAAGAGCATTAGCTGCTGTTGCAGAAGACCCAGGTTTGGTTCTGAGGCCCCATATGTTGGCTCTCCACTGTCTAAAAACTCCACTTCCAGGGGATCTGACCCCTCTTCTGGCTTCTGCAGGTACCAGGAATTCACATGGTGCTCATACACATGCAAACACTCAGGCACATAAAACAAAAATAAATCTTTTAAAAGAATACTAGCCTGGCACGGAAGCACACACTGTTAAAAACAGTGCTTAGGAGGCAGAGGCAGGCGGGTCTCTATGAAATCAAGGTCTACCTAGCAAGTGCCAAGCCAGTCGGAGGTACACTGTCAAAACCAACAAAAAGAATAAGAAGACATGTCCTCTTGTGTCCCTTTGTCAGGTACTGTCTGCTTGTTCTTCTTTTACAAAATGTAAATCTCCTTTAAAGTGCATGGCACTGGGTGTGGCTGGCACACTGGGTCTGTAACCTTAGCACTCAGAAGGCTGGGGAAGGGGGATTGGAAGCTTAGGGCCAGCCTGGGCTACATAGAAAGATACCCCACCACCACCTAGAACAAAGCTTCCAGAACTCTGTTATCTTGGTTTGCTTTCTACCTTTCTGGTCATTTTTGCTGTCTCTGCTTGTCTCTCTGTGTGTGGTCTATCTGTAACTACACATGTGGAGGTCAGAGGACATCAGATGTCCCGCTCTGCCCCTCTCCTCCTGAGTCACTGGAGACAGAGTCACTCGCTGAAGCTGGACCTACGCTGGGAAGCCCCTGTGAGCCCCTGTCTCTTCTTCGCAGTGGTGTGGTTACCGTTCTTCATGGCAATGCCCTGGCTGTTTTCCTGGGTGCTGGCACTTCAAACTCAGGTCCTCGTGCTATACCGCAAGTGCTGTTCCCCACGGAGCTGTGTCCTCAGCCTTCTCTGCGTCTCTTTTATAGTCCCTCCTGACCTCACAATCCTGGAGAGGGTCACAGTTTACTCCTTGAATGTCCTTCCCTGTCTGTATTACCTTGATGGTCACAGCCACCTCAGAGCTTTAAACCCCACATACCTGCTGGTCAATCCCATTTACATCTCAGCTTTGCATTTGACTCTGACCCTTGCCCCAGCTATCCACTTCATATCTGCCCTTAGCTGACAGCACCAAGCTTTCCTCCCTCCCTCTCTGTCCCTTCTTTTTTCCTCTATCCATCTCCTGCTGTCTTTTGTGTCTATGATATTGGGGAGCAAATCCAGGGCCTCAGCAGCCTTGGTCAGTGCTCTAGAAAGCACCCTGTCACCAAGCTTCACCATAGTCCTTTTTTAATAAAAGTGTGTCTGTACTTATTTGCAATTACTGTTATTTTTATTTTACGTGTATGGGTGTCGCTGTCTTGCTTACATGTAGATCTGTGTCCCGTGCCTGAGGAGGCCAGAAGAGGACGTGGGATTCCCTGGGACTGGAGTCACAGAGCCTCCACGTGGTTGCTGGGAACGGAACCCAGGTCTCTAGAAGAGCAGCCCGTGCTCTTAACTGCCAAGCTGTCTCCCCAGCTGATTTATTGATTGCGTGGGTGTGTACATGCCATTGTGTGTATGAGGAGGTCAGAGAACAAGTTCTTCCTTCCAGCACGTTTCCTGAAGGTCAAACTCAGGTCATCAAGCAGCACAAACCTTTTGTCAGCTTTGACCTATCATTGTCCCTCCCTGTCCTTTTCTTCGGTGTTCATATATACTTCAGTACTGGAGACTGAACCCTCTGGCCTGTGTGCTAGGCAAGCACTTTGAGTTATAGCCTTACCCCTGTTTCCTTTAAACATTTTTTAATTTTATTGAATATGTATGTATGTGTACACAATGTGTAGGGCACCTGTGTGCCATAGCACATGTGGCAGTCAGGGGACACTTTAATGCAGTAGCTTCTCTTTCTGCCGTAGACAGTGAGCCATCTTACCAGCCCCCCCTTTATGAGATGGGGTCATGTAGTTTTGAGCAGCCTTGAACACAGTAAATCCACTGTGAGTCTACTGAGGGCTGAGATTGTTGGCATGCAAGCGTTAGACCCCAGTTTTTGAAAATCGTTTTGTTTAAAATATATATATTAAAATTACACACACATATCTTATATATACACATGGGGGGGAGTAGTCTGTGTGAGGGTGAGTGAGCATGGAGGTGGAGATGTCAGATCCTCCTGGGCTGGACTTACAGACGGTTGTGAACCACCCGACATGGGAATTGAACTCCAGTCCTCTGAAGAACAGCACTGACTCATAACCACTGAGCCATCTCTCTATCTAAGACCCCAGTTCTAAGACCCAGCCTTGGAGGATTCTGCCTTCTCATTAGCCCACTTAACTGATTAACACTTACGTGATTTCTCTAGTGAGCTGACCAAGAAAAATGGAAATAATCAAGTCACGTGAAAGGCTCTGCATGGAGACGGGAGGATGCTTGAAATGAGGCCTCTCTCTGATGCTGGGGCTGGTCTCGGACTCTCATCAGTTCTCCTGCCTCAGTTTCTTGAGTTGACATTAGAAGAATAAACCATCACATTAGAAAACGATGGCTGAGTTTATCTGGGGCCCTGTTTCAGTTAATTATATAATTTCATAATTATGGGCTAACGATAATCCTAGATGAAGAGAATGGCTTTTTGGAGATTAAAAATGCCAAAATGGCAGAGAAACTACATGACAACAGATGAAATATCTATCGATACCTTGGTAATGAAAGGCCTTCCCAATAGAAAAGAGCATCAGTTCATGAGGTTTACAGTGAACCTTTACTAAGCCTTGGAAGAGACCGTTCCAGACAGCAGGAAACTAGGCACATAGAGACAGTGGAAGACTAGACCTCCACATGGTGACGCACACATGTAACCCAGCACACACACACACACACACACACACACACACACACACACACACACGGTGATGCACACATGTAACACAGCACTCACACACATGGTGATGCACACATGTAACCCAGCACTCACACACATGGTGACACATACATGTAACCCAGCGCGCGCACACACACACACACACACACACGGTGATGCACACATGTAACCCAGCACTCACACACAATGGTGACACACACACACACGTAACCCAGCACACACACATGGTGATGCACACATGTAACCCAGCACACACACACACACAGAGGTAAGGGGTGTCACTGAAGGGTAGGGGCTAGCCTGGTCTAATACAGGGAGTTCCAGGCCAGCCAGCGCTACACAGGGAGACTGCAGCCAAACAACACAAACAGGGCTGTTGTTTGGAGCCCCGGAACCCGTGTAAAAGCTGGGCAGGTGTTGCAGCCACCTGTAATCCCGTGCTCATGGGCAAGATGGTTAGGGTAACTAACCAGAATCAGCCAACTCTAGGTTCAGTGAGAGTCCCTGACTGGATTTAAAAAAAAAGTGGAGAGGTATTGAGGAAGACACCCGGTATCAACCCAGGCCTCCACACACATGAGCACAAACATACACATGCATCCACACACACCTTCGCATATGACCCCACATGTATATGTATGTGTATGTATATCCCTCAATATGTATATCCCTCAAACACTAGCCAAGAAATTTTGAGGGAAAAGAAAGAACAAGAGATGATAAATCGAATTAATTGCTGATGAAAATAGGTTTAAAAATAAATAGATATTGTCAGGTGTGGTGGCTCGTGTCTATAATTCCAGGGTGGTAGAGGCAGAAAGATCAGGTATTCAAGGTATTTTTAGCTACAGTAAGAGTTCAAGACCAGCCTTGGCTACATGAGACCTTATCGACTCTCATATACTCTATGGCAAAAACAAACTGGGCACAATGGCACATACCTATGTAAGTTCAAGGCCAGCCTAGACTACACCGTGAGGAGTGAGTCCCTGGCCAGCCAGGGGTATACAGCAAGACCGTGACTCAGAAGAGGAGAGAGGCTCTTTAGTCTGTTGTCAGCATGCTTTCCTTTCCTCACAGACTGTCCAGTTATGGGTCAGTGTCCACAGAGAACAGAGGGCAGCGGGTCCCCTGGGGCCAGACTTCCCAGCAGTTGTAAGCCGTGCAGCATGAGTGCTGGGAACTGAACCCAGGTCCTCTGCAGAGCAATATTGGCTCTTGATCCCTGAACCGTCCCTCAAGTTCCACTTCCCCTTTCTTAATATTTATTTCTTAATAATAATTCCATTTCATGAAAAATAAAAATATATAAATATATATCCATTAGATGAACTCACACATCGCATACATATTTGCCATGAAAACTCAACAATTAAAATTTTCTTTCAAGAATTACAACGGTTTAATGTGAGAAAACTGTAACTGTATCTATAGATTAAGGGTAAAAACTCACACACCCGAACAGATATCTATTCTTCCTCATTTAACCAATAAGTCACATAAACTTGAACTATAGAAAGTGTTTTAAGACATTAAATTTAAAATGTTGACTTAGCTGAGCAGGGTATAGTGGTGTCCACCTGTAACCCTAGCATCTGGAAGACAGAAGCAGAAAGACTTCAAATTCTATGCGAGCCTGTGCTCATAATGGTTCGCTGTTTTTACTGCTACTAATGCCTGCTGGGCCAGAGGTGTAAATGCTTAGCATTTGAAAGGCCCTGAGTTCAATACACCACTCCCCACCCCACCCCCACACACAAATAGCAGCTGGAATTTTCTTTTTCTTTTTTTCTTTCTTTCTTTTTCTTTTTTCTTATCTTTCTTTTTTTTCTTTTTTTAGAGAAACTTGACTCATTTAAGAATATAGAGTGCTAGGGATTGGAGAGATGGCTCAGTGGTTAAGAGCACTGTCTGCTCTTCCAGAGGTCCCAGGTTCAATTCTCAGTACCCACAACACTCTGTTACTCCTATTCCAGGGGATCTGACACCCTTACACAGACATATATGCAGGTAAAACTCCAAGGCATATAAAATAAAAATAAATGAATAATAATAATAATAAAAAAAAAGAATACAGAAGGCTGGGCGGTGGTAGTGCATGCCTGTAATCCCAGCACTCGGGAGGCAGAGGCAGGTGGATCTCTGTGAGTTCGAGGCCAGCCTGATTTACAGAGCTAGTCCAGGACAGGCTCCAAAAAGCTACAGAGAAACCCTGTCTTGAAAAAACAAACAAACAAACAAAAAAACAAAACAAAACAGAATACAGAGCACTGGAAAGAGGGTTCTGAGGTTACAAGTGCACACTGCTCTTGCAGGGGACCCAGGTCTGGTCACTACATCCAACTACTGCTAACTCCAAGGCATCTGATGCTCTCCAGCCTGTCTGGGTACCTGCATAGCACAGGGTACACATAAACTCACACCGTGATGGCTAGTCTTGGTTGTCAACTTGACTACACCTAGAATTATCAAAACCCAAGCTGCCAAACACCTGTGATGGATTTTTCTCAGCTGGTCATTTGAAGCGGGAAGGTCCGCACCTTCTGCTGTACACGGAAGAAGAGCTTGCTATCTGCCTGCTGGTCCTTCCTCACTGGCAAGTTCATTCCTTCACTGGCCTTAGAGCCTACTCCAGGATTCCAGCGCACACTGGCGACCAACAGAGACATCCTGCCCCATGGACCAAACGGCTATTATATTCTGGGGCTTTCCATCAGCAGAGAGCATTGTTGGAATAGTCACACCATTATCTGTAAGTCACTCTAATAAATCTCATACACACACACACACACACACACACACACACACACATATATATATATATATATTCATTTTATCAGTTCTGTTTCTCTAGAGAACCCTAACACACACACAAACAAAATATACATGGGACAATAATCTGTAAAAAGAGTCCACTCTGAAAAACAAAATGAAACAAAAATAAAAAGCTAAAGGGGAGACAGTGCACCAAGCCTTAACACAAAGCATACAGAGATACTTTTTTTTAATTCACCTTCGAGACAGGGTCTCATGCATCCCGGATGGCCTCAAACTCCTAATCCTCCTGGGTTTGCCTCCCCAGTACTAAGAAGACAATCCCTAGCATCCTCATTCTGTGTTGTCCTGGGGGTCCAATACAGGCTTTGTGCTTGTTAGACAATGGTCAGCAACTGCACACCCAACCCTAACCTCAGAGATTGTTAAGAAAAAGGAAGGAAAGAAGGAGGGAGGGAGGAGAGAGGGAGAGAGGAAGGAAGGGAGGAGAGAGGGAGAGAGGAAGGAAGGGCAGGCAGTGCAATGCCTATAGTCTCAAGCTGGGCAGATAGAGGCAGGTGACCTCTGTGAGCCTGAGGCCAGCCTGGTCAGTATAACATGTTCCAGGTCAGCCGGGGCTGCAGTGAGACTCTGCTGCAAAACAAGAAGAGGAATGAATGAACTAGGCCGGGAGGAATGAATGAACTAGGCCGGGAGGAATGAATGAACTAGGCCGGGAGGAATGAATGAACTAGGCCGGGAGGAATGAATGAACTAGGCCGGGAGGCTGGGGTGTGACAGAGATCAATATTTGCCAAGCCTGGACAAAGGCTGTGGCTGGATCCTCAAAACAAAACCAAATATCCGACAGACACAAGGACAAACAAGCCAACAGAACAGAGAGAAAGCTTGGGAACAGATCCTCATGCAGCTGGACATATGGAAGCGGCAATGCTGGCGCGGTGGGAAAGCCAACTTCCTTAGGAAAAGAGAGCTTCCTGGTCCAGCTTACCGCTCTACAATTCCTGAGTGCTCTGCCATCTCCAGCTTTTTTGTTTGTCTGGTTTGGGTTTTTTTTGAGACAAGGTTTCCCTATGTAGCCCTGGCTGTCCTGGAGCTCACTCTGTAGACCAGGCTGGCCTTGAGCTCAGAGATCCACCTGCCTCTGTTTCGATCAAAGGCCTGTGCCACCACACCCCACTCCCAGGTTTTTTTTTTGTTGTTGTTTTTTGTTTTTTTTTTTTTTTTTTAATTCAACATTTGTGTTTTTATGAAACATGACAGGAACTATTTAGAAACTGTATAGAGAAAACTCGTTTATAACTGGATGTGGTGGCACACACCTATAATCTCAGTTTAGGAGGCTGAGGCAGGAGGATTGCCAAGCGTTTTGAGGTGACCATGAGCTACATATTGAGTACCAAGTCAGCTTAGAAAGATGAAGCTAGATCTGTTCCACACTCAACAAGGCGAACTTTCAGCGGGTTTAAGATGTAATGGAGGAGCCAGATGATTCCCTCAGGGTCTGGGAGCACTGGCTGCTCCCTCAAGGAGCGGAGTTCAGCATCCCGCCCTCACATCAGGATGCTCACAGCCGCCAGGTGATCTGACGCCCTCTTCTGGCCCCCATGGGTACCTGCACTCACATAACTACACATACACAAAGTTAAAGAGAAAACGTTTTCTCTTGAAAGATGTCAGTGGAAAGACGGGGTGTGAGAGGATTCAGAGGGTAGAGATGCTTGCCACTGAGACAGAGGGCTTGATTTCATCCTTGGGACTCGTGGAAGGAGGAGAGAGCAAGCTCTCACAAGTTTGTCCTCTGGCCACAGAAGCACACCATGACGTACGCGTAGTAAAAATTACCATAAGGAAGGCAGAGAGACAGCTCAGTGGTTAAGAGTGTGACTTTCAATACCCACACATCATTTTTAAAAGAAAATCTTTTTTACTTAGGATGGGAAAGGTTTCTGTTTATTTGGTCTGCATAGTTCTCAACACTGGGACTAGAACCCGCCGCCTTGGGACCATTAGCAAGCACTCTGCCACTGCGCTACACACCCACATTTTGTTTGGTTTTGAAAGAGGATCCCACCAATTTCCCCAGGCTGGCCTAAAATTCACTTTGTAGTCCAAGCAGGCTTTGAACCTGTGGTCCTCCTGTCCAGCTAGAGAAAGGCTCCTCTAACAAGAAATAACACATTTAAGAACAAAAATTGATAGATTTGCCAGAATGACAAAATTGAAGGGGATAATGCTGCATCTTGGCATGAATGTATGGGAAGAATAAAAAGAAAAATAAATAGAAATGCCTACATGGAAGTAAACATAGAATAGAAAGTTCTGCGTTCTCCAGCTTGCCAGAAACCTGGGGAAACGAGACTGGAGACCAGCTGGAATCCCAGGAGCCTGTGGAAGCCACCGGAACCTCTTGAAAGAACGGGGAAGCTAAGGTCATTAGAGAACAATGGTTCACTCCTAGAAGGAAGGTCTTAAGGCACTGTGGGAATAGCTGAGGACTGGTCTGAAACCCAGCATGTTGCCACAGGCAACAGAAGTCACAGTTGGAAAATTCATAGGAACAATGGCGCTGGTCTTGAGAACATATCTCTTTGGGGTAAACTGTGAGAAGTAAAGTAATTGTTCCTGACAATAAATAGAAGAATGGGGGGGGG
Source organism: Onychomys torridus (assembly GCF_903995425.1). NCBI lineage: Eukaryota > Metazoa > Chordata > Mammalia > Rodentia > Cricetidae > Onychomys > Onychomys torridus. Next base: position 64,726,923 of record NC_050458.1, on the reverse strand, counting down.
GTTGACTGTAAGAAGAACACATCAGGCCAGGTGTGGAGGTCACACCAGTAACTTCAGCACCCCAGGAGCTCTGGTGGAAAGATACCCAGTTCAAGGCCAGTGGACTACAGAGTGCATTCCAGGTTAGCCTGGCCTGCAGTGTGAGACTGTCTCACGACAAATATATATATATATACCTGAGAAAGGAAGGAAGAAAGGGGGCGGCGGGGGAGGGGGGAGGAGGTTAGTGTGATGGAACACATCTGTAATCCCAGAACTTGGAGGCAGGTAGATCAGGAACTCATGAAAGTCAGGCTGACCTAGAAAGAATAAACAGAGCAATAGAACTCATAGTAGTAACAGAAGATGGCGCCCTTGAGCTGGAAAAAAAAACTAAGAAAACCATGGAACCCCTCCCCACTGTCTTCTAAAGACACAAATGTTAAAAGCTGATTTGGGAAGAGCACACCCATTTGTTATCCAATACCAAATGGTCAGCCCTGAAACATACATATACGAGTAACATTATTGTCACGGTCATGAAGGTGGATACACGTAATTAGTATAACAAAAGTTGTGTTTTATTACGCTGGGGCAGCACACAAGGTTCACCCTCTACATTCCTGACTACAGTCCTAAGCCTCTGTCCCCAAGGCTACTCACCCGTGTGACGTAACAGAAGTCTCTGATTTGAGGGTCAAAGGCATTTTTTACTATGCTCGTTACAATTATACAGGCTGAGCAGGTTGTATTTATGTATTTAGGAATATGTGTTTATATGTGTGTGTGCGTTTGAATGTATGTACACACACATACATGCGTGCCCACACACACGTATAAAACAACTAAATTTGAATTTGAAAAGGGGAGGGTACATGGGAGGGTTTGGAGGGAGAATAGGGAAGAAAGAAATAGTGTAATTAGAATCTCAAAAAATTTATTAAAAAGAAAAAAGCTGGTTTAGAAGAATCTGATAAATTAAATGTTAATGAAAAATTTAGTATCTAAAATTATAATAAGTGCACACGTGTGCATACACACACACACACACACACACACACACAGAACCACAATAAGTTTTGTTTTAGTTTGGGTTTTTCCAAGACAGAATCTCATTATGTAGCCCTGACTGTCCTGGAACACTCTGTAGACCAGGCTGGCCTCGAACTCACAGAGATCCACCTGCCTCTGCCTTCTGAGAACCGGGATTAAGGGTGTGCGCCACCACACCTAGCTGGAACCGTAAGTTTTCAATGGAAGTGTGACAAATATTGTTTCAAAGCAGAAAATGAAATAAAATGACAAGGTATAAAACTGTGGGGCTGCTCTCTGTACCCAGCTGCCCTTCAGGGTTAAAGTGCACATGTCATGCTGCAGATAATGTTAGGCTTTTTCTGGGAATTTCCTTTTAGGCTGGTGGAACCCCCTCAACCAAGATCACCCCTTTTCCTCAAGGTGTGACTGGCAACAGTGACTTCCCATGCAGGGTATGAAGTCCTCATCAGCAGGTAGATGTCCCTGAAGGGCCAGTCTGTTTCAGAGCTCATGTGTGGGCCTAGTTGCTCACTCCTGTGGTCTGAACACTTGGGAACAGGATGATCAGGGCTTCACGGTCACCTCTAGCTACACAGCCTGTTTGGAGCCAGCTTGGGGGTACATGTGATTCTGTCTAAAGACAACCACAGCAACCAAAAGAGATTTTGTTTCAACACTTCCTTATGGCATCAGCTGAGACCATGGAGGCCAGTGATGTGGGGCAACTGCCTCCAACTAGCCCGAGAGCCAACTGTTACTTGGAAATTTTTCATTATCAAAGCCATTATCAAAACTTAAATGATATGAAATTAGACTTTGCTGAGGGCACAGCTTGCACTGTATAGCCCAGGCTGGCCTAGAACTCACTATATAAGCAAGGCTCAAGAGGAACTCAAAAGTCTCTTGTTTCAGCAGCCCACATGGATTTACACTCCACCACACCCAGACAAAAAGTCAAATTCAAATAAATTATATTCAAAACCAGAGTCACAAACACTCATCAGTTACCTGTCCTTATTATTGTACTATATCTGCTGTTATCTGTGTTCTGGAGCAGTCAGCCAGAGACACAAGTATTCACGAACTGAAATCAGTCAAAAGCTACACAGATCAAAGGTTTTGTCCTGGAGAGAGCTGGTGGTTACACATTAACCAGCTGCTGTCTCCCTCCAAGTCCTCTTCCTCTGGTGAGGGCTCTCTCTAGCAAGCACCTGGCACACGTCCTTGTCTCAGGGTCCCTGGGAATGTGACCCAAATCAACAAAAAAAGGGTATCTAGGGAAAATCATGTAGTTGGTGAAAATAAGAAACAGGGGACAGAGACTAAGCCTGTCCCCTCCCTCAGAGAGATCAACCCAGGGCTAAGCATGGTGGACAAGCCTTCTGCTGCTGAGCCATAATCTCCACCCCAAATCAGAAATTCAAAAGCTCAGAAACAATACAGTGGATCAGGAGAGATGGCTCAGTGCCAGCTGCTCCTCCAGAGGACTGAGTTTGGGTCCCAGTACCCACGTGACCACCCAGAACTGCCTGTAATTCCAGTTCCTGGGGTTGCTGACACTGGGGTGCACAGACATACACACCTACACATAATAAGTATAATAAAAATAAATCTTAAAAAAGTGAAGCCTGCTAGGCAGTGGTGGTGCACGTCTTTAATCCCAGCACTCTGGAGGCAGAGGCAGGCAGATCTCTGTGAGTTCAAGGCCAGCCTGGTCTACAGAGCAAGATCCAGGACAGGCTCCAAAACTACGCAGAGAAACCCTGTCTTGAAAAAAAACAAAAACAAAACAACAACAACAACAAAAAAACAAAAACAAAAAGCCAAACCAAACCAAAACCAAAACCAAAAACAAAACAAAGAACAACAACAAAAAACTGAAACCAGACAATATAGATTAAACATACAAATTTGGTGCCTAACAGAAGAAATCCAAAATAATGAAATAAAATTAATATTTACAACCATAACTCAAATTCAGCCATACTTCTGTGGAGGGGAGAAGACTTGAATTTGTCCTGGACGGGACCCAGCAGGCTAGTGAGATGATGAGTGGGGAGAGGCATGTGCTGCCAAGCCTGAGGACCTGAGAGCCGGCCCCAGCACCCACACGGTAGAAGGAGAGAACTGACCCCCACAAGTTGTCCTCTGACCTCACAGTCTTGCAGTGGCACATGGGGGTGTACACACACACACAAGCACACACACACACACACACACACACACACACACACACACACACCATACACAAATGTAATTTTTTTAAAAAAGAAAGAACATGTCAAGCTGAGGCTGCAGCTTGGCAGAGTGCTTGTTCAGGAAGCACAAGGCCCAGCTTTGGTTCCTAGCACCTCCCCAAAAGGGAGGACATACCATGATAAATAAGCCCACACTAGTCAGCTAGTCAATTAGATGTATCCTTAAAAAGAAAACGTTCGGGCTGGAGAGGTGGCTCAGAGGTTAAGAGTACCGACTGTTCTTCCAGAGGTTCTGAGCTCAATTCCCAGCAACCACATGGTGGCTCACAACCACCTGTAATGAGATCTGATGCCCGCTTCTGTGTACATAATAAATAAATAAAACGTTCCCTATGCCTCTGGGCAGAGAGTCACTTTTTTTTTTTTTTTTTTTTTTTTTTTCCGAGACAGGGTTTCTTTGTGTAGCTTTGCGCCTTTCCTGGAACTCACTCTGTAGCCCAGGCTGGCCTCAAACTCACAAAGATCCACCTGCCTCTGCCTCCCGAGTGCTGGGATTACAGGTGTGCACCACCACCACCGCCACCACCACCACCACCACCCCCGGCTGAGAGTCACTTTGTAAGAACAGCAAACCAGTTTGGCATCAGAGCCTCAAAAAGCCAGAAAATAATAGGATGACATGTACAACATGATCAAGAGAGGAGACAAACACCAAAGATCTAAAATGCCAACAGACCATCTCATGAGTAGAAAGACCGTAGAAACAGTCTTCAGTGTGCAAGACTAAAGAGATGTGGAGAGATGGCTCAGTGGCTAAGAGCACTTGCTACTTTTCCAGAGGACCTGAGTTCAGTTCCCAGCACCCATCAGCTGACTTACAACCACGTGTAACCCCAGCTCCAGGGCATTCAATGCCTCTGGTCTCCACAGGCACTTGCACTCACATGCAGACACATACACCTATACATAATTAAAATAATAGACATAGCCAGGTGCTGTTTGTGCATGCACCACCCAGCACTCAGGAGACAGAGGCAGGTGGATCTCCAAGTTTGAAGTCAGCCTGCTCTACAGAGCTAGTTCTAGGACAGCCAAAGTCAGGTTTTTAAAACCCTGTCTCAAAAAAACAAAACAAAAAAATGAAGTTTTTTTTAAAAAGGCACAACAACAACAAAAAAATAGAAATAAAATCTTAATTTTACAAAAGGTTTCAATATGTTATTGGGACAAGCTTAAGATAAGGCAAAGCACTCATAATTAATAAATCTTCATGATGATTTGGGAGCTGACTGGTGGCACAAAAGAAAGCCTATATTTAGCGCCCAATGTGGGGCCTTATTTCCACATAGGGCCTGAGAAAGTGGGGGTGGGAGGGAATGACAAAAAACAAAAGCCTACAGACACGGCTCCTTCCAGAGGCTCTTCCATGCAGTGAGCACTTGAGTAGCCAGTATGTTAAGTAGAAACAACAATTTTTTAAAAAAGATTTATTTACTTTATTATGTATACAGCATGTATGACCAGAAGAGGACACTAGATCTCATTACAGATGGTTGTGAGCCACCATGTGGTTGCTGGGAATTGAACTCAGGACCTTTGGAAGAGCAGTCGGTGCTCTTAACCTCTGAGCCATCTCTCCAGCCCAGAAACAACAATTAAAAAAAAAAGTTAAGTAAAAGTATCTGCCACAGTGTGGGCACCAACTTCCTAGAGCTGGGTGGCTGAATGCAGCTCCCAGTGAAATACAGATTTCAGCCAGGTCAAGGGACAAAAAGCTCAACTCTCAGGGATCCAAGCAAAGCAGAGCCAGACACCTGCACATAGCAGCTTAGCAGTTTAAAGTTTGGCTCACATGGTCAGAAAAGTCTAGAGACATGCAGTAAAGACAGGCCTGGATGAAAAACAAAAAACAAAAACAAAAACAAAAAAAACCCCTCTAAGCAGGTTATAGTGTGTTTAAAAATGTGCACAGGCTTAAGGAATAAAATGGGTATAGACAGTCATAGGAAAAAATAAATAGTTTAAAAATAATAAAGTCTTTAAAGAGAGAGTAAAGTAATATAAAGGAAAAAAAGCCAGGTAAATATGAGAAATACACAGAGAGTCTGGATCCTCTATGATATCGTGTTGACTTTGAATCTTTTGAATGCTGATGAGCAAATGACAGCTGCTGAGAGACATGGATTATAAGAGGGACTGCTGAACTAATCCAGCCTAGATACTTTAGTGGTGCCTTAACCTTAAATTGGAATTCAGAAGATGTATTGTATTAGGGGAGAAGTCATGTTTTTGTTTCCAAAGGGAATGAAGGGCTGTGGATTCCTTCAAGGTTAATAGAGATCAGGTTTGATCAGGGGAGACCTTCTGAAATCTTGGCTACAGACATAAACAAATAAACCAAGAAAAACTACAAGACAGGTGACATATACGTTACTCTCTCTGCATGGAAACAGTTCTGAGACACGACAACAAATGTTACAGCTAGTTCTCCCAGGACTTGACCGCTGTCTCAATTTTCTCAGTGTCTCCTAGAGATGCAGTACAGGAAGCAGTCTAGAGAACACAACGCCCACATTCCCAAGAGGTGGGTGGGTGTTTTTGGTCAATTCAGCAGGTTATGGATGTTTGTCATTATGTAGGGAGATATAGGAATATAGCATAAAAAAACAACCATTAACCTCAAATATTTTACATTGGTATAGATTTTGGTATATTGATACAAATTTAAAGTTATTTTTGTTATTATATATATATATATACACACACAGACACACACACACACACACACGTATGTTTCTACTCTTATTTTGGGGTATTGTGCTTATGCAGCTCATTTTAAAATGTAATATATAATTTTAAAATGTAAGTTAGTAGTTAGTCATCTATAACAATCAAACTTGTATGTAGCTGGAGTTTTCTTCAGTCCTGCCTGGCCCCACAGTCAGGACAAATCTCTCTCACCCACCAGTCCTGCAGCCACTTAGACCCAACCAAGTAAACACATAGAGACTTATATTGCTTACAAACTGTATGGCCACAGCAGGCTTCTTGTTATCTAGTTCTTATATCTTAACCCATATCTATTAGTCTATAAGTTGCCACGTGGCTCATGGCTTGCTGGTACCTTACATCTTGCTTTTCATGGCAGCAGCTGGCAGTGTCTCTCTGCCTCAGCCTTCCACTTCCCAGAATTCTCTTCTCTCCTTGTTCCACCTATACTTTCTGTCTGGGTACTGGCCAATCAGTGTTCTATTTATTAACCAATCAGAGCAACACATTTAACATACAGAACATCCTACAGCACTTGTAGCCATGTTAGGTATGTTTTCAAGGTTAAAAAGATAGTTTAGATAGATAGGTGGTCTTCAAATACTTCAGAGACCTACAGAATATGGCTTTTAAAATGATTTGTTCACACAGGGCTTTTAATGACAGTGAGACATGTCTATTCCTGGCAGCACCAATTTACTTCATAAAGAAATGATGGATATCAAAGAACCTTCATGTGGAGTTTGTTTTTATTGTGGCAAAGCTACCCATTTGGGCAAGAAATTGCCCTTGGTTTGACTGCTGACAGTATGCTGTACAAACTGGACTGTCAAACTTTTTCAAAACAAGGCAAACTTTTTCAAAATTCCTGCTTTATAGAAAAGTCCACCAGATATTCTGCAGGACACAGAGGAAAGTGACTGCTGAGCTTTGCCAAAACAAGCCGGGATAGTCCTTCAAAATTTCTGTTTCATGTTGGGTGGTGGTGGCTCATGCCTTTAATCCCAGCACATGGGAGGTAGAGGGAGATAGATTTCTGTGAGTTCAAGGTCAGCCTGGTCTACAAAGCAGATGCCAGGACAGCCTGGACTGTTACACAGAGAAACTCTTGAAAAACAAAGAAAACAAACTAACAAACAACCCCCCCCAAAAAAAAGAATTCTGCTTCAGAGAAAAGTCTGTGAGATATTCTAGACCTATAGGCTGAAGATGAACGCCCCAGTGTTGCAGAGGAACCTTTGCTGACTGTCCATTGCCAGCTGTTTCTGTCATTTCTGTAGTTTTGGAAGTGGCTTGTACTGCACTTCCTGTTTACTCAGGTAATAGTATATCCTTCTGGGGGTCTTTGATGGTGTTGAAGACTAGATAGTTATAGTTACAGTTTTCCTTAGTTATGATAAAAGGTAAATTAGGTACAAAACTTTGGACTCACCAAGATAGGATAAATAATGAAGTATTTTCACTGCATTTGTCAAATATAAATAGACTGGCTATTGTAAATGTAATTCTTACTTGATAATTATACTTATTGTATACAGTCTTACTATGTTAAAGTTAAGTCCTTTCTTTTTATTTAGACAAAAAGGAGGAAATGTTGAGGAATATTACTTTAACTATGTAATGATGTGTTACATTTATTTGTGTTGGAGAATAATTGTTTAACTGTACAAAGATGTTTATTTGTTTATGCTGCATTTGTTTAATTATGTGAAGACGTGCTGCTGTTCTACCTTGCCTGCCTAAGGCACCTGATTGGTCTAATAAAAAGCTGAATGGCCAATAGCTAGACAGTAGAGGGACAGGCAGGGTTGGTGGGCAGAGAGAATGAGTAGGAGGAGACATCCAGGGTGTAGGGAGAGAAAGAAGGACAAGGAGGGAGAGAATGAAGGAGAAAGAGAGGAGACTCCTGGGGCCAGCCTGGCAGCCTGCAGCCAGCCAGACACAGAGTAGGACATACAGAATGAAAGGTAAAAAGCCCCAGGCAAAACATAGATAGAAACAGTTTAAGTTATAAGAGCTAGTAGGACAAGCATAAGACAAGGCCAAGGACTCAGAATTAATAATAAGTCCTCATGTCATGTTTTGGGAGCTGGTTGGTGGCCCAAAAGAAATCCTGCTATCCTAAACATGGTGAGGACAAAATGTATCTAAGGAGGGGTGAAGACTCTCGGACAAACAGGCTGCTACTAAGCACACAGGAGCAGTGACAGAGCCCCTGTGACACCCAGATATGACACCTTGGCATTAGAGAAATGAGAAGGCCACCACAGTCACCTTCCCCTCATCCCTTCCCTAAAGCAGGTTATAAACACTCACTGCAGTCCAACAGTGGCAGGACAGGTAAAGGTACTTGCTGCCAAGCTGCCAAGCTGCCAAGCCACGTTCAGTCCCCAAGACCCACATGGCAGCCAAGAACTGACCGGTGCTCTCCACGTGAGCACACATCCACATATGAAATAAATACAATGATAAATAAATGAAGGCATGGTGCTGGAGAGATGGCTCAGTGATTAAGAGCACCGACTACTCTTCCAGAGGACCTGGGTTCTATTTCTAGCACCCACATGGCAGCCATCTATTAACTCCAGTCCCAGGAGATCTGATCACTTCTTCTGGCCTTATGGGAACTGCATGCACACAGTACACAGACATCCATGAAGGCAAGACACCCATACATATAATATAATAATAGTATATAATATAGTATAATATCACACAAAAACAAAACAGTAGCTAAATCCTCAGCTGAAAGGCAGTTTTCCATATCCAAAGAACAGAAACACTCTTATCTTTGAAAACATGGAGACATGAAGAATTTGAACAAGCTGATCTGCTAAACGCCCCCAGTAGTCCGGTCAGATGGTCTCTTTGTCCTGTGCCCATGCTTCCCCATGACTGCCCACATGGTATCCACCTAAGCACGGAGGACACAGGTCCCTCCCAGTCTCAGAAGTGCAAACTGCCTCTCTCTGATGGTTTGTCCTTAGTTTGGGGCAATCCAAGTGAATTGTAACGGGTGGAGGGAGACCCCCCACATTTTATATGCTCTGACAATTGGACATAACTCCACAGACACTGACAGGAGAGGTTGAGATTTGGCTGGCCCGTTGTCTCCTAGGTAGAAAGGGAGGATGAGGGATGGAGATGTTTAGAGCCACCAAACAGTAGATAAGCCAAAACAAACTCAAAAAGATGATGATGGTAACAGAAACCGAACAGCAAAGGTCACGCAGAGGAATAGGGGGTGTCAAGGTTCTTTCATTGTTATTTCAAGCAGAGAATTGATGGTCGTGTGAGGGAAAGAGGACAGGGGGTGTTACTTGAACTCTGGTCAGAGGAGATTATTACAGCCAGTGTATGGATTCCCGTAAGTATTGAGAGAAGCGGGGCTGGGAACGCTCGAGGCAGAGCACTCATATGGCATGGGTGGTGCTCTGGGTTTGAGTCTTAGCACCCAGAGAAGGAAAAGAAGAGAAGCACACACGGAACAAAGGAAATGTAGCAGTTTGTGGAAAGACTGTGTTTTGTTTCATGTGTACAGACATAACTGAGACAAAACATAAAGGTTATGTTATGTGAATTTATATTAGCAGGCTAAATAACCTTGGTTAAAGTGGAGAGATGGCTCAGTGGTTAAGAGCACTGGCTGCTCTCGCAGAGGACCAGAGTTCAGTTCCCGGCATCTACGGCAGGCAACTTAAAACCACCTGTAACTCCAGCTCCAGGAGATCTGATGTCTTTGGTCCCCTCAGGCAGCTGCACTAACACACACACACACACACACACACACACACACACACACACACGCACACGCACACGCGCACGGGCACACGCACACGTACACACACACACACACACACACACACACGCACACGTACATGCACACGCGCGTGCGAGCGCGCCCACATGCAGGCCCACACCTATGTATAATTAAAATAATAACAATAGCACATGCCTTTAGTCTCCACACTCAGGAGGCAGAGACGGGTGGAGCTCTGTGAGTTTGAGGCCAGCCTGATCTACAGAGTGAGTTCCAGGACAGCCAGGGCTACATAGTGAGACCTTGTCTCAATAAATAAGTCAAACAACAATTTAAAGAATGGCTCACATAGTAAAACTCCTTGTGGTGTATGAAAGGCTAAAAGAAAGAAACAGCCGAGGTGACCGACACTCTAAAGGCCAAGGCATGAGGAGCACAAGTGGGGGCCAGCCTGGGGTACAGGGTAGGCCTGGGGAGGGGAGGGGAGGGGGCCAGCCTGGGGTACATACACAGTAAGGCCTGGTGGAGAGGCTTTGGAAGAACAAAGATGGACAAATGTGTACTTTGTGAAGAAAGACTCTAATCCTAATGTCAGACAAGGCAGAGCTCAAGAAAAAAGCCTTGGATGAGGCTCCGTCCTGTGGTGCTGATGCTGCACTTAAGATGTGGATCAAATAGCTGCAAATACCCAAGTCACCAATAACACTGCAGCAGCCTGGAGACAGAAGCCACGGGAAAGTGGAAAAGCAGACACAATCATGGCCTTAACGCACATCTCTCCATCTAAGTTCAAAGGAATTGTAATAACAACAAAAATCTTAAAAGCCAGAAAAAATTCCTAACGACAAAATGTCACACGATGATGAATCATCTAACTTGCTGCTTAAAGACTCACATCGGAAGGTTAGAGGCTTAAAGCAGCCAAAATGTCACCTCCCAGCCTCGGTGGCCAGGAGTCAGGAAATCAATAGCAGCATCCCGCTGCTTCTGGCTCAGACTCTCTTATGAAGGTTCATTTAAGATGTGGCCAGAGATGGGCATGGGAGCACACACCAGAGTTCAGGAAGCAGAGGCAGGTAGATAGATCTCTGTGAGTTCGAGGCCAAACTGGTCTATATAAGGAGTTTCAGGCCAGCCAGGAGGACACAGTGAAACTGTGTCTAAAGAAGACGAAAGAGGAGGAGGAGGAGGAGGAGGAGGAGGAGGAGGAGGAGGAGGAGGAGGAGGAGGAGGAGGAGGAAGAAGAGGAAGAAGAAGAAGAAGAAGAAGAAGAAGAAGAAGAAGAAGAAGAAGAAGAAGAAGAAGAAGAAGAAGAAGGAAGAGGAGGAGGGTGAGGAGGAAGAAGAAATGGGTGCGCGCGCGCGCGCGCGCACACACACACACACACACACACACACACACACACACACACAGACAATGTTTATATACCAAGCTGGCCTCAAAAGCATGACTCTCCTACCTCTGCTTCTCAAATGTTAGGCATTTGGGAATGCACTGCCATGCCTAACTCACAAATGATGTCTATTGGGGTTTTGTTTTGAGAGAGGGTCTCATGTACCCCAACCAGCCTTGAACTCAATAGGTATCTGAGGATGACCTTGAACTCCTGATCCTCCCCTCCTGCCTCCACCTTCTTAAAGTTGGGATTACAGGTGTGGTGGTTTGAAAGAAAATGGCCCCCAAAGGGAGTGGCACTCTTAGGAGATGTGGCCTTGTTGGAGGAAGTGTGTCACTGTGGGGATGGGCTTTGAAGTCTCTTTTCTCAAGCTTCCCTCAGAGTGACTGTCAGTCGACTTCCTGTTGCCTGTAAAATGTAGCACTACAGCACCGTGTCTGCCTGCATGCTGCCATGCTCCCTGCCGTGATCATAAAGGACTGAACCTCTGAAACTGTAAGTGAGCCACCCCAAATAATGTTTTCTTTAGAAGAGTTGCCATGGTTATGGTGTCTCTTTGCAGCAATGGAAACCCTAACTAAGACAATAGGCATGGGCTACTATGTCTGACACAAACTATGTTTTATCAGAGATGTGCGCCACAAGTAAAAATTAGGATTTTCTACTGAAATAAAGTTGATCTTTGGATAAATAGTGTGCAATCAATGACCAAAACCAAGACCCCCTTCCATCTTGAACCTCAGGCAGCTCAGGTGCATCAGACTCATTGTGTGTATGTGGATGACCTTCAACCCTTGACCTTCCTGCCTCAGACTGTCAAGCACCGAATTACAGGTATGTACGGACATACCTGGCTTGTGTGGTGCAGGGATCACACCTGGGTGTCTGGTCACTTTTGCTGTTGGTGCAATAAATTACCCAACAAAGGGACTTGAAGGGGGAGGCTTTGTTTGGCCTGCCGTGGCACAGGAGCTGGTCACAGGGTGTGTGTAGTCAGGAAGCAGGAGCTGGTCACAGGGTGTGTGTAGTCAGGAAGCAGGAGCTGGTCACAGGGTGTGTGTAGTCAGGAAGCAGGAGCTGGTCACATGGTGTGTGTAGTCAGGAAGCAGACAGCAGAAGCTGCTGCTCAGCTGGCTTTCTCCTTTGCTTGCAGTCTGAGATCCTCACCCAGGAAATGGGATTGCCCAATTTAGGGTGCGTCTTCCTACGTCAGTTAACTTAAAAGACAATCCCTCACAGTAACTGGGCAGGGTGTGGCACATGCCAGTATTGTTGTTGCTGTTATTTTTGTTTGTTTGTTTGTTTGTTTTTCGAGGCAGGGTTTCTCTGTGTAACTTTGCACCTTTCCTGGAACTCGCTTTGTAGACCAGGCTGGCTTTGAACTCACAGAGATCCACCTGCCTCTGCCTCCTGAGTCCTGGGATTAAAGGTGTGCACCACCACTACCCAGCCATTATTATTATTATTATTATTATTATTATTATTATTATTATTGTGTTTTTTTGTTTATTTTTTTGTTTTTTTGAGACAGGGTTTCTCTGTAGTTTTGGAGCCTGTCCTGGACTAGCTCTGTACTCTGTAGCCCATGCTGGCCTCGATCTCACAGAGATCCACCTGCCTCTGCTTCCTGAGTGCTGGGATAACAGGCATGCGCCACCACCGCCCAGCTTATTATTAGCTTTTTGAGACAGGGTTTCACTGTGTATCCCCGGCTGTCCTGGAACTTTCTCTGTAGACCAGGCTGGAGACTTGTGGTGCATGCCTTTAATCCAAGCTCTCTGGAGGCAGAGGCAGGTGGATCTCTGTGAGTTTGATTGAGGTCAGCCTGTTCTACAGAGCTAGTTCCAGGACAGCCAGTGCTACATACACCCTGTCCTGAAAAACAAAAAAACAAAACAAAATATGGTGAGAGATCTGGCTGTGGTAGCTCATGCATGCTGTGACCCTAGCATTTGGAAGGTGGAGACAGGAAGATCAGGAGTTCAAGGCCATCCACAGCCAGGAAGGAGGACGGCAAGTGTGGGTGAGTGAAGCCTGGGCTATAAAAGATCCTTTGTTGTTGTTGTTGTCCTTAAATCTGTATTACATGTACTTACTATTTGTACATACGTGTATGGGTGGTGGGGAGCACGTGCCACAGAACACATAGGAAGGTCAGAGGTCACATGCTTCAGGAGTTGGCTCTTCGACATGTGGGTCCTCCTAGGAATCAAACTCAGGTTGTTGCCATTTGACAACATGCATCTTTCTTTATCCTCTGAGCATGCTGCTGACCCTAGGAGATCCTGCTTCAACAGGCTGAGGAGATGGCCCAGTCAGTAGAGCGTTTGCCTTGCAAGCCCAGATCCCATATGTTACCAAGCTGGGGTGCTGGCACTGGAGGTGCTAGTACTGGAGGTGCTGGTACTGGAGGTGCTGGCACAGGTTTGTAATCCCAGTGCTGCTCACCTCAGGCCAGCCTTTGTGGTGAGTTCCAGGTTAGTGAGAGGCCTGTCTCAAAGAGGCCTCCACACATGTGAATACATGTGCGCGCGCGCACACACACACACACACACACTCACACCCAGAGGGAGACTCTGTTTTAAAAATGAAACATAAACCATGTGGTTAGCTTTTACTTCAAGCGCCCACTCATAATCACAGGAGTGCCGTGCCCAAAGCCCTGGCTTTCGACTCTGCCTTATCAAATGTGCTGGAGTTCACGGCTCTACTACTGAGTCACTACACAAAATCCCGAGAGAAAAACAGCCAAGCAGCCTAAGACACATCCTGTAAAAATGCTGCAGTGATTCCTGTTGGGTGAGGACTCCTTGGATGACTATTCTAGAACCGATTTCTGGAGCTCAATCATGACGAGCGTCTATTGCATTTGGATGGCCGGAATAGACAGTCTGCCTTCCAGAAGAGCCCTGTCCCCTCAAGGATTTGTTCTGGACATGGGGGGCTTTATGTGTGTTGACTCCAGCCTCCTGCTTCGATATGACTCAGTGTTCCAACAGTCCTTGTGTTCAGCTCATTCTGAGGTGCTCTTCCAATGTTCATAATGTTTCTGACAAATACAAAACTAAAACTCAATTTTACTCTACTTTTTCAGTTTATTTACAAAGATAAAATACTCTGGGTACAACTCCAAACATGTATGATATAAAAGAGTAATAAATGTGAAGTGTAAGATACAAAGTATGTTATTTATTTATTTATTTATTTACTTACTTACTTACTTACTTACTTACTACTTACTTATTTAGTTACTTACGTATTTATTTATTTATTCATTCATTCATTTATTTATTTTTGAGATGATCTCATGGCTGTCCTGGAACTTGCTATGCAGACCAGGCAGGCCTTGAACTCAGAGACCCTCCTGCCTCTGCATCTCGAGTGCTGGGATTAAAGGTATGCACCACTACCATCTGGCTTTAGAACTATGAGTTTTAATAAAATCATCAAACTACTTCGTTGTTTTTTGTTTGTTTGTTCTCGGAGATCTTGAGACTGAACCCAGGATCGTATATTGTTGTGGGGTGTTCACCAGAGAAGCCTGCTCAGACACAGGTTTAAGCCAATAAAAGTCTTCATTAGGCAGGGTGGTGGTGGCGCACACCTTTAGTCCCAGCACTTGGGAGGCAGAGCCAGGCGATCTCTGTGAGTTCGAGGCCAGCCTGGTCTCCAAAAGGAGTTCCAGGAAAGGTGCAAAGCTACACAGAGAAACCCTGTCTTGGAAAAAATAAGAAAAAAAAAAAGTCTTCATTAGCTAGCTGATGTTCAGGATCCCAGTGTAGCCCTGAGCCTTTCTCAGGATGAGTTTTTAAGCACAAAACCATGTCCTGGGTTGACATATCTCAGTTAACAAGAACAGTTAGCCAGAAGCAGAACCACAGAAGCCAAAAGCAAGGTTAGTACATTTAGGGACTTTCCCAGAACCACAGACTTTGACAGATTAGGCTTTTGTTTTAGTTTTGGCATGTGGTGCTGTTATGTGATGAGTTTTACAGCCCAAATGGTACTTCCATCCTGGAGTCAGTTGTGCTAAGGTCTGGGGGCCTGTTCCAAATGGATGCTCTGCCATTAAGCTGTATCCTCAGAACTGTTTTTTTGTTTGTTTATTTGTTTGTTTGTATGTTTGAGACAGGATCTCATGTAGCCCAGGCTGCCCTTGAACTGCGTTCTTCCTGTCTTGGGTTCTTGAGTGCGGGGTTACAGGTGTGACCCACGCTGTGATAAAATACCCAGCAAAAGGACTTTAGAATTTATATTGGTCCATAGTTCCAAAGATTTCAGTCCTTCATGAGGAGGAGAGGAGGCGGGGTGGCCAGGAAACAGAAAAAGACACCGGTTTCTTTCCCGATTTTATTCCACCCAGGCTCCCAACCTCTGGGATAGCGTCGCCCACATTCTGAGCAGGAGAACCGCGCCCCCCTAACTTAGTCTATTTTGGTAACTCCCTCAATTGGCGTGCCCAGAGGCACCTGGCTTTACCAGTCCAGGTGTTTCTCAATCCGGACAACCAAGATTAAGCACCAGGGAGCATACTGTTAGTTGTCTCGACTGTTTTTGTTTCAGTGTTCCGGGTTACGAAATGGCAGCAGCCGGGCCAGTTACAACGAGCGGTTAAAGATTTAACGCTGGGTTTGCTCATTCTAGTTACGGTGTTGATAATCTCTGACCTGTGAACCAAATCTCTCCCATGGCCTGTGCTGTGCAGTTCATGAGCTAAACTGTCTCTTGTGTTTCCAAATGATGGTGGAGAGGAGGAGAGCTCTCAGTC
Organism: Onychomys torridus; assembly: GCF_903995425.1. Lineage (NCBI taxonomy): Eukaryota > Metazoa > Chordata > Mammalia > Rodentia > Cricetidae > Onychomys > Onychomys torridus. Next base: position 64,711,018 of record NC_050458.1, on the reverse strand, counting down.
CAAGAGAAAAGGCTAGGATTGGCGGTATATGTCGATAACTCCAGTCAGTACTCATGGGGATAATCATCCAGCCGGATCAATACACAGCAAAGATAGGATGCACACTGGTGATGTCACGGTGAATAATTAGCTCCAAATCTTTCTTATTCTTTTTCTTTGGGAGGGGGGCAGTGGTAACAGCCTTGGCTGTCCTAGAACCCACTCTATAGATCAGGCTGGCCTCGAACCCACAAAGATCCATCTGCCTCTGCCTCTTGAGTGCTGGGATTAAAGGCACCTCACTGGAATTTATTTTATACTAGATAAAGATGGCGCTGTTTTCCAAATAAGTAATCAATTTCCCCAGCACTTGTATTGAACAACTCACAAAGTTATGATCCAAACTATTATCTTTACTTTGTTTTGTTTTGTTTTTTTTTTTCCGACACAGGGTTTCTCTCTGTAGCTTTGGAGCCTGTCCTGGACTAGCTCTGTAGACCAGGCTGGCCTCGAACTCACAGAGATCTGCCTGCCTCTGCCTCCCGAGTGCTGGGATTACAGGCGTGTGCCACCACTGCCTGGCTATTATCTTTACTTTTTAATATTCACTTATTACTTAATGGTTTTTTACAAAGGATATCATGTAGTTCAGGCTTTGAACTCTTGATCCTCCTGCCTCCACCCCTGAAGTGCTAGGATTAGAGAGAATATGCTACCTGCCCCTCCACCCCTACCCCGCCCCCCCAGCTTTGGGGTTTGCTGTTGATTTTTAGACAAGGTCTTGCAGATTCATAGTACTAGATGTCCTTGCATTCCCGGGTCTCTGACCTCCACTTCTCAGTGCTGGGATTACAGACATTTGACATCACACCCAGAATGAAATGTCATCTTCAATCCTGCACCAAGTTAACCCTTACATGTGGGTGTCTGTTTCTGATCCCCAGAAACAAAAGAAACAACAACAACATAACAAACCCTTTTCTATGTACGCAGCATATTACCACATGCACTTCCGGGAGTGTCCATCTATAAATCACGTTGTCATCTATAAACCTGTGCCACATCATAGCTATCTTGGGATGCATGTGGCCCATGGGCTATAGACTAGACATGCCTGATGGAGATCGTCAGTGACTTCAATCAAATTCTAAAAACTCAGAATTTTTCCTTATAAATATGTACTTTTTGTTTGTGGGTTTTCTGTTTGCTGGAGTTACAGGCCTGCACCGCCATGCCTGATACACACGTGCATGATACTCTAACGGAGTGTAGAAAAGCTTGTACTGCTGGTTGTACAGGCAACTTACAAATGATCAAAAGCAGAAAGCCAGGGTGGTGGGTGGTAGTGCACACCGCTGGACCCAGCACTACTCGGGAGGAGGCAGAGAAGTAGCTGGATCATTGTGAGTCTGAGGCTAGCCTGGTCTACATAGCAAGTTCCAGGCCTGCAAGGGCCGCAGAGTGAGACCCAATTTCACTATCTCAATAAATAAATTAGATAGATAGATAGATAGATAGATAGATAGATAGATAGATAGATAGGTATTTTTTGAGCCAGGTATGGTTGTACATGCCTGCAGTCCCAGAATTCCTATAATCTTGGTATTTGAGAAGCTCGGGCAGGCGAATGTCAATTCTAGTCTAGACTCCACAGGAAAGCTAGGAGGTGGGGTAGAGAATGAGCTCAAACCCTGGCCTGGCCTGCAATCCCAGCAAGTGAGACGTGGAAGCCACAGGATCACGGCATGTTCAAGGTCTGCATGTCTGGAAAGCAAAATGGGAATAAAACAAACCAACCCCGAATCAGAAAGTGAGTTCTAATGTAGCCTCCTTCCTTGAAAACTAGACATAAGGCTGACTCTGTAGCTTTTCCTGTGAAAGGGTCAACAGCGCAGTATGCACAGTGCGCCGACCATATAGACAGAGTCTAATCTTCGTTTTGTTCATCTGTAGAAGGGGAATGGGGATGCAGGTTTTAAGAAAGATGACTTTATGCTTTGATCTGTATTTTGAAAGTAGACATTGACCGTTCTTCTACATGATCCCAAAAGGATATTCAGAAGCTGACCACAAATGTTATGTTTGCTAACAGGGCTGTGAAGATCTCCCAATAAGATGCTGGGCATGTTGGTATTTCCTTCTGCCTTTTAGAACTAATAGAAGTTACCTGTGAAAAGGCGGGCATGCTGGAGATGCGGAAGAGGAACCAGAAGCAACTTAAACTACGCAGCATAGCAGCATCGCTGTCCTCTCACTGGGAAAAGACTGGAGTGGGTGAGAGAGCCAGAGTCTGGTAATTTAAGGTGACAGTCACCAATAGTAAGTGTCTTTGAATTTAAAAGCCGCAGTAAGAAAGGACATAATTAAATTACATGAGGACAAAGAGGGATAGAGAAAGACGAAAAGGTGTTCTCAGGTCAGCCTTCCACCACAGCCCGGCACTGTTCTCTGAGCGCTCCCTAGAGAGGCTTCCCCCACCGAGTGACATTTGAGGTATTAAACATGGGAGATGAGATTGGACACCTCGAGCATATGATCCTTAAGGGCCTGACAGTGCACCCTTCCTGCTGAACTAGTTTCTTAGCCCAGAGGCTGATCCTTGAGCTCGGGTGTTCTCCTGTTCCCCAATGCTCCGCAGACTCCTATGTTCTCTGACTGAAAAGAACGAGGAAGAATGAACAGATCAGATTTTGCTGTGGGGCATGCAGTTTACCTTCTGAAAACTCAGCGTGGGAGAAGAAGAAGAAATCTGAATTCCCGACAATAGGGCCCAGCTGTCCTTTGAGTTAATCTGCAGCATGGATCTGAAACATTGCTACTCAGAGAAGAGGCTGGCTTGACAAAGCCAAGAAACCTGCCTATTTATTTACTCATGGTTAACAAGTCCAAAAAGGGCCAGGCATGGTGGTGCACACCTTTAATCACAGCACTCGGGAGGCAGAGGCAGGTGGACTGCTAAAAATTCTTGGTCAGCCTGATCTACATTGTGAGTTCCAGGCCAGCTAGGGCTACATAGTGAGACTCTGCCTCAAAAATAAGTAGATAGGTAGATGATAGATAGATAGATAGATAGATAGATAGATAGATAGATAGATAGATAGACAGATCAGACAGACAAAAAAGACTCATTGCTGTTGGGAAGGAGTCCAGATGGAGGAGGGAGTTGAGGTGGGAATAGAAGGTGTCTGAATATGATAGAAATACATTATGTACATTCATGGAAAGTCAAATAATTTAAAATTTAAAGCATTTTAAAAAGAAATAGAGGTGGAATGCAAAAAAACTCTGACTTCAGAGCTTGTACCCATCCTGCCAGTGTGAGAGTGTCTGGATGTCTTCCCCCTTCTCAGTAACATATCACCTCCCTGACGAATACCATTCCCACCACACAATGACGTTAGCCTCCAACAATTTACTATTCAGCATATTCAGAATCCAACAAAATCCCAAAGGCTTGTCATCTGCTGAAGTATGTGTGTGTGTGTGTGTGTGTGTGTGTGTGTGTGTGTGTGTGTGTGTTTAAAATCCTAAATAGAAAGCTGGGTGTGGAGGCAAGAGGGTCATTTTAGTTAATTAATTTAAATAAAAAAAATAAATCCTAGCAGTGAAAGGAAGTGTGTTGATCTTGCCAGCAATGAGTTTTTCAAATGGACAATCACTTCCACCTTCATTTATTGGAACTGCTTGGAGGCAGGGGGCAGGAAATCCCCTTCCTTGACTTGTGGTATTTATGTGGCTGTTGTTTGCAAAGAACACAATCTATTCTCAAGCTTTGACATTTCCAAGTGGTTTTGCTTTTTAATGGAACATAGTTTAGTTATTCTTAAAGATTTCCACACGAGAGGTAATTTTATTTCTATATTCTGAGAAAATAAAACTACACGAGCAAAGAATGTCCAAGTCGTTTTGTTATTGTTTTGAAACTACTCTTATGTAGCCCAGGCTGGCCTCAAACTCACTATGCAGATGAGGATGACCTGGTCTATATAGTTAGCTCCAGGACAGCCAGGGTTACATACAGAGGCCATGCCTAGAAACAACTTACAAACAATAACAAAGTTGGCTATTTACTTCTCATTCATTAAAAAAAAATGTATTCATTATCAGGATAACTTTTAATCCTAGAAATGACCTTTAATACACTCATATCACGGTGGTTAGGGTAACTGGGAAGAATGCAAATTATTCACATATGAAAAATTCAGTTCTTTTTCATAATAACCAAAAATCAGCTGGGCAGGGGTGGGACATGCCTTTAATCCCAGCACTTGGGAGGTAGAGGCAGGCAGATTTTGTGAGTTCAAGGCCAACCTGGTCTATAAAGTGAGTTCCAGGGCAGCTAGAGTTGATACACAGAGAAACCCTGTCTCCAAAAACAAAAAACAAAAAATCACTTCAGATTTTTTTAATCTATTTTTTAAAATTTTTATTTGCATTGGTGTTTTGCCTGCATGTATATCTGTGTGAGGATGTCAGATCTTGAAGTTACAGACAGTTGTGAGCTGACATGTGAGTGCTGGGACTTGAACCTGGGTCTTCTGGAAGAGCAGCCAGTGCTCCTAACCACTGAACCATCTCTCCAGTCCCTTGTTTTTGTCTTTTCACAAAGTAAAACAAATTAATCTTCTCACTAAACAGATTGTCATAAGGCTGCCTGCTGTGTGCCTGACCACCTGACTTGATCTCTGGAGCCCATGTAAAATCAGTGTGGTGGGGTACAGCTGTAACCCCAGCATTTCTGTGGTGAGATGGGAGGCTGAGACGGAATGAGTTGGAAACTCTGGGGCCAGCTGGCCTCAAGTATAATGTAACAATAAGACAGACTCTGTCTTTAGGAGGTAGAAGGTGAGAACTCATTGCCAAAAGTTGTCCTCAGATCTCCACACACATGGTGTGGCACACACGCACACAGACACATACTAAATAAAATAAAAATTCTTTAAAAAGGTTCAGATAGACATATAAATAGACTAGAATGCCCAAAAATAGACCCACACAAATGCTCACTTAATTTGCAACAAAGACGCCAATATAACCCACTGGGGACAATAACAGCCTTCTCAGCAAATGATGCTGGAACAGTTGGCAATCTTCATGGAAACATTTTAACTCTTACCCTCACCTTGTGTCAAAAATTAACTCCATGTGGAAACAGACCTATAAGTCAGACTATAAAACAGGACAAAAGTCTTTGTGAGAAAGGTTTCTTAGATAGGATTTAAAAAATACTCGTAAGATATTAAAGGAAAAACCAGATAAACTAATTTTATAAACTGGAAAAATTTACATACAAATGTAAATGTAAATTTTAGAGCAACTGGTTCTTCAGTCTCCTGACCACAGGAAGCCACTGCCTCTGGTTTTTAAAAAAGCCAGGTGTGGTGGCCCACGCCTCTAATCTGAGCACTCAGGAGGCAGAGGCAAGCAGATCTCTGTGAGTTCGAGGCCAGCCTGGGCTACACAGGGAAACCCCGTCTCAAAAAACAAACACTTGAAAAACTAAAAACAAAACAAAACAAACACAAGAAATTTCAAGTTTTAGGAGTTCCTTACATATAGATTAGGAAAGGCTCTTTTCTTTCTTTTTTCTTTTTTTGAGACAGGGTTCCTCTGAGTGCTGGGATCAAGGTGCCACAGAAGGTCTGTTTTCAAGTACTGTTTGGCTGATGACTCAGTTCCTTTAACTACAGGAGGTGAGGAGGAGAGAGGACAACTAAATGGATCTTTGTCTGGGGCTTACAATCTTCCAAGGGAAACAGTAGGAACTCCAGATGTTTATGTAACAAAGGGATGTTTGATACACTCTCAACTGAAATGCAAAGGCTGGTCCGAAAGCCGACTACAATCAGATGACTGATTTCTTAGATGCAACCGCTACTAGCCTCTGCATTGCTGTGACTTAAGGAGGTTGACTCGGGCCGGGCGGTGGTGGCACACGCCTTTAATCCCAGCACTCGGGAGGCAGAGGCAGGAGGATCTCTGTGAGTTAGAGGCCAGCCTGGTCTACAAAGAGAGTTCCAGGAAAGGCACCAAAGCTACACAGAGAAACCCTGTCTTGAAAAACCAAAAAAAAAAAAAAAAAGGTTGACTCAGGCTCATTTGCAGAGGGTTCAGTCAATCATGGTGGGGAGAGAGTGGCGGAGCAAACAACCGGAAGTTAGTTCTCTCGGCCTTCTCTCCCGGCTTATATTCTGTCCAGGGCACTGGCTTATGGGATGGCTCCCCCTCATTCAGGATATGTGTTCCTCCTCAATTATTCCTGTTTGAAAATGTTCTCAGTGGCACACGGATGTCCTCATTCATCTATTTTTTTAATTAAAAAGCTTTTAAAAAAATTATTATATATGAGTGTCTATATGGGGGTATGTGCACATGAGTTGCTCACAGAGGCCAGAAGAGGGCATCAGATTCCCTGGAGCTGGAGTTACAGAAGGTAGAAGCTCTTGATGTAGGGGCTGGGAACACACCTTGAGTTCTTGTCCTCATCTCTTAAGTGAGTCTAAATCAAGTTTACAATAAAGGCTAACCACTATATGGTTTTTTTCAAAATTAAAGGAGGCCATTTTGTTTGACTCAACTCTTGTACTATCCCGCAACTGACCTGAGCAAACCAACATGGAGTCACTCATGCTAAATGTCACATATTCAAACTGACCAGTCTTTTCCCTAAACATGGAGAGTTAAGCTGTAGTCAGCTTAAAGAAATCACCTTTGATCCGATGTGGTGGCTCACGACTTTAATCTCAGTACTTGGGAGGCAGAAGCTGTTGGAACTCTGTGAGTTCCAGGCCAGCCTGGGCTGCCACATAGTGAGACCCCGTCTTAAAACTGACCAACCAAACAAGTTCCCTTTGTTTTAAGTCTTACAACGTAAGAGGTAACCCAGCTATGTGTGCATATGTGATTGTGTGTGTGTGGTTGTGTATGCGTGTAGGGTTGTGTGGGTGTCTGCCTGCGTGTGGTGTGGTGTGGTGTGTATGATTGTATGTGTGTGTGGGGCTGTGTATGTATGTAGGGTTATGTGTGTGCATGCATGTGTGCAGCGTTGTGTGTGTGGTATGTGTATGTAGGTGTGTATATGGTTGTATGTGTATGTATGTGGTTGTGTATGTATGTAGGGTTATGTGTGTGTGCAGCATTGTGTGTGTGGTGTGTGTATGCGGTTTGTGTATGTATGTATATAGGGTTACGTATGTGTGTGCATCTGTGTAGCATTGTGCGTGTGTGTATGTAGGTGTGTACATGTGTGTGTATGATTGTATGTGTGGTGTGGTGTATGTAGTTGTATGTTTCGTCTGCATGCATGTCTGTGCACCATATGTGTGCCTGCTGCCCACAGAGGCTGTAACAGGGTATCAGATCCTCTAAAACTGGAGTTACAAACTGTTTGTTAGACACCATGTGGGTGCTGGGAATGAACCCTGATCTTCTGCAGGAACCCTTAACTGCTAACATCTCTTCAGCCCAGTGACTAGCATCCCCCCCAACTGTTTTCTCACCTTGTCTTTGTATTACAATTTCATTGTTCTGCTGGTGTGTGTGTGTGTGTGTGTGTGTGTGTGTGTGTGTGTGTGTGGTGGGTACTTTTCCTGTTGATACAATGAAGATTGCTCTGATTAATGAATTACAAATGAAAGCCAATAAAACTTGTTATAATTTTGACATCTCTGCTGACACTTTCTCATCTTACAGTGCTGTTTATCAAACCCAAAGCCAGCAAGGTGTGGTGGTGCACACCTTTATTCTCAGCACTTGAGAGGCAGCAGCAGGCAAATATCTGAGTTCAAGCCAGCCTACAGAGAGAGTCCCGGGACATGAAGGGTTACACAGAGAAACCTTGTCTCAAAAGGCCAAAATAGAAGAGGAAGAGGAGGAAGGAATGGTGTAGTCTAACACAATTTACTTAAGGACCAATGGCTACTTTCCTCCTCAAAACTGGAAAGAACAAGAACAAAATAACAAGTGTAATCCAATAAGCATTTGCTGGCAAAGAAAACCATTGCAGCAATGATCTACAGTGCCCTCTTGAGTGACAGCTTATACCAGGACCTGCCCCAGCAAGTGGCTGATCTCCTGGCCTGGAACTAGGCAAAGTGGTCACTGAGAAGTTCACCAGGAAACCATTTACATGATGGGGGAAAGCAAGAAGGGGGAAATGTGTGTATTAGCAGATAGCTTGAGGAAACATGACAGATCAACACATGCAAGATTGCCCCATGCAGAGTCACTGCAGTCACCCAGTGCCCTGTTTGTCCTGCAAGTGGAACAGGAGAATTGTACTATTATTTCTGCAAATTTGGTACTCAACACAGTATTGGCCATGGGATCAATCACACTGTCACCATTGGCGTCCAGTCTCCGTGTGTGCTGAGATTTATTGTCTATGGTTCCTCATGTCACAGTGACTGTCAGCCACGAAATTATCTTTGTTGCTGCTTCATAACTGTAATTTTGTTTCTGTTATCAATTGTGATGTAGATATCTGTGTTTTTCAATGGTCTTAGGTACCCCTATGAAAGGGTCATTTGACCCTAAGTGGGTGGCGACCCACAGGCAGAGAACTGCTATGGTAGAAGATGACCTTGGACTTCTGATTTTTCTTCAGTTCCCTCAGTGCTCAGATTACAGCTTCCATTATCCTGTCCAGCTTGTTTGTTTGTTTGAAACAGGGGTCTTCCTATTTAGTAGGCTGGCCTGGAGTTCATATGTAGACCAGGTTAGCCTCAAAGTCATAGAGATCCATATTGTGGAATATTATTTTAAGATGTGTTATATTTGCTTATGTTGTGGAACATTTGTTTAATGATGCAAAGATGTGTTGCATTTGTTTAACTCTGTGAAGCTGTGTTACTGTGCCTGCCTAAAACACCTGATTGGTCTAATAAAGAGCTGAACCACCAATACCTTGGCAGGAGAGGATAGGTGGGGCTGGCAGGCAGAGAGGATAAACGGAGGGAGAAATCTGGGAAAAGGAAGAAAGGCAGACTCCAGGGGCCTGTTCCGTAGCTACTCCAGTATTACCAGTTATTATACATACACCATAAAAGCAGATATAATTAAGTTCACTTTTCAAATACTTACCATAAATTTCAAATATTTGGTTTGGTTGGTTGTTTTATTGAAACAGGGTCTCATGTAGCCCAGGCAGGCCTTAAATTCATTAAGTAGCCAAACGGCCTATGATCCTCATACCTCTGTCTCCTGGGTGTTGGGATTACTGGCTTGTGCCACCGTGCCTGGCTCAGATACTCACTACTGAAGCCACATGTTTTTAACTTTCACGGATTATTTTCCATCCTCCTTTCCATTTGGCTTAAGCGTCTGCAGAACTGTTTATGGCCATGTTGTTCCAACCCAGGGTAGCGGCGTGAGCACAGGAGCTGCAGATCAGTCCTTGGTGGCTGCTCAGGCCCTCCTGTCTTCACTCAGGAACTTCTAGATAAGCACAGAGGGCATCTACATCCCTTCAGACTTGTCTGCCACCTCCGGCTGAGCATCAGTGAACTCAGGAGCTAGTGTGCTCTATTTGCCCTGAAATTCCTCCTTGGCCAGCCTCTTCAGTGGTGGATTAGTCTTCCTTCTCAGCCTCTTCAGGATCTCTGTGGAGATCAGGCATAACTTCCCATGGGTACTCATAAGAGATGGTGCCACGTATCTGATAAGTGCAGGACTTCTGGGGCCAGCGTCTATCACACCAGACCCATGGAGCTGCTGTCGTTGCATGGGATGGCAATGTCCACATAGCCTGGAGAAGCATCTGTCACACAGAGGGATGGTAGGAAGGTTGACACTTGCGTGAGGAGATGGTGGTCAGCCCTGGAATAGTCACCAACAGAAGTTGTCGCTCCAGGAAGGCTGTTTGGATTAGGTTAGAAAAAAGTCCCAGGAGTGGACCAGCAGCTGCTGGAGTGGAACCAGTAGTAGCTGGTGTTCCTAGAGGAGATGGTGCTGGCATCAGCCGAGTGTCCCATGGCAGCAATGACAGCAATGGTGTTGGCCACCTGTGACAACTTCTCCCAGGTTCTCTTCATATTGTTGACGTAGATGACATCCCTTTCCTCTTATACCTGTATCATTCTTTCTGGAAGTCAAGGTCGGTGCCACCTAAGTGGGCTCTGGCTAAGAGGGAGCCAGGGTATCCTCCATCTGCAGAACATCAAGGGCTCCAGACACTGGGTCAAAGTATCCCTTTGATTTAATCAAGAACAACCCTGTATCACCCTCCCTGGGCAGCCGGGAAGGGCTAAAGCCACATTGGAAAAGCAGAGGAGATGTTCTTCTGTCCTTGTGGCACTTGGGATGTATGTGAGCAGCTGCCTGTCTAAACACACATTTCCCTCTTTTAATTCTGTTCTTCCTTTTGCTAGCAGATAAAGGCCTATGGCAATATCAGTATTTTTGTTTAGCTTACACATGAGCCGAAAGTTGTGAGTTGGCTTTTGTAATAACTATTGAATCCTAATTATCGTTCCAAACATCCTATTCTCGGGCTGTAGTTCAGTGGTAGAGAGTGCTTGCCTGGCATATAGGAGGTCCTGAGCTCTTGAGTACATAATTGACAACAAAAACCTGCACTCACGTTCCCTGATGCTTTTTTGTTTTGTTCGTTTGTTTCTGGTGTTTCGAGACAGGGTGTCTCTGTGTAGTTTTGGTGACTGTCCTGGATCTCACTCTGTAGATCAAGTTGGCCTCAAACTCAGAGATCTGCCTGCCTCTGACTCTGGAATGCTGGGATTAAAGGTGTGCGCCACCACACCCAGCTTACTGATGCTTTTTACTTGGCTTGAGTACGTGTGCCACCGCGACTGAGTGAAAATATCTGTCTCCAGAATGCAGGGACAGAAGGCATATGCCACCATACCTGTCAAAAACAAAAACAAAACAAAACAGCTTGATGCCGGATGTGGGCATACCTTTAATCCCAGCAGTTGAGAGATAGAGGAAGGAAGAGGATCTCTGAGTTCGAGACCAGCCTGGTCTATAGGGTAAATTCCAGGAGAGCCAGGGCCGCACAGAGAAACCCTGTCTCAAAAAACCAAACCAAACCAAAACAACAACGTAAGTTTTGATAATACTTTTTCCAGTGATGTTTCATATGATCAAACTGTAAATGTTTGATTACGATTTGACTCGGCTAATAAGATGCCTGCCTTCCTACCAAGAGAATATAGTTCGGGTCTGGGCTTTGGCTGGCATTTTCATTTAAGTTAATCAATAAACGAAAGGGAAACAGTGAGAAAGCTCGTTAGAACTCTTTCCTTTATCACTGACACAAGCACTTCTTTGCAGAGTTACAGAGTAGCTCACCAGTACCCGCCGGGTTTCTTGGCTTCTCACAACGTGATGGCTGCTGCGGCTGCTTTTCTACTCAATTCTGCCTCATTACCATTTGCTCTACCAGCCTGCTGCCACCTTCCATAAATTAAGCATGCAGCTGGGAATGGAGCTGAGCTGGGAGAGTACTTGCTAACACAAAGCCCTGAGTTTGATCCCCAGCACTGCATTAACTACAGCAAATGGGTGTGCCATGCCTAGAATCCCAGCACTTGTGGGGTGGAAGCAGGAAGATCAGAAGGCCAAAGTCATCTCTGGCTGCATTAGGAGACCTTGTCCGTAAATAAGTAAATACTGGATCACAGCCATGTCCACTCTCTATGCATGATCTGTGGTCACTTTTGCGGTGAGAGATGAGCAACTATTACAGAGACCGTGGATTAGAAAAACCTAAAACATTTACTCGTTGGCCTGTTTGGTTTGTTTGAGACAGTGTTGTAGTGGGTAGCTGTTCTAGCTGTGACCTTGAAGCACTGCCCCTAGTGAGGTAGCAGGTAACTGTTACACCTGCCTATGACCTTGAAGTACATGCCCCTGGGGCGTGGCCACTCGAGGACCCTTAAGACCCCGAATGCCCCTACGTAGCCTTCTCTCTTCGCTCCCTGTGGTTTTGGATGCTGGAGACAGACCAGGCAAAAGAACAGCATGGGAGTGTGCCTCAGTCTTCCTGTACCACTGTGCAATAATTCCTCTGTTCTGTATGGTGAATTTTCCTTCTCTAATAAATTCCTTTGGCCATTAAGCAGACTCTGTGGATTGCTAGCAATATCTTTACCCAATACAGTATCTCACTATGTAGCCCTGGCTGGCCTGGAGCTCACTATGTGGACCAGGTTGGCCTTGAACTCACAGAGCTGCCTGCCTCTGCCTCCCAAGTGCTGGGATTTGAGGTGTGTGCCAGTACAACCTGCTGGTGGTTGGCTTTTTTCGGGGGTTGGGAGATTCGAGACAGGGTTTCTCTGTGTAGCCCTGGATGTCCTGGATCTTGCTCTGTAGTCCAGGCTGGCCTCAAACTCACAGAGATCCACCTGTCTCTGCCTCCCAAGTGGTGCGATTAAAGGCATGTGCTGCCACCGCCGCTGCCGCCACCCAGCTTAGTAGTTGGCTTTTTTACACAAAATATTTGCTGACACTTGGTCTAGAAAAGTTAAAAAAAATAATAGAGGAAATCCTACATATGGTATGTGTATGTATGTGTGTGTGCATGTGTGAGTATATATGTGTGTATGGGTGTGCGTATATGGGTGCGTGTGAGTGAGTGTGAGTGTGTGTGTGTGTGTGTGTGTGTACCAGTGCAGAAACGCCTTGGCACACATGCAGCAGTCAGAGGATGACCTGCAGGCATTGCTTCTCTGATTCCACCACGGGTCCCAGGATGGAACTCAGGCTGTCAGGTAAAAGTGCTGAGCCATCTCACCAGCCCAAAATTTGATTCTTAAGAATAGCTGTAATAAGCCAGGGAGTGGTGCCCAATGCCTTTAATCCCAGCACTCAGGAGGCAGAAGCAGGTGGGGCTCTAAGATTGAGGCTAGCCTGGTCTACAGAGCACGGACAGCAAACAAAGAAACAAAAAGAATGGTTATACTAAAATCTGGCTCATAAAATCTCATTAGCTTAACATCAGCATTGCAAATGGAAGCCTCCGGTGGTGTACCACAACCTATACTTTCAAAAGGACCCTGTGGGAATTGTTGATCTAGTAGGTAAGTGGCTGAAACAAGATTTAGATCCAACACCCCAACACATGTTACATTTTGTAGACTTTTTGGTGGAGGATGGATTCCTTATTGGCTTGGTCTTGTGTTTTTATTAAGGGGTTCCATATGCAAAAGAACCCATTTACTGAAGTACAGTCCCATACTCCCTTTAAAAGAACATATTTTTTGTTGTTGTTTATTGTTTTTTGTTTGTTTTTGTTTTTTGAGACAGGGTTCCTCTGTAGCTTTGGAGCCTGTCCTGGACTAGCTCTGTAGCCCAGGCTAGCCTCAAACTCACAGAGATCCACCTGCCTCTGCCTCCCAAGTGCTGGGATTAAAGGCGAGTGCCACTATGGCCCGGCTAAAAGAATGTATTTTTATTTTATGTGTGTGGGTGTTTTGTCTACATATATGTCTGTGTGAGGGTGTCAGATCCCCTGGAACTGGAGTTACAGACAGTTGTGAGCTGCCATGTGGGTGCTGGAATTGAACCCAGGTCCTCTGGAAGAACAGTCAGTGCTCTTAACCGCTGAGCCATCTCTCCACACAACTAGCTCTTAACCACTGAGCACATCTAGCACACAAGAGGCCCTGGGGTACACTCAGTTTTGCTAGTCTTTCTTTTCTGTTTTGGTTTTTGACAGGGTCTTGGCCTCCCATGGTACTGACAGCTTAGCGACTGAGCCTGGGCCTTGCATATGCTAGACTAGCCCTCTGTTGCTGAGCTATATTCTCAGCTTATTCATGCTTGGTAGCAGCATTAAAGCAAAATAAGCAGGCCATTGGCCTAAGGTTATTTTTGTTCCAGAAAGTCCTTCTAACTGATTAATTCTGAATTGGGATAGCCATTCACAGATAGCCAAGCGGTCAATGGTTATATAACTAGGGAGCTGCCATGTGACCATAGCCAATAAGGCAAAGCCTAGCTGTAGCCGATATCGCTACTTCCTTGTTCAGCTTATAAAGCTCATTTCCCAAGCTGTCAGAGCTGTTTGCTGCTTTCGTATTCAAAAACCTTTCCTTATATAACTTTTTAAATGATTTATCTTATGTGCATCGGGGCTTTACCAGCATTTTTGTCTGTGTGCGGGTGTTGGGTCCCCTGGAACTGGAGTTACAGGTGTGAGCTGCCATGTGGGTGCTGGAAACTGAACCCAGATCCTCTGGAAGAACAGCCAGTGCTCTTAACTGCTGAGCCATCTCTCCAGCCCCTTAAAAAAAAAAAAACAAAAAAAAAAAACTTTTAATGTTTGAATAAAATGTTAATTTTTCCTGGAGCTTTTCTTAAGTACATTCATCCAGAAATGGGTCTAGGTTAGATATTTGAAGGAAGAGCCTATTCTGTTGTTGGAAATGTTCATTTCCCTAAAACATATTCATCAACTGCCTTTTGTAGTTTTTTTTTTTTTTTTTAATTGTTATTTGTTGTTGGATGGTCTCACTCTGGAACACAAGCTGTCCAGGAACCATCCTACTTCAGACGTACGGGTACCACAATGAAGGATCGTGCCCTTTGTCTTTAGGACTGTCACACAAATCTTTCTACCACTAGCCCTGATATCACTTACCAATACTTACATGAAACGCTTCAGAATTCCTTTCGTTTGATATTTCACTTTGGGAAATGGCACGGTCACAGGGCGGAGGAGAAAGAATCTGAGGGCTGGATGGCCAAATGCTATGCCTCCTCATGGTCTCTACAACTCCGAATATCCCAAGTGCAGGAGCGGAATGCTCTAGCCGACACTGTTGAGAAGTTCGAGTCCACTCTCGAGAGTGTGCTACTTCTCTGACAAGCCTCTTTTTAAAAAAGATTTGTGGGTTGGGGATTTAGCTCAGTGGTAGAGCGCTTGCCTAGCAAGCACAAGGCCCTGGGTTAGATCCTCAGCTCAAAAAAAAAAAAATGTATTTATCTTTATTAATATGTGTGTGCGCTCGCGAGCACGCACACCAGAAGATAGTGTCAGGAGTAGAAGTTACAGCCAGTTGTGAGCCAACAGCTCCAAGTGATCTTCAGCTGCACAGTGAGTTCCTGGCCAACCTCAGCTAAGACCCAGCCCCGGTCTCAAAAAATAAAGGAAAATCTCCAACTGTTGCAAACAGACAAACAAATCACAGCTCTTGGAGAACTCAGGTCCACTAAGGTGAGCTGCCGGAATGCTAGCCCGAGCCAGGCCTCATTCAAGCTCTACAGCACAGGCCATGGCCTCTTGTAAGACACAGAACTTAACCTGACGACCGCACCAGGAACTCCCCTGCAGCTGAACTTAGACCAGACTTCAGGGTGAGTCTCCAATCAAACTGCTGCAATCCCTAGTCCGAGACGGGCAGGGTGAGCCCGAGAGGCGACACAGGAGCCACGCCTCCCGCCACGCCTCCGCTGCTAGGGCGATGAAGCGGTCACGAGTCGAAGACGCCGCCGGGAGCGAGCACGCTCGCCCCAAAGCCGCGAGGCGGGAGGCGGGAGGCGTGCGCGCCCCCGCAGCAGGGGGCGTGGCCGGGGCGTGGCCCTGAGCCGGACCGGGGCGTGGCGGCCGAGCTGTAGGTGCTGCAGCCCAGCCAGTCGCGACAGGTGCGCTGGGCAGAGTGCAGGGACGGTGGCCGTGCAACGCCGAGCACCGACGGCTTTCTAGTCTGGTAAGAGCCTCCTCTCCCCTCATCCCCGGAGCCTGCGTGTGCTCGGAGACCCCGGCTGCGCTCCGCACTCTGTCCGCGCCTTCCGAGGCGGGATGGAGCGGGAGCGGGAGCGGGAGCCTCTCCCCTTGGGGTGGGCAATGGAGGAGCCTCCCACCCTCCGCTCGCTCGCCTTTCTGGGAAGTGCGCGGGGCTGAGCCTTCGCTGTCCCGCCCCATAGTCTCCCACGGGATGGAGGGAAAGTGGCGATTCATCAAAAGTCAAAACTCCCTCTCAGGTCATCCAGCAACTCTTTCCCTCTTCGATGCGGCTGTGCCCTCTCCACTTTTCCTCCCTTCCATTCCTTCAGATGAACTCTGATGAAGACTTAACACCCTTCCGAGGAGTGTTGAGAACATTGCAGCCCCTCCTTGCTGTCCTTCTCAAATCGCTCTCATGTACTTGAGCCGGGACCCGTGGCTCACTCACAACCGTAGGTGTTAATATTGGGTAACTGTACACCCATGGCCACACACGCTAAAGCCTGAAGTTGTGGGTGCTAGGAGCGAGCCAGAGCCATCTGGCGTCCGTCCCTGCCTCCTTATTGGTGCTCAGTAGTACAATGAGTTTAGCTGATCCTGGTGAGAGATATGGACCTACTATTGTCTTGCTACTAATTCCAGCTTTCGAAAATCTGCCAAATCCAAATGGTTCTGTTGACTTTACAAGTTAGCCAAAGGCTCTGAGGTTGTCAGTTTTTAAGACAGTGCCCCTTGGAGGAGAAATCATCTTTTGCATCTAAGTAGGTAAGTGGAATACTTTTTATCTACGTAGTTCCTGGTGCAATATACATATTCCAGTTAGCATCTATATGGCTGGTCTTTCGGAATTCTGTGGAAGAAGTGTGATCTTGTTTAGACAACCTTCAAAAAGCTACAAAGTTGGCAGAAAAATTTGTTGTTTTTTCAAAAAATAACAACTTCTCCTCCTCTTTCTGCTTCTTTAAAAAGTTCCTGGTTGTCCTAGAGCTGGCTGTATGGACTGGGCTCACTGGGCTCACGAATATGCGGCTGCCTCTGCATCTTAAATGCTAGATTAAAGATGTGCTCCACCATCGTGTGTGTATGTATTTATATATGTGTATATATATGCTATTTGTGTGTGATGTGTGTGTGTGTGTGATGTGTGTGTGTGTATGATGTGTGTGTGTGTGTGTGTGTGTGAATACTAGCAGGGCGCCATGGCAGGCATGTGGAGGCCGGAGGACAGCTTATAGGCTTATAGGAGTTGGTTCTCTCCACCTTGGGATATGAAGATCAAACTCCAGTCACCAGGCTTATTGCAGCAAATTTTTCACCTGTTGAGCCCAGAAATACTTTTCTTTCTTTCTTTTACTATTTTACATTTATTTACTGTGTATGTGCCAAAGCGTGGGTGTTGTATGTAGGTCAGAGGACAACTGTGGGAGACTGTCCTTTCCTCCCACCATGTGGGGTCCAGGGATTGAACTCGTGGTGCTGGGTTTCATGGCAAGCACCTTTTACTTGGTGAGCCATCTTGTCAGCCTAGAAAAGGTCACTTCTTTTTAAAGGTCTGCATGCACGTACATTTGCATTGATAGAATAACATAATATGGTACTAAATTATGTTAGGAATTTTTTTTTTTTTTTTTTGCAGGGGGAACAAAACATTTTTTTCAGTGAATTTTATGTCAGTTCTTTTGTAAATTCAGAGTTCCAAACCCCTACCCTAAAAGAGACTACAATTAACTGGGTTAGGTAACACCATGGATACAACTTACAGTATTGGCGAAGTCATTGGCTGTCACTGTTTTAGCATCTCTTCTCTCTCCCCCCACCCCCGGAAACCCAAGTGTGTTGGGCACCAAACCCTGGGGCATGTGCATTCTAGAAAAGTACTCCCGACTCTTGTGTATTTTACCACTCATATTTCTTGATACATCTTTGGTCAGTCAACTCTATGGCCTTTTGAAAGTGGGATTGGAGCCTGTTTAATTCTCCAGCAATTCAGTAAAAGTTGGTGGAGCTCCTTTTTACTGCTAATGTGTTAGACGAAGAAGGAGTGTATCAGGTAATCCCTGAACCGTGAAGTCTCTGGGCCGAGACGGTGTGCTGGCATGGTTAGCAAAGCAGTGCCATTTTGTAAAACTTACCTCATTGTATGGCTTTGTTTGACTTGGTACGTTCAGGCTTTGTTCCCGACTCTAGTTAAAGGTGGAGCCAAGTTTCAACCTAATAATTCTAGGAAGAGAAAGCTTCAGAAATGAAAACAATTCTATTAACAGCAGAGACACTTTTCACTGCTTAGGTACTCTTTAAAAGTCTTGTTTTGACTCTGAGTGTATGTAGCCTAGTGGTAGAGAGTGAGAGCCGATGTTCAATCCCTAGCACACATACACACAGAATATAAGGTATATCTTGTCTTATGCCAGTTAGGAGAAAAGTCGGAGCCTTTGAGGGTTCTTTGGAGAGTTTTGATGATCTGGTATCCGAAGTTTATGGTAGCCTTTGAAAACTCTTCATTTGGACCTAGAGAGATGGTTTAGCAGTTAAGAGCACTGGCTGCTCTTCCAGAGGACCCAGGTTCAATTTCTACCACCTACATTGCAGCTCACAACTGTCTATAGCTCCAGTTCCAGGGAATCTGGTACCCTCACACTGATATACATGCAGCCCAAACAAAAGTGCACATAAAAAATAAATAAAACACTTTAAAGAAGAAAAAAATGCTTCATTTGGCTGCAGGTTTTTTGTTGTTTTGGGTTTTTTGGAGACTACATCTCATGGAACTCAGGCTAGCTTCAGACTGCTGTGTAGCAGAGGCTAGACTTGAATTCCCAAGTCTCTTGCCTCTATCCTCCATGTGCTGGTGTTATAGGTGTGTACCACCATCCCCAGATGTGACTACAGGCTTTTTATTAATTTCCAGCTGTTTAACAGTGCCCTAACATCCAAAGGATAGCCATGATGTGGTCCCCCCAGAGGATCCATTTTCCTTTTAGGACAAAGGCTTTGAGTTGACAGTGTGTGTGGAAGTTGCTTCGTTTGGCGATGTGAGCCAAGTCAGTCAATGATCATTTATTTGTCTCTGACTCTATTGTCTCGTCTCTTTTGCTCCCTGAAAAGTGGTTTCTGATAGACAGTTTTAATAAAAGCAGCAGCTTTATTTGCACAAATTATGTATTTTGAATATCTACAAACATTTGTTAGAAAGTTTTCAAATAGGATTTTAATTTTTCTGAGGGTTCCACCCGTCAACTGTAATCAGGTCTAGTTCAGTTTAAAATTCTATACCAGAGCTTTATCAAACATATACACACATAGAAATGTTGAGTGTGGGAGAACGCTAGGCATCTTCACTATAAATGACTACTTTACCACAAATTGGGGGTGGGGTGTATCATTATTTAATAGTTTCCAAGCTTTACATTTATTTATTTTAGTGTGCGTGCCATGTCATGCATGTGGATATCAGAGGACAGCTTGTGGGAATCAGCTCTCTTATTCCACAGTGTAGGGCCTGAGGCTTGAACTTGGGTGGTCAGGCTTTACAGCACCTGCTGAGCCGTCACTCTGTGCCCCCGTTCCCAAGCTGCCCTCATTGCATGTTACACAAGAGAGATGACAGTCGTTCAAATGGGGCTGTGCTCCTTCTACAGATAGAAAGTGCTTAACTTTGTCCCTAAGATAATTTATGCAGGAGGGAACTACGTTTTAGAAGGCCGCTGTGTTTCTTTAGCTGTGTTTTACGGGAAGATAAAGCACTCCATTGTAGATTGTGCACGGTGACGTCATGATGTGGTTCAGTCACTCAGCAGGCTCTCCAGGTGTTCAGGAACAAATTAGTGGCTTTAAGTACTTTCTGCTTTATTATCGGGAAGTTGAGGTTCTTGGTAAATGGCACTTTCAACAGGATTATTCTGATGTGTCTATTCTGTGGCTACATGCAAAGGTCTAAGACTCAGAGGTTTTTTTTAGAGATTTATTGTTATCTGTACCTATGTGTATGTGTATGGGTGGGGAGAGTATGTGCTTGGGAATACAGGTGCCCAAAGAGGCCAGAAGCATCAGATCCCCCTGGATCTAGAATTACAGGTTTCAAGCTGCCTGATGTGGGTACTGGGAACTGATCTTGGGACCTCTGGAAGAGCTTACATGTTTTATTTTTATTTTATCTTTTTGGTTTTTCCAGACAAGGTTTCTCTGTGTAATAGCCCTAGCTGTCCTAGAACTAGCTCTGTAGACCAGGCTGGCCTCCAAGTCACAGAGATCCACCTGCCTCTGCCTCCCGAGTGCTGGGATTAAAGGCGTGCACCATCTCTCCAGCCCCTGCCACTCAAGTTATCAGCTGAGTGAAGATTTCTTTCCATTGAGAGCTTGTCTGACTGGACAGGTAGTCATTAGCCAGCATGTCCGATGCTCCCTTGTCACTTTAAAACGTTCTTAGGGGCTGTTCTGTTCCCAGCATGCGTACTGGGTATCTCACAAACCCCTGGAACTCCAACTCCAGAGATTCTGATGCCCTCTTAAACAGGTATCCTCACACAAATGACATAAGGTCCAATAGAAACATACACATAAATAAGAGTTAATTAAAACAATTTTTTTCCTTAGTAATTGCACACATTCACTTATAGGACATTAGTACAGTAGCTTGAAATTTACATCCTTTTGATTTTCTTTTAGAATTAGTTTTTGTTTGTTTTTCCTGAGACAGGCTCACACTGTGTAGTCCTTACTAGCCTGGAACGCACTATGAAGACCTGGCTGGACTTGAACTCGGTGGTCCTCCTGCCTCTGCCTCCCTGTGCTGGGATTAAAGCAGCGGTTCTCAATCTGTGGGTCGCGACCTCTTTGAGGGGGGCAAATGACCATTTCACAGGGGTCACATATCAGATATCCTGCATATCGGATATTTACAGTACAATTCATAACAGTAACAAAATTACAGTTGTGAAGTAGCAACAAAAATAATTTTATGGTTGGGGTCACCACAACATAAGGAACTGTATTAAAGGATCACCGAATTAGGAAGATTGGGACCCACTAAGTTAGAAGCTTATAGTATAGTGCTGGCTTAGAACTCATGGTCTTTCTGCTTTTTGGGAGCTAAGGCAGGAAGATTACTAGAAGTTCAAGGTAAGCCTGAAGTATACATGAGTTCAAGGCTAGCCTGTGCTGCGTGAGGAAACCCAGCTCAAAAGAACCAAAGGCTGAAGAGATGGCTGGGTAGTTGAGAGTGCTCACACAGAGGAGCTGGTTCCCTTCCTAACACCCACAAGGCAGTTCACAACTGCTGTAACTCTAGGTCCAGGGCCTCCATCATCCCACTCTGGCTCCTGTGGGCACCAGACACACATGTGGTGCACTTATGTGCAAGAAGAACACTTACACACATAAAATAAAAATGTTTTAAAAAAAGAAAGAACCAAACAGTAAAGCTGGGTGTGGGGGTACATGGCTGCCATCCCAGCACCACAGAGTGGAGGGTGAGGTCGGAGGGAACTGGTTTATTAAAGGTGTCCTCTGATCACCACTGGGCCCTGTGGCACCCCAACACACACACAAGAAGCATCCACACATTTTTTAAATGTCTGAGTTGTTTATCTGGTGCTATGTAAGTAAAACCATGTACTTCATTTTGCAGCCTTTTGTCCTGTAGTGTGACACATATGTTACATATGTAGTGATACACTGTTTCTCCCACATTGGAAATTCCAAGCCCCTTGGAAGCACCTCCTTGGACTCAGCTCCATGGTTTGTGATAGTTGCCTCAGTCCCAAGCCTGTCCTTATGCTAGGTTTAGAAAACAGTCAGTTCAGAAAGGCTGACTCTGAACGTGAATAAAGAGAACTCACTTTAAAACGTGCATAGTCTTTTAAAATAACTACTTCTCCAACTATGTAGCTTAACCTTTTGATTATAGTAAGAATCTTCCCCTTGTGAAGGCCACTGTGTTTTCACATGCTCGTGTAGAAAATAAAATCATGTGGACTGTAAGTTTAGAGTAAACAAAGGAGAGTTTTGTGTTAACAGTGTGTTGTTGGCTTAGGCTTCAAAAGCAGCCCCTCCCGCCATAGGTAAGCATATATAACATCTAAGAAGAGAACAAGGTAGGAGTGGTGATTCTGCCCAGCGCCCTGCAGCCCAGCCAGGTTCATTCGTGACTTACAGTACTTAATGTGAGTTTGCATCCTTGTGGATGACTAGAGCCCAATGTTTATTAGGTGTGGTATACATGCATTGTTTATTTGCAAATACATGATCCACTAAATATTAAAAAACTACATGGCTGCAATCCCAGCACTGTGGGGTGGAGAGTGGTCAGAAGTTCAAGGACATCCTCAGCTACAAGTTACATGTCAAGTTTGAGGCCAATTTGGGATACACGATACACTTTCACAAAAAAGAAACAAGCCGGGCGGTGGTGCACGCCTTTAATCCCAGCACTCAGGCAGGCGGCTCTCTGTTGAGTCTGAGGCCAGCCTGGGCTGCAGAATGAGTTCCAGGATGGCCAGGGCTACATAGAGAAACCTTTGTAAGCATTGCAGCTCTGATGGAAAGGATTTCTGGCAGCTGGGAGCCAAAGAGTACCAAAAGTCAATGTAAATGTAGCTGCTTACAGCCCAGCTCCAGGAAAGGGTTTCCCAATGTAACAACTCTGGCCCGGCACAGGAGGGGTTCCCCAGGGAAGTTGTTACAACTCTGCTCAAGTGTAACTCTGCTCCGCTAGAGGAAGGTTTCTCCAGCAAAAGTGTTACAACCTTGCTCTGCTCCGCTCTCCTCCACTCTGCTCCCTCATTCAAGAGAGATAAAGGGAGCCCCAAACTGACCAGGCACAGGGCTTATATAGGGCTTCTTAGGGGCAGAGTTTTTCCAGGGAGAAGGTTTTCAGGGTGGGAATTGGTCAGATTTCAGTCCCTTGAGCTCAGATTGGCTAGATTTCCTGCTCAGGGACTGGTTGGTTTTCCTGCTCAGGGACTGGTTGGTTTCCTGCTCAGTTGTTCAGGAGCAAATTGGCTCTGGTTTCAGGGCCAAAGTATGTGTCCTTCACTGGCCCTTTTTAGCCTTTTGGCTATAGTTTCAGGGTCAGGGTGTGTTTCTTTCACTGGCTCTGCTTCCAGAGCCAAAGTGTGTTTCTTTGGCACTGGTTTCAAGATCAGGGTGTGTTTCTTTGGGTCTGGGTTCAGGACTACAATGTGTTTCTTTCACTAGCTCTGGTTTCAGGGCCAGGGTGGGTTTCTTTAGCTGGCGCTTTTACCCTACAACTCTGTCTCAAAAAAAAACTTTTAAAAAAAGGAAAAGAAACAGAAGCAGCAAATATACCACATTTTGTACTTCCGATAATAAGTGTGAAACTTTTATATAGTCTGTAACACAGCTCATGATATGGCACATTTTATAATCCTTCAAACGCATTCTGTTTTGTACACAGAAGTATTGATAATTTTGTTTCATTTCATTACTGATAAATTAATGATATTGAGATGCTTTTATTTGATATTTCCACAAACTTTTTCTGTGTGAGGAAATGCTGGGAATCAAGACTAGGGACTTGAGCATGCTAGGCAAGCTCTTGGCCACTTAGCTGTGCCCTGTCCCCATATATTCTTCAAAGTCTGATATTTGAGTCTATCTATGCAGACATAATCTTATGATTTTTCTCTAATGCCCTGACACTGTCTTTCTTGCTACCACTTAGCAGCAATGATAATTCTATTAACAATTAAAAAATTTTTTTCTTAAAGATTTATTTTTTTGAGACAGGGCCTCATGTAGCCCAGACTGGCCTTTAGTTCCTGACTCTCCTTCCTCCACCTCCCAAAGGCTGAGACTGTTCAGCTTAGTGGATGTTGAATGCCCTGTGCCAGCTAGGCTTTGGTGGTGTAGATTTGTACTCCCAATTTCTCTAGACACTGAGGCAAGAGTATTGCAAGTTCAAGGTAATTCTGAGCTACAGAGTGCATACAAAGCCAGCCTGGACAACTTACTGAGAATAGGTCTCAGAATAATGAGTGAAAAGGGCTGGTTTGATAGCTCAGCAGATGAAAGTGCTTTTTCTGGTCAAGTCTGGTTTTGGTTAGGGTCACTATGGCTGTGATGAAACACCATGACCAAAAGGCAAGTTGGGGAGGAAAGGGTTTGGCATACACTTCCATATCTTAGTTCATCACTGAAGGGCAGGGCAGGAACTCAAACAAGGCAGGAGCTGATTCGGAGGCCATAGAGGGGTGCTGCTTACTGGCTTGCTGAGCCAGCTTTTGGGGGGGGGGGCTGTCTTGAAACTGTGTAGCTTTGACTGTCTGGAACTCACTCCGTAGACCAGGCTGGCCTCGAACTCACAGAGATCTGTCTGCCTCTGCTGCCCAAGTGCTGGGATCGAAAGTGTGCATCACCGCCACTGCCACCACCACCACCACCTCCACCACCACCTCCACCACCACCACCACCACCACTACCACCACCACTGGCTTTTATTTGGTCTTAATAGTTTTTTGTTTGTGGTCTTTTCATTTATCTGGAGTGTTAAGGTCATGGGGAAACAGATGGGCTTTCGAACCAGATTGGATGAGTGGATTGGAAA
Organism: Onychomys torridus; assembly: GCF_903995425.1. Taxonomy (NCBI): domain Eukaryota; kingdom Metazoa; phylum Chordata; class Mammalia; order Rodentia; family Cricetidae; genus Onychomys; species Onychomys torridus. The sequence continues at coordinate 64,686,791 of NC_050458.1, read as the reverse complement.
AGTGGAAAGTGAGGCCGGTTGGTGGCACACGCCTTTAATCCCAGCACTGGGGAGGCAGAGCCAGGTGGATGGATCTCTGTGAGTTGAGGCCAGCCTGGTCTACAGAGTGAGTTCCAGGACAGCCAGGGCTACACAGAGAAACCCTGTGTCAAAAAACAAAGTAGAAGTGTTAAGAGCTAAGGTTGTGGTGTAATAAATGCCCTGTGGGGACAGAGCTGGCGATCCAGATCCCTGAGGCAGCTTCACAGAGAAAGACAGATTCTTAGGAGAAGACCATCTGAGGATTGTCACCAGCCAGGACAAGTCACTCACTGACTCAGCGTCTCTGTGAGACGGAAGGGTTGGGCTATTGATCCCGAAGTCCACTCTGTAGACATTTTACAGTCACCTCTGGTCCTGGCCCTACCCCTCTCCTGTTGTAGATTCCCTAGGAAAGATCAGAGGCAATAAAGGCCGTGCCCACTGGACTGGCAAGGCTCAGTGGAACCCTGAGATAATCCTTTTAACTTTCAGGATGAGAGAAGTTAAAATAAAAATGGGTGCAGCGCACTAAGCGTCTCTCCAGTCTTAGGTCTCTATCATTGTTTTAATGTGAATGTATATGTGTCCGTGTATGTGCCCTAGGAAGTCTGAGAGGTGTCCCTGAAGCTAGAGTTCCAGACGGTTGAGAGCTGCCTAGTATCTGTGCTGAGACTTGAACCCTGGTCCTCTGCAAGAGCAACATGTGCTCTTAACCACTGAGCCATTTCCCCAGCCCCCTAGTTTGTTTTTCTGAGACAAGATCTTACTGTGTATCTCATGCTGGCCTCGAACTCCTGTGTGTGTAGCCCAGCAGTGGTCATGGCATTCATCAGTCTCCTAATAGTATGATTGATTGATTGATTGATTGATTTTTGCCAGCGCCATTGAATAATCCTTTGAATTGACTTCAGACATCCCCTTTGCTGTCCAGCAGGGTCGTCACAGCAGCAATCAGCTCGGTCAAGAATAAGGATTTTCAAAGTGTGGCTTGCCAGATTACCCGCATGCACACTGCCTGGCAGTGAAAGGTAGATTGTCGGGTGCTGCCTAGACCTCTCTGGGGGATCGATCTGGTTATGTGACGTTTGAACAGGACTTCAGGAATCATGTACACACTTCAGGGAGCCAGTACCCAAGGAAATGGTCTGAATTTCAGTGCCTGCCCTCCAAGATGCCCCCAGCATATTTTTCCAGGCTTATCTCTCGGCACTGCCCACCCTCCTGGCACTGTAGCAGTGCAATGATTCACTGTTTCCTGGACCCGCCCGGTTCCCTTCCTGCCTCCGTGCCTTTGCCCAGGCAGTTCCCACAGCCTCCAACTACCCCCACCCCATTCCTGATGAACCCCTGTTTCTTAAGAACCCAAATTACATGTGACTTTTTAAAATACTAAAAAAGCATATTCTAGTATTGAATTTTGCGTGAATTGTGCCTCCCGCTCCAGCCTTCAGTTGCCACTTTATTTCCACCTCATTTCCTGACTTTACACTTGCTGAATTATTGCTGCCTTGTAAGATGACAAGCACTATAAGCAGGAGGAGTTTTTTTTTTTTTCACTGCAGCTATGATGCATATAGCAATCAAATACTCACAGTATATGAGATATATCTGATCTTGCATCCATGGTGTTGTAGACCAGTTAAAGTCCTTTGCGATTGCACATCCGTCCACGTTTAATCTGGCTACCACTCACCTCTATGTCATTCCATACTTCCCTCTTCACTCACTCACCAGCAACTCTATTCCTGCCTCAGGGCCTTTGCATTTGTTCTTTCCTTGGCCTGGAACGTTCTCATCATCCCTTCCCCTGGCAGGCTGCCTGTATCCTCCCCCGCATTCTACATTCCGGTCAAGTGTCATTCATTGGGAGACTTTCCCTAGACTCCAGAGTCACTGCCCCCTTCCCATCTCTGCCCCAGTTACTCTTCCTGTGCTTTTCTGTACCAATCACACCCTTATTTGTCCCGATTCCCCAGCAGAAGGGAGGTTCCATGAGAAGAGAGACTTTGCCTATCATTGTTAACGTTTAGCCTCAGACCCTGCCCACTGTGTTGTAAAAGCTCAGTAAATATTTGCTGAGTGAATGAATAAGCATGGAAGGTAGACTTCTCGTTTTAACAAGTCTTGTTTGGGTTTGCAGTCCAAAAAGGTGTGGTATTATCTTTTAAATGGACAACAGCCCTGGTAGTTGCGCCCAGGTTCACATCAGGTGGCAATCTCTAAGGATTTCTGTAGGACAAAGGCCTGGGTATGGCGGCCGCTGGGATTTGGTTCCATCGGGGTGCAGATTTCCAAGGTGAGCCCAGGATCAGGCCATTGCTACCCCTTGGGCGTCTGCTTGCAGAGTTGCCATCGCTAGAGTATGTGGCTCTTTCGCCTCTCATTACCCTTGAATTCTTTTTCCTTTGCTTGTTTGTTTTGGTTTTCCATAAACAGTTTCTCTGTGTAGCCCTGACTGTCCTGGAACTCGCACAGTAGTCCAAGCTGGCCTCGAACTCACAGAGATCCGCCTGCCTCTGCTTCCCTAGTGCTGGGATTAAAGGTGCCACCACCACCGCCTGGCTCTCCCGTTATTCTTTAAAACCTGGAATCCAGCTGGTAAATGCCTCAGGAACCAACAGGCTTCTGCTTTCCTCTGTGGGGTAGGGAGAAGAAACCCTAGAACCCTCCAGGAATGGTGACGTCATGTTCCTTCTGTTCACTGTTCATCTTGAAATGAGACTGATTAGTAATACTTTTCAACAATAGGTTTGAAATGGGTTTGCTTGCTAACAACTGAGTCAGACATTAATTCCATGCTTTTCTTTCTTCTTTTGTTTTGTTTTGTTTTGTTTTGTTTTGTTTGAGACAGGGTTTCTGTGTAGCTTTGGAGCCTGTCCTGGAACTCATTCTGTAGCCCAGGCTGGCCTCTAACTCACAGAGATCCACCTGCCTCTGCCTCCCGAGTGCTGGGATTAAAGGCATGCACCGCCACTGCCCAGCACCATGCTTTTCTTAATATTGGCTTCAAATTTTATTCCACAAATGCCTTTCATTGCAACTTAAGTTCTCAAAGAGCATTTGCTTTCTTCCTCCCAATATTCTGTGTCATTAAATATCTGGTTTTTAAATGAAGGGATGGATTCCCAGAACCCATATAAAGGCAGACTCCGTATTTCTTCTGTAACCCGGATGCTCCTGTGACAAGGTGAGAGGTCAAGTCAGGAATCCCTGGAAGCTGCTGGACCAGCTAGCCTGGCCTGGGCAGCAGGAAAGCAAGGCACCCTGCCACAAAGAAGGTGAAAGGTAAAGACAGACCTCTGAGGTTGTCCTCTGACCTCACATACATGCCTGCAATCACACACAAACGAGTTTGCACACACACACACACACACACACACACACACACACACTACACAGGCAAAGATGAAACAACAAACAAACCAGACAAAACTGAGACCCAATGAAGCTGACAGTTCCATGAAAACTGAAAGCCATGTCTATCTGCATTAAGAGACAAACATTAAAATTCAATTAAAACATTGATGTTGATGCTAAATGTAGCTCAGTCCTGTGCTCCCAGTACTTGGGAAATAGACAAAAGAGGATGAGGGCTTGAAGGTCGTCCTTGGCTACGGGAAAGTTTGAGGCTATTGTGGGTTATATAAAAACAAAACCAAGAAGCTGAAGATGGTTCAGCAGTGAGGAGGAGCTGTGTTCCTGTCCCAGCACCATACGCTGGCTCACAACCATCTGTAATCCACTTCCGGATCTGGTGTCCTCTTCTGACCTCCACGGGCACTCCACACCCATGGTGAGCAAAGCATCCATACCCATAAAAAAAGGCCAGGGATTCGGGAGGAGAGAAAAACAAAACATCGTATGCATATATTTGTATCAGTCCCTAAGTCTCTTCTCTGGCTGTGTGGTTTGATGATTCCTTACAGGACCACGCTGGCTGCTCACTCCTGATTAAAGCCCTGCCGTGCTAGTGTCTCAGACTTTCACCAAAAGGCAAGATTTGAGACCTTGCTTGAAAAGAGTTGCTTTTCAGAAAGCCTGTCTAATTCCCCTGCTTGAAGGAATTGCCTCAATTGATCTCAACTGGCTCTTCAGATTGAACAAGCCCTGAAAAAAAAAAAAAATCATCTAAAATTTCAGATAAGAATAATTGGAGCCAGGCCTTTCCTGGAAATGGCCAACCATGAAACTAAAAAGGCCCATGTTTGGAGGGATCTTGATTAATTATTGAGGACATGGACTGGGGTAAGGTGGTTCTGTCTTTAGAAGAAGCTACCTTCCTAAAATAAGGTATATTTCTCTGCTTCGACACCGTGAAGAAGACTCTCTTATTAGCCTTTTTTACCCCCGAGACAGGCTGTCCTGGAACTCACTCTGTAGATCAGACTGACCTTGAACTCAGAGATCTGCCTGCCTTGGATAAAATTTAGGTGTATGCCACCTCCTTGGGCTGCCTAGCTACTTTGTCTTAATTAAAGGTGTAATTGGCAGGACCTATGAGCGTGTGGCTTCTAGACAATACTCAATTACATTGAGGACTTGGTGGATCCCCAGAGAGTTCTGGGACAGAGCTGTTCCTCGTGCTGTGCCCCACACTGTGTGGTGCACCTGATGGTGACCTGTGTGACAGCAGAGGGTACAGGAGAAACAGACCACTGAGAGAAAAGTCTGTGAGCAGCCTCGTCGGCGGTTAATTTTCATCCTTAAAAAAAATGTATTATGTAGACAGTGTTCTGCCTGCATGCATCCCTGCAGGCCAGAAGAGGGCGCCGGAAAGCATTATATTATGGTTGTGAGTCACCATGTGGGGGCTGGGAATTGAACTCAGGACCTCTGGAAGAACAGCCAGTGCTTTTAGCCTCTGAGCCATCTCTCCAGCCCCATTTCCATCCTTCTAATCAATATATTTCCTTCCACTTTCATCTTAAATTTGAAATTATTGGCATTTTCGGTTTTTCTGGCAATTTCTCTTACTATATGTTTAAAAAAACAAAACTGGAAAAACCCTCCACTGAGCTTTGTTTGCCCTTACATTGAGTTAATTATCAACGGAAGTGGAGAGGCAGGGAGGAACCAAAAGGATAAGTACAAATTAGGTTAGTTGGGAGAGAGGTGGAGCCAGCTCAGATTAGAGCTTGCTTAATTTCAAGGGGGAAAGATTAGAAGGGCCTCGGGGATCATTTGTGACCTGCAAATTTTGGTCAAAGTGAGTTTTTAAAAGCTATAGATGGCAATTAATGTTTAAGGAAGCTATGCGGAGACTACCATAATTATCTATCTAACAAGCTAATTTGGGTTTCCTTTTTAAAACTCTTTTTTACATTAAACTATCTTGCATGTACACATGTGTGGACACATGTGGAGTCAGAGAGCAACCTTTGAAGTAAATTCTTTCCTTCCACCAGGTGGGTTCCGGGGCTTGAACTCAGGTCCTCAGGCTTGGGTGCAAGTGTCTTCACCTGCTGAGCCAGCGTGCCTGGCCCTGACTCGGGTTTCTGAAATCCAAGAGGACTCTACCACTAAGAACATGACAGCCCTGGCCCTCTCTTCCACTGGTGATTTAACAGAAATAAGTTGAGCCTGCATCACTTTTACCAAGGCTGCTTTCCTGTTTCCCTCGTGCTGGCTGGCAGCCATCTTGCTTCCAGCCTCACCCCCTAAATCGAACAAGAGTTAATTTGCCTTAACCTCTCTGAGGCTCAGGTTCTTCCTGTACCTGTCACTCAGCAACTGAAATCTACTTCGACAATATTCTTTCTGCATGTGTTACTGTAAGAGTTAAATAAACTTATTTGTGGAATTAAATGAAAACTTCAATGCCTGTCATCCCAGGAATAGGATGAAGAGCCTAGGTTAAGGCCCTCCTGGGCTATGGAGTGAGCACAGGTCCAGCCAAGGCTGGGTTACAGGTGTGTGCCTCCATGCCTGGTTTTATGCTGTGCTATTGATGGGAACTGTGGTCTTGGGCATGGCATGCAAGCGCTCTATCATCTAAGCTGTACCCTCAGCCCCAAATACCAGGTGTTTGTACTGTCGTACGGACGCCACTTTTATTAACCACTTAGTTTAGCAATGAGCTAAACGCTTTAGGAGACTAAGCTTAGGGAATTTCTTGAATGGCACTCAGAAGTAGTCACATATCAAGCTGAACCCACAGGAGCTCTGAGCAGAGAGATAGGCCAGGTCGGGGCTTCTGGTCTTTATTATTTCTTGAGAGCCTTGAAGAAGGGTGCCTCAGAATACCCTGGACACCAGAGGTGTGATTCTCAGAATGTCCTTAGTCCTTAGCCCTTAGGAGTTAGAGTCTGTTTTAAATCCGGATCCTATCAGTTCCTGATGTTTTGAGAGAAGGTCTCTCTCCAGAGCCCAGGCTGGCTAGAACTTACAACAATCCTCCTGCCTTAAGCTCTTGAGTACTGGGGTGACAGGTGAGAATTACGAGGTCTGCCAAGTTCTACTGTTTTAATTTTATGTATTTATTTATTTATTGGGTGGGGGAGGTAACTTGTGGGAGCTGGTTCCTCCGTTTCACCATATGAATCCCAAGGAACTGAACACAGGTCATCAGGCTTAGCAGCAAGTAGCCTTATCACTAAAACATCTCCAGGACCCTGATTCCAAAACTCCACCTGGGTGACACTGAGAAAATTGCTCCGCTTCTCTGAACCTGTTTCTTCCTCTATCGGATGATGTCATAAATAGGGAGTGAATGAGATCAAGTAGAATAATGAGCCGATATGTGTAAAAGCATGTGGCATACAGCTAGCACTCCGTAATTGATCCTCAGGCTTACAAAGCTGCAGTGGCCTGTAGTCTCCCTGTGTAGGTGACTAGAATCTCCTCCTTTCTCCTTCCTCTGGCTGATAACCCTGGAAGCAAGCCAAGACTAACTCCCAAATCTCTTTTGCTCTGGAGTCCTAGAGGACCCATTTCAGAATCAGTGTTTGGAGTTCCTGTGAGAGATTCTGCTCTAGCCCGGTGTTCTTGCACATTTTTTGATCCCAGCAAGTGGGAGGCTGACCCAGGAGGATCAAAAGCCGCAGTGGTGGTGGTGCACCCTTAATCCCAGCACTCGGAGACAGAGGCAGATGGATCTCTGTGAGTTCGAGGCCAGCCTGGTCCACAGAGTGAGTTCTAGGACAGCCAGGGCGACACAGAGAAACCCCGTCTAGGAAAAACAAAACAAAAACCAACAATAACAACAAAAAGAGTTTGAGGCTAGCCTAGCTCACATAGTGAGAGCCTGTCTCAAAAAGAGATGCAGCATCTGAGACTGATGGTCCTGATATTCAGACGATATTTGGATGGCCCCTGCCCAAGTGGGAAGTGTTTTAAACTGCCCGGAAAAGGGAGTACCTGAAGCGCCTGGAGTATAGCCCCGAACAGTGAACACCTCTAAGGCTGGGAGGCCATATAGCATCAGTCAGGCTTCTCCTGGGGCTGGACACCAGAGGGAGTCTTAATGAGCAGTAAGATGTGGGTACTCTACACAAAGAAAAACGTCTACCGAGACAAGGTTCTCATCTGTACAGTCACATGCCATTTATGCTTGCAAAGACTATTAATGAGACCTGGATAAGAATCAGACACCAGGAAAGGACAGCTGCTGGGAGAGACAGCTCAATTGTACAAGGAGTTACATGTGCAATTCAGAAAGCCCTCATGCAATTTAAAAGCGTAATTAAGTTGTGGAGATAATAAACAATTTATAAATGACATTTAAAAAATAAATGCCCCTGAGATGGCTCAGCTGATTAAAAAAACAAACAAACAAAAAAACAAAACACGCATTCCACAGGCCTGATGATCTGAATTTGATTGTCAGAATTCATGTTGGAAGGAGAAAAACCAGTTCCCAGAAGTTGTCCTCCTACCTCTAGACATGTGTTGTAGCACAGGCATGCCCATCAAACACACACACACACACACACACACAATTTTAAAATAAAATAAATGGCTGGGTGGTGGCGCACACCTTTAATCCCAGCACTTGGGAGGCAGAGACAGGCGGATCTCTGAGTTCTTGAGGCCAGCCTGGGATACAGAGTTCCGTGACAGCCAGGGCTACACAGAGAAACCTTGTCAGGGAAAACAGAACAAACAAACAAACAAAAGATGGTCATGTTTAATTTGACTTCTTGGTTTTTTATGATAGTGGGAATTGAACATTGGGCCTTTCAAATGCCAGGTGATCTCTGTCCCCAGAAAGCAACATCCCTGTTCCATAATTTGACTTCTGAATAAATGTAGTGAAGTGTGGTGGCATGTAATCGAAATCCCAGCACTCAGGAGGAGGCTGGACGATCAGAAGTGTAAGGTTATCTTTGGCTACATAGTGAGTGTGAAGCCAGCCTCAGCTATGTGAGACCCTGCAGAATATATATATATATATATACACACACACACACACACACACACACACACACACACACACATCAAGGAAATGTAACACTAATGGGTTTTATTTATTTAAAATATTTACTTATTGAGTTGTATATGTGTCTGCATGTGCCTGCATGAGTTTATGTGTATTGTATACACGCAGGGGCCCAGAGTAGGTGCTGGGAATTGAACTCAGGTCCTTTGAAGAGCAGCAGAGTTCTCAACCACTGGATGTAACAGGCTTTTTATGCCCCCCCCCCCCATAATAGGCTTTTCCTCAGATCCAATAGGCTGGATGAAGCTGAACTGAAAAAGTATAACAACATATTTGAGCAAAGCAACTCCCAGACGGTCTCCAGTCCCAGAGATGGAGGCCAGAGAAGCTGTGCGCCTGAACTAAAGCAGAGACATTATATAGGTTGTAGGTGAAGGGTGATAACGAATCCGCCACAGGCTGGGGTTGTGCCCAAGTATGGTCAAAAGCTGAATGCTTAGGCCAGGACTTGGGTGGCTGGTGGCAACAGGAGGTGCTGTAGTCACCAAGAATGTGGAACTGGGCTCTTCGGTGCCTTTTCTTTGTTGGAGATCTCTGAGAGGGTGGGGTTTGGAGGGAGGGAGGGAGAGAGAGAGAGAGAGAGAGAGAGAGAGAGAGAGAGAGAGAGAGAAGAATGGCGCTTTCCGGATCATGCAAAGGCGAGCTGGATGTTCCCACCAAACAAGCCATCTCTCTAGCCCCTAGTTTTTTAGATAAGGGCTTGCATAACCTAGACTGGACTAAACTAGTAATCCTCCTGCCTTGCCTTCTAAGTGTTTACAGACATGTGCCACCATGCCTGGATTATGAGTAGTAATAGTAAAATTATTATTACTATTTTATTGTTTTGGTTTGGTTTTTTGAGACAAGGCCTCATTTATAGCTTTTGCAGGCCTGGAACTTCCTTTGTAGATCAGGCTGGCCTTGAACTCACAGAGATGCACCTCCTTTGGTTTCTGGGATCAAAGGCGTGCTCCAACACTCCTGACTCTTATATTTGTTTTTTGTTTGTTTTATTTTTTTTCTGAGATGAACCTTATTCTGTAACCCAGGATGGGCTGGAACTTACAGCAATCTTCTTCAGCGTTAAGATTATAGGTACGAGCTACTGTTCATACAAGTTTTTCTTTTCTTTTTTCTTTTTTTCTTTTTTTTTTTGGTTTTTCGAGACAGGGTTTCTCTGTGTAGCTTTGCACCTTTCCTGGAACTCACTTTGTAGACCAGGCTGGCCTCGAACTCACAGAGATCCGCCTGGCTCTGCCTCCTGAGTGCTGGGATTAAAGGCATGGGCCACCACCGCCCGGCCATACAAGTTTTTTAATAAAGATTTACTTTATTTTGAATTATGTGTGTGCAAATGTGCTTGAGTGTGTGCAGGTGTGTGTATGTGCGCACACACTCACGAGGGTGCTCCAGTGTGTGCAGGGACCCATGGAGGCCAGAAGAGCATGTTGGATCCCCTGAAGCTAGAGTTCCAGATGCTTGTGACTCAATATGTGGTTGCTGGGAGTTGAGCCTGGGTCCTCTGGAAGACCAGGCAGTGCTCTAACCTTTGAGCACCTCCATGGCCCCTTAGGACAGACACAGGTCTTACGTGGAGATTAAGCTAAGAACCAACTTTAATGTTTCTTTATGTGACTTCGACACTGTGCTATCAAGAGATGTCAGGAAATGTCAAGCTGTATGCTCTACCTTTCTCCACATTTACCTCCTTGTATGTTTGACCACTCTCCGGGCAGGTTACCATCTTGACTTTATACAGAAGGAAGGTTGCCGTGAGCCTGGTAAACACTGGACTCAGAGTTGGAGCCAGCTGGTGTTCCCGTTATATGGTCCTGCCTCTAGGTAACCATGGCGAGAAGGTAATGAGAGGCAGGCTCCTCAGTTATCATTGGTTGTCTGGTGACTTTCAAGCAATAAATTACATTTTATTTTATTTTTGCTGTTGGGTTTTAACGCGGGGCTGGTGATGCTCACCATAGGTTCTACTACCGACCCACCTCCTAGTCCTAAAACTATAGTGTTTAAAATAAGCGTTTATTAATATATCTATCTATATAGATAGATATATTTTGTTGTTGCTGTTGTTTTTGAGACAGGGTTTCTCTCTTTGCAGTTTTGGTGCCTGTCCTGGATCTCGCTCTGTAGACCAGGCTGGCCTCAAACTCACAGAGATCCGCCTGGCTCTGCCTCCCGAGTGCTTTAAAATACAATTCACACATGTAACTCATCTATGTAAGTGTCCCATTCAGTGGCTTTTAATAACTCACACAGCTGTGTGACCATCACCATGGTTAGTTTTACATTTTGTCACCTCCCAGGAAAACCACACACCGTTAGCTGTCAGTCCTAGTCCGTTCTTTCCCCAGTGAGGCAAGTGCTAATCCATTTTCCAGCTCTAGAGGTTTAACTATTCTGGACCCTATGAATGGAATCATATCACACGTGGTCTGTGTAAAGTATTTTCCAGAGTCCATCTGTGTTATCCCCTTTTCATGGCAGTATACTATTTCTTTTTCTTTTCTTTCTTTTTTTTTTTTTTTGAGCTGAGGATCGAACCCAGGGCCTTGTGCTTGCTAGGCAAGTGCTCTACCACTGAGCTAAATCCCCAACCCCAGTATACTATTTCATAGCATGGATATACCACATTCTGTTTCTGCATTGATCATCAGGTAGACATTTGGATTATGTCCAGTTTTTTATTATTGTGAATAACATTGCTGTGAACTGTCCTGTATGTGTACATGGGTTTTTAATTTGGTCGGTCAGCTGATTGATTGATTGAGTCTCACTATGTAGCCCAGGCTAGCCTCCAACTCACAATGCTGCTATCTCAGCCTCCTGAGTGCTAGAATTAAAGGTGTGCACCATCACAACCAGCTCTATTTTGTTTTTAATTGACACATAATTGTGCGTATTTCTTAGGTATGGGTGACATGGTAATTTAACATATGCATACACTTTCTTGACTATATACATGAGTGTACATGGATTATCTCATATATTTGTATGTGCACACACCCAGAGGAAGCATCAACGAATCAGTCGTGTAGTTAATCTTCTGAGGACCTGGTGCTCCTTTCCAAAGTGACTGTACCACTGTCGGTTCCCACCGGCAGCCCACAAACATTCCAGCTGCTCACCTCCTCCCCAGCACTTCTCCCACTACAGCTGCCATTAGCACGTCTCACAAGAAGAAATGTTTCCAGCTCACACAAGCGCTTTGTAAAGATGTTTACCTATGGCATGTTGAAACACTGTTGGTGTTTTCTACTTCATTCTGTTGCTTCTTATTAAAACGAACAGATGGGCTGTGGCTGTAGCTCCGGGAGCGAGCCTGCCTTTCTCACTGAGTTACTGAGCACAGAGCATTCTGGAAGCTCTCGGGTCAGTATTCAGCTCTGCAAAAACAAAAACAAGGGCCGAGCATGCTGGTTCTGATTCCTAAGACTGATTTTGAAACTCGCTGATTGTGCCCTGGAGTTAGAAACACTGGACTAGTGTACGTCTGTCTCTTCATCTCACACAAGCCGGAGGGCGAGGCTCTGGCAGGTGTCTTCCTGGGGTCACTCGGCAAATTAGTGGCAGAGGCAAGATTAGATAGAGCTCAAGCCTGTTGTCTTGGGGGGGGGGTTTAATTTTTAAATTGCAATTCAAAGTCTATCCCAGCTACACTGCGTATTATTCTTTCAAGACACATCATCGGACATGCACCTGAGTCCTTCCTGAGGGAGTGGCTTGTGCGTCTCTGCTTTGTAAATCTTTGCAATCTCTGGCACCATGGGGCATATGGGTTTGGCTCACATAGCATCAAATAACTGCATCGAGAACTTGAGAAATGGGCCAGGGGAACACCGATTTTAGAATAACAAATGCTGCTCATAACTGTTGGTATTTAGATGGTCAGTCCTTGTAAGTTCAGTGTTTGAAGGGCTCGTCTGTAGGAAAATGTGGGTAGCCACAAAGAGCACAGCACTTTGATATGAGCTCTCTCATTAGGCTCCTTAACTGTGGCTTGCCAATGAAACACATCATCCCCGGTTGAACCAGACAGTGTGCCCGAAGGTCATAGACCAAATCACTGAGTTGCTTTTTAGTGTTAAAATTTGTTTTATTTGCAGTTCTGGGGATTGAGACCAGGGTCTTCGAAAGCTGGGCGAGCACTCTACCCAGCCCTCAAGGTTCTGCTGTTCATCCCTTTGGGAACTGTAGCCCACTGCTTGCCTGGCTCCTCACTCTCGGTGTGGGCACAAAGCTGGCCCACACTGTCCAGGTGGCAGGAAGGGTCATCTCCTCCGTTCACTTTCACTTTTGTGTATTTTTCTTCCCCTGGCAACCCTCCCTCCCCGAGTGCTGGGGATTGAACCCCAGGCCTGACAAGCACTCTATTGCTGAGAACTCACCTTTACAAAATGAATATTTTGCTGGGTAGTGATGACCCACAACTTTAATCCCAGCACTCAAGAGGCAGAAGCAGGTGGATCTCTGGGAGTTCAAGGCCAGTCTGGGAGTTCCAGGACAACCAGGGCTGCACAGAGAAACCTTGTCTCAAAAAAAAAAAAAAAAAAAAAAAATTAATATTTTGTGGGTTTTCTTTTCTGAGGTGGTATCTTACTGTGTATCTTTGGTTGACCTGAACTAGCTCTGTAGACCAGACTGGCCTCAAATTCACAGAGATCCACTTGCCTCTGCCTCCTGAGTGCTGGGACTAAAGGTGTGCACGGCCATGCATGTTGAAAAATGAACAACTTTATTTTATGACTTGTGTGTGTGATATGTGTGTGAATGTCTGAGTATCCAGTGTCTGAACATGGAGATCAGAGGACAACTTTCAGCCCTGGGTTCTCTCCTTCTGCCCTGGGCTCTGGGGCTCAAACTCGGGCTGTTAGACGTACGTGGAAGGTCTTTACCCATTGAGCCGTCTCGATGACCCTAGTTTGCTTTCTTTTTCATTAAAAACTTTAAAAAAAAAAAAGATTTGTTTTTATATATATTTTAAAAGTATTCAGGGCTGAAGAGATGGCTCAGAGGTTAAGAGCACTGACTGCTCTTCCAGAGGTCCTGAGTTCAATTCTCAGCAACCACATGGTGGCTCACAACCATCTGTAATGAGATCTGGCGCCCTCTTCTGGCCTGCAGGGACACATGCAGGCAGAACACTGTATACATAATAAATAAATCTTAAAAAAAAAAAAAGTATTCTGTGAGTGTGGGTGCTTCGCCTGCATTTGTGTCTGGGCACCACATTAGTACAGTGCCCCAGACCCTAGAAAAGGGGGGTAGGGTCCCCTGGGACTAGATGTTGCAGATGATTGTGAACCACCACATGCTGGGGATGGAACCAGGGTCCTGTAAAAGATCAGCCAGTGCTTTTAACCACTGAGCCATCACCCCAGTCCCATATTTGTATTATTTTTTTAAATTACGTATGTGTGTAAGTACTGTGCACTGCGTATAGGTGCCCGAGGGGACCAGAAGCTTCAGATCTCTGGCGCTGGGGTTGCAGGCAGTTTGAAAACTGCCTGACACTGGTGCTGGAAGCAGAACCCAGGTCCTCTGACCACTGGGCCATCTCGCCAGCCCCTTTGGTTTCTTTTAAGACAGGCTTTCACATAGCCCGAGCCAACCTTAAACTTGCAATGCAGCCAAGGCTGGTCTTGAGTGCCTAATCCTCCTGCCTCCATATCCAGAATGCCAAGTTACAGGTGTGTGTCAGCACACCCGGATACTTTGGGGTCTCTTTCTGAAGAATCGCTTTAAGTTAAAAGACAAACCAGGTGAGATAAAAATAAACCTGATTTGATTATCAAGACCCATTCATCTACACACGGGATTTTTGTGCTGTCTAGGCAGGGAAGTTCTAGATAAGCCTAGGTATTGTGCATCACGTTGGGCAAACTCAGTGTGTCTAAACTCAAGGCTACTTTTTTGTTGTTGTGTTAATAAATGGCTACATGTCCCAGGCTGGCTGCAGACAGCCTGATCTGCCTCCTGAGAACTCTCAAGCTGTTGTGCTGTGTTTGCTGCTTTGTTTGCATATGTGTGGAGACAGGGTCTGCAGCTCCTGGCAAGCCTCCTTCCTCAGCCTCCCAAGTGAAAGATTATAAGCCACCGACCACCACACTGGCTCAGGTTACTTTTAAAGGACAGATTTCTGGATGACAACAGAAAATTCAAAGTGAACAACATGGGTGTATTCTATGATGCCCCTTTCCCATTTTTCTTGGAGTCCATATCCCTCTCCAGCCCTTGAATTCTATTTTCTAGCCTTGATGGGGGGACTGTGGATGCTAGAATCATTGCTAGGTTCTTGTTTAAAGGTCTTCCTGGGCTCTTTGCCAACTTGATGAATCGTGGGAAAGGACCTGAGAAGTCAGTATTTTAAACAAGTCTCCTAGGTAATTCTTGTGTAAACTTAAGTTTATGACCTACTGAATTAAAATTTCTTTTCTCTTTTTTTCTCATCTTAATTCCTTTTGGTTTCTCAGATTACGCTCTGGCTTTGTTATCTGTGGAGCTGGAGTTATTCATTAGCATTTGTAAGAAAACACCTGAGTTATGTCAACGGCTCTGCCTGGAACACTCTACTCTGAGACCAGGCTAACGACTTTTTTTTCCGTTGTTGGGTTCAGTGGTTTCTCATAGTTTGCAGTGATTTATTTTGTAATAAACAAGCAGCATGTTTCATTTTCTTTTTCCTGAAAGCTCTAGTCTATACAAATAGCTGATTTCCACAAATGACTTAGGAGTCTAGGGCCCCTTTTCTTCATTAACAGCTGCCTCATGGTGACTGCACTGGGACCTCTAATTCTAGCCCATGGGAAGTGGAGACAGGAGGGTCAGGAATTCAGTTAGCCTGGGCTACATAGTAAGTTCAAGGCCAGCCTAAACTATATGAGACTCTGTCTCAAAAAAAAAAAAAAAAAAAAAAAAAAAAAAAAAAAAAAAAAAAACCCAAACCTGAGGCCAGAGAGATGGCTCAGTAGTTAATAGACTGAGTGTTTCTGAGGACCTGGGTTTGGCTCCCTGCTCCTACACAGCAACTTACAACTGTCTCTAACTCCAGTCCCAGGGGATCTGAGGACCTCTTCTGGCCTCCTCAGGCATTGCATACACATGGTACACATACATACATGCAGGCAAATGTGGGAGTCTGCTGGAGTCCAGCTCTGACCTGTCAAAGGTTCTTTCAGAGAGGAGAGAGGAATGAGGAAATGATAGAAAGACAGAAAGAGCCGGGTGGCAGTAGCTCATGCCTTTAATCCCAGTGCTCGAGAGTCAGAGCCAGGCAGATCTCTGTGAGTTTGAGGCCAGCCTGGTCCACAGAGCAAGATCCACAAAAGGCACCAAAGATACAGAGAGAAACCCTGTCTCGAAAAACCAAAAAAAGGAAAAAAGAAAAAAAGAAAAGAAAAGAAAGACAGAGACACAGGATAGCTTTGGGAGGGTCCTGGGTCAATACCCAGTTGCCTCAAGGTTTATTCCAAAGGGCTTTTTATCCACTACCCAGGGGAGAGGCAAAAGACATCCCCCTTGCAAGTCAAAGCACAAGGTACAGCCAAGTGTAGACCCTTCCAAACACCTGGTAACCACACCCATGGTCAAATCATTCCATTCTGCAGCCCTGCTGGGTAAAACTAGCTCAGATTCTCTGACCCTGAGTAAGGTCTCACTAGAGAGCCTCCACAGGCAAGACACTTATACATATAACATAAATCTTTTTAAAAACTTTTTAATCAAAACAGAATAACAACAAACTGTACGGTGTGATCTGTTAGGGACTATATCTTGTGACCTCCTTGGACTGGGGAAGGAGATCAGTAGACGAGTGCTTGGCTGTGAGCCTGAGGCCCTGTATTGTATCCCTAGCATGGCAAGGAACCTTCTAGCCTAGGCTTGAGGTGTTGGGAAGAAATCTGGGAAAAAGTGTCCTCTAAACTAGGGCAGGAGCTGAAGCCCCATGAAGAGTGGCATTGTGCTTAGGGGAGCAGCATTCTCAGAAAGGTCTGGAGTCAAGATGTGAGGTGGAGAGGGCTGGACAGATGGCTTAGGGGTTAAGAGCACTGGCTGCTCTTCCAGAGGACCCAGGTTCAGTTCCCACATGGCAGCTCACAACTGTCTGTAACTCCAGTTCAGGGAATCTGACACCCTTACAGAGACATATATGCAGGGAAAACACCAGTGCACTTAAAAGTAAGTAAATCTTTAAAAGAAAAAAGACGTGAGTTGGGTCTGCCAGAAGCTGTTAGGGAGCTTTTTCTTTTAGTCACCAACTAGCTCCCAAATCATGACGTGAAGACTTATTAGTTTTGAATGCTCAGCCTAGCTTAGGCTTGTTTCTGGTTAGCTCTTTTAACTTGAATTAACCTGTTTCTCTTTATCTACCTTTTGCCTTGGGGCTTTTAGTTTTTCTTTCCTTCTGTATATTTTGCTTCTCCTGTCTGTCTGTCTGACTGGCAGCTGTGGCTTTGCTCTTAGCCTCTTACCGTTCCCTCTCCTCTCTGTGACATTATGTTAGTGAAGACAGAATTGGCACATGGTCACCATAATTAGAAAGACACAGACCAAAGAGCCTGCAGCCTTCTTTTAAACTGAAAGCCATATATATATATATATATATATATATATATATATATATATATATATATATATATATATATTCTGATACATCCATACTGTCCTTCATGGTATATTAGTTTGATATAAACAAGAATTCGTGTGCTGCTTCCTTTGGTGAAAAACTAATAAACTCAATTTGAGGATCCTAGGGTATAAAAGCTAGTTTGGCTGGGGGCGGTGGTGGCGCACACCTTTAATCCCAGCACTCGGGAGGCAGAGGCAAGTGGATCTGTGATTTCAAGGCCAGCCTGGTCTACAGATCGAGATCCAGGAAAGGCACCAAAACTACACAGAGAAACCCTGTCTCAAAAAAAAAAAAAAAAAAAAAAAAAAAGCTAGTTTGTTGAATTGATTGACTATTCTGTATTTCTGGGGTGGAGGCAGGAAGCTTTGACACTTGCACATTGGTAAGCATCTGACGGGCCTAGCTTTGTTGGCTTGTAGTTTATTGTTGTTTTTAAAACAAGGTCTCTCTCTCTCTTTTTTTTTTTTTTTTCCAAGACAGGGTGTAGTCCTGGCTGTCCTGGAACTCGCTTTGTAGACCAGGCTAGCCTCAGACTCAGAGATCCACCTGCCTCTGCCTCCTGAGTGCCACGAACCCCCAGCTGTGGTCCTTGTTTTGACTATCGGTTCAGTGATCCTCGGGAAATGACTGGGGACAGAGCAAGGCCAGAGCAATGGATGGAAGGTGACAACCTTGAAGCACATGGGACTGTAGCTCGACTGTGCTAGAGCAGCTGAGGGAGAGGGGAAAGCTTAAGATTAAAAGAACAATTTAAAAAGGTATGCACACGTTCAGGTATGTATTTATAGATCCAGAAACATACTCACCAGAAATAGCTTACATCTTAGGGAGAAAACCAGGGATGGAGGTGAGCAGAGGTTCTGGGGAAGATGAGTTGTCTTTTGGGGACCTGGGCGCTGTGGCTCAACTGTAGAGCCAGCCTTTGCCTAGTGTGCTCAAGGTTCAATCTCTAGCACAAGGTCGAGAGGTGAAGAAGAAATCTAACTGGGAGGTAGCGACGCTGATTCCCCCTAACGTAGGCAGAAGGGGAGAAGACTGTCAGAATGCCCGTTCGCTTCCTTATCTTATCCCTGCCATGGTGAAGTGTGGCTCAGTAAACGGATGCAGACACTTAGTGCAGCACACTCAGAGTGTAACCTTAGTCCCGATCCTTCGTTAGCAGCTCCACGGGCGACATTGCTTCTCGCTTACACAACCGCCTTTCTATACGAAATGTCTGTCCATAAAAGGGGGTGAAAGAAGGACCGAGTGTGCCTGAGTGACTGAGTGACTCTGTCCTGACACATCGGCATCCTCGTTGACTCTGGGCATTTGGTTGGCGTTACAATCATCCTATTGTCTAGGTCCCCGTTTCTGCAGACAGCCGAAGCTCTCCCAACAGCTGTGGCAGTGACTAGCCCGACATGCCTAGAGACTTGTCTGTCACGTTTCTGAGTCACAAAACACTGTGCCTTTTGTGTACAGTAAGTGAAGTTTCTGGTTTGTGGTTTATAGGATTATTCTGGGGACATGGACAGTACCTCACTACTTAGATGAGGCTGTCCTCAAACTCATGACCCTCCTGTCTCTGCCTTCTTGCACTGGTATTACAGGGCTTGCCTGTCATACCACACCTGGCTTCAAGTTACTAAGTGTTCTTCTTTTCTTTTTCATATGATTTGCATTTATGTCAAGAGTTTGAATAAGGGCTGGAGAGATGGCTCGGTGATTTTTTTTTGTAAATGTATATGTAAATATCTACATCTAGCTATATAGATATTGATCTATCCGTTTCTTTCAACCCTTACACATGATCATCCTCTAATCCACCAATTCTTCCTCACAGGTGAAATGTCAGTAGAATAATATCTAGAAGTCTGAAAATGAGACTCAACTCAGAAAGACTGGATAGCTGGAGAGCGAGCACCTTTAATGCAAGTCCATAAAAGCTGAGGTCCCTGTTAACAGTGGACAGTGTCCTGCTGGCCAGGGTTAACTAGGTTTCTCTCAAGAATAGGGATGATTGTCTCTGATGTTCATCATTCTGAGAAAAAGACAGCTGTCCCTTAAACTCTTTGGGGCTGCGGTGCTCAAGTCCCTTTATGTGGCTAGTGTAGTGTTTCTGTATAACCTGAGTGTGCCTTATCCCTCACTAGACTATGACCTCTAACAGAACAGGTGCGGTGCAAAGTTACACTGTATTTGTTGATCATGGGGTAACGACCCAAGTCTGAGCACCCACTGTAAGTACAACACTTGTTTTTGTTTCTGTGGCAGTTTCCTGTTTTATTTGAGACAGGTCTGGCTGGCCTTAAACTCATGACCATGCCCCGGCCTCGGCCTCCTGAGTACTAAGAATACAGGCATGCACTAACGTACTTTTTGAAAATATCTTGCCTCTCAGTTGGTTTATTCCCCCAATGCGGAATCCAAGCGTGCAGGGGCAATCTGTAGCTGTCACTGTGGCCTTTAATAATTTTAATCACAGTGATGTGTGCTTGGTGCACGCACACGCGTGTGCACCATGGCGAAGGTGTGGAAGTTAGAGGTCAACTTGCAGGCGTCAGTTCTTACCTTCTGATGTGTAGAACCTGCGGCTTAAACTCGGGTTATCAGGCTTGGTAGCTATCACGAAGCTATCTTGCCGACCCACTATTCTCTTACTGAAAAACAATTTGTATGAGAGTTTGCACCTAGGTGGTTCAGGAGTGAATTGAGGTGATCTTCCTTCTTAGCGATCAACTTTTTGTCTTGGCTAAAAGTGGTTATTTTAACCATCATTTTGACTTTTGATGTAAAGAAAATGGAATTTGGGACCAAATGACATATGAATTTGAACCCAGCTCTGCTGCTTTGTAACTAGATTAACTTTGTAAGATTATTTAATAAATCTGACTC